>NC_134158.1:2415000-2715000 GCF_033958435.1 Carettochelys insculpta | reverse complement strand
CTTTGCCGAGCCGAGACTTAAACACCTCCCGGGGTGGAGACTCCACTGCTTCCCTGGGCGGAACATTCCAACGCTTCACCGCCCTCCTAGGGAAAAAGCTTTTCCTAATGTTCAACCTGGACCTTCCCAGCCGCAACTTGAGACCATTGTTCCGTGTTCTGCCATCCGTGACCACTGTGAGCAGCCTCTCTCCAGCCTCTTTGCAGCCTCCCTTCGGTAAGTTGAAGGCTGTTTTCAAGTCCCCCCTCAGTCTTCTCTTCTGCAGACTAAACAGTCCCATTTCCCTCAACCTTCCTTCATAGGTCATATGCTCCAGCCCCCTAATTATTTTGGTCACCCTCCACTGGACCTCTCTAAGGAGTCCACATCCTTCCTATAATTGGGGGCCCAGAACTGGACACAGTACTCCAGATGTGGCCTCACCAAAGCCGAATAAAAAGGAGTAATCACTTCTCTGGATCTACTGGCAATGCTCCTCTTGATGCAACCTAATATGCCATTAGCCTTCTTGTATACAACGGCACACTGTTGACTCATGTCCAGCTTTTCGTCCACTACAACTCCCAGGTCCTTTTCTGCAGAGCTACTACCGAGCCAGTCTGACCCCAGCCTGTAGCAATGCTTGGGATTCTTCCGGCCCAAGTGCAGGACTCTGCACTTGTCCTTATTGAACCTCATCAGATTTCTTGCGGCCCAGTCTTCCAATTTGTCGAAGTCACTCTGGACCCTGTCCCTACCCTCCAGCCTATCTGCCTCTCCTCCTAGCTTAGTGTCATCCACAAACTTGCTGAGGGTGCAGTTTAACCCCTCATCCAGGTCATTGATAAATCTGTTGAACAGAACAGGACCCAGAACCGAACCTTGGGGAACTCCACTAGAAACCGACCGCCATCCCGACATCGAGTCGTTGATCACAACCCGCTGGGCCCAACCTTCTAGCCAGCTTTCTATCCCTCTTACCGTCCATTTATCCAATCCACTTTCCTTTAACTTGCTGACAAGAATATTGTGGGAGACCGTATCAAAAGCTTTGCTAAAGTCAAGATAAATCACATCCATTGATTTTCCCCTATCCACAGGGCCAGTTATCTCATCGTAGAAACTAATCAGATTGGTCAGGCACGACTTGCCGGCTTCATGAATCCAGGCTGACTATTCCTGATCACTCTCCCCTCCTCCAAGTGCCTCAAAATGACTTCCCTGAGGAGCCCCCCCATGATTTTTCCGGGGACTGATGTAAGACTGACCGGCCTATAGTTCCCTGGATCATCCTCCTTGTTCCCCTCTGTTTGGCACTGGTGAGGCCACATCTGGAATATTGCGTCCAGTTTTGTGTCCCCCGGTATAAAAGGATGTGGATGCGCTGGAGCAGGTTCAGCGAAGGGCAACAAAAATGGTTAAGGGTCTGGAGCACAAGACCTATGAGGATAGGCTGAGGGATTTGGGCTTGTTTAGTTTACAGAAGAGAAGAGTGAGGGGTGATTTAATAGCAGCCTTCAGCTTCCTGAAGGGGAGCTCTAAAGAGGAGGGTGAGAAACTGTTCTCAGTGGTGTCAGATGGCAGAACAAGGAGCGATGGTCAGAAGTTGAAGAGGGAAAGGTGTAGGTTGGATATCAGGAAAAACTCCTTCCCCAGGAGGGTGGTGAAGCACTGGAATGCGTTGCCTAGAGAGGTGGTGGATTCTCCATCCCTCGAGGTTTTTGAGTCCCAGCTTGACAAGGTTTTGGCTGGGATGACTTACTTGGGGTTGATTGTGCTTGAAAAAAAGGGCTGGACTAGATGACCTCCTGAGGTCCCTTCTAGCCCTAGGATTCTGAGAGAGGTGAATGTGTTAGTCTGTACCTTCGAGAACAACAAGAAGTCATGTGGCACCTTATAGACGAACAGAGATTTTGGCGCACATGCTTTCATGGGCAAAGAGCCGTCTTTGCCCACGAAAGCTCATGCTCCAAAATCTCTGTTCGTCGAAAAGGAGCCACAGGACTTCTTGTTGTTCTTAAAGTCCCTTTGTGTAGTGGGATTACTGGAAAAACAGAAGCCGTGGCCCAAGGCACCAGACCTCGTGGAAGGCCAAATGAGAAACTAAGCCACGCGGGCTGAAGGGGTCCCTGAATGGGACGGGAGTGGCAAGCTTCGCGTGTGAGCGAGGCAGGAAGCCGGGGTGGGCGGTCGCAGGGTGGCGTGAACTAGAGTGAACGGGTGATAGGCTGTAACTGATGGCGAGTGGCATGAGTGGAAGAGCTGCTGTGGCCTGCAATAGGCAGGGGTGCAGGCTGGATAACCCTGAGGATCCCTTCTGGCCTTTGGCGTGTACAGGTCAGTGAGAGAGCCTGCCAGTGGGGGAGAGACTCTTTTGAGCGTGGGCTTGAGAGGGACCGAACGGCCACGGCTCCCCGAGGCACAGGGCTGGCGGGAGATGGGGGTGTGAGAGCAGCGTGAACAGGGATTGCAGGACGTCGCGTGCTCCTGCTGCCTTCAGGGAGACGGAACTTTGCGCCCAGCACTTGTAATGAACAGGATGGCACCAAAGAAACAGCTGATTCCTATCACCCATTCCTCCTCCCAACAGCAGCAACCCAGGCGCCCCCAAACCTGCTACATGCTTGGGCTCAAGGGGCCAGGATATTACGGGCAGGGAGGGGCTCACGCTTCCTAGTTCCTATTTGGATGCTGAAGCAGGAGATAAGTATCAGCGGGGGAGCCGGGTTAGTCTGTGTCTGCGCAAACCACAAGACGCCCTGTGGCACCTCGGAGACCGACAGATTCATTGAAGCATAAGCGCCCGTGGGCAGAGACCCACTTCGTCAGAAAGCGGACGCTCCAGAAAATCTGTGAGCCTATGAGGTGCCGCAGGACTTCTCGTTGGCACAGCTGGGAATATGGCAATGGGTCACCGTGGGACCATCCCCCAGGGCCTATGAGCACCCCCTTGCATTGCAAGTGATGCCTTGAGGCGCACATCGAGGTCCTCCAGCCTGGCCCGGGGGGCCCTCCCCTCTGCAGCGGGGAGCTTGCGCGAAGCCCGGCCGCCTGTGGCTTAACCAAAAAACAGCTCGTGTCGCCAACCACCCCCAACCGCTAAAGCTGCGGCCTCACAGGCTCCCTCCCTGGGAGGCTGGGAAGACACAGGCCTGGGACTCTGGACATGCACCCCCCCCACACACACGCACTTCAGCAGGGGCTGCTGGGACGCTTGGAATCCCATTTCTGCCCCATTCAAGTGCCCGAGGTTTATTCCACCCGGCTCAGCGTGTGGAACAGGAAACTGTCTTGCGGAAAACCCTCTGCTTTCTGCCAGCCTGGCCGCGCCCCTTTCGGCTCAGCTCCCACATTCTCTCCTGCCTTTAAATAGCAAAATTCACGAGTTCGCACAAACTCCAGGGCAGGGAGTGACAGCCCAGCCCAGCCTGGCCCTGGGGAGCTGGCCTGTGACTCCCCAGCCCAAGGGCTGAGTAGTGGCTGGGCTGGGGGGTACCAGGAGCTCTCTGTCCCTGAGCCTGCTCCCAGCTATCTGGAAGTTGGCGAGGATGGCCCTGGAGATTTAGCAACGGGGGCTGTTAAGGCAGCAAACAGGGCTTATTTCAAAATAAGCGCTCGCCCGTGTCTTAACAGCACCTGTTCTGAAACAGGCGCGATTCCTCCTGCCGTGAGGTTTTCCACTTTCAAAATCATGCCCCCACGATGTGGAATTTATTTCAAAGCAGCGTGTGCACCGTGGAGACAGCCAAGTTATTGCCAAAGAGCAGCTGTTACCTCTGTCTGGCCGTGCTAACAACGCACTTTGCCAGCGTGGTTGGGTTAGCCTCAGGACGTGCACGTGGGAGAGGGAAATCTCCCTGCCTCCGGACACCGGCTATGGCTAGATTAGAGGGATTTGTCGACAAAACGGCCGTTTTGCCATCAAAACCCACGGAGCGTCCGGGTTTCCAAGCGTGCTCCGTTGGCAGTAAGTCGACATAAGGCAGCGCTTCTGTTAGCAGCTGTACCCCCCTCACCACAAGGAAGAAAGCCGCTGTCAATGGACAGCTGTCGGCAGAACGCCGATCTGGACGTTCTGGGGGGGGCCCTCTGCCAACAGGAAAGGCCTCTGGGGCAACGCACAACCCTGACTGCTGTGCTTCTGGGCGGCCGTTTTACCCACGGGGCGGCTGAGCAGACCGGCCGCTCTCTGCCCACAGAGCGGATCACTCTTTTTATCCGGCTGGCGGCCCGGCTGAAACCCGGGGACGGAATTTTTGCCGGAAGATGTCTTCTGACGCAAACGTCTGCCAACAAACCCCTGTAGCCCAGACACGGCCCCAGAGCCAAAGATCGCCAGAGAGCAGGGTGGCAGAACCGCCCGAATGCAGACTTGGCGTTTAGACCCCTGGAGCTTAGCGTAGGAGCCTTTGCAAGTTGAGCTAAAGGCCGGCTGAGTCCCAGCTATGGCTGTAGAGCAGACTCAGCCTCTCCCTCTATGAGCAGTCTAGGTACCGCTGCACGGGCCGGTGACCTGTGTGGGTTCCACCAGCCCAGAACATGGGAATCCTGAATCACGCTCAGCCCCCGAATCGGGTCACGCAGCTCCCTGCTTCTGTGCGTCGCAGATCGTATCTTTGCACACTAAAGGGTTGGGCGGTGAAATCTCCGCTGGTGCCTGTGAATGCTCACTGGGGTGACGGTACCAGGCTTGCCTGTGTTTGCACACACAGATCCCTGCCCTCCCCGCCTGGACACACGGCCCTGTGCGTTAGTGGGGGAAACACGGTCGAGCCTGAAGCGGGATGAACGAAGAAAGCACAGGCCACTGCACCTTGGCCACCCAGAGGAGCAGGGTGGGGGCTTGTGGGGGCTCCCTCCCCAGTCAGCAATCAGAATTTTAGCCAGGGGGCACATGGGCGGGTGCATCTCCCACGTGCTACTATGGATCACCAGTGAAAGAAAGTGCACGTTCCCTACCCTGTACTCCTGGACAGCCTCCTCGATGGGAACCACCGCGTGGGCACGGTGACTCACGGACTCTCTGCAGATCACACAGATGGGGCGTTGGTCGTTTTTACAGTAGAGCTTCAGAGGCTCGTTGTGTTTCTCACAGCTGGTGACTCTTCCGGATTCTTCCTCTTCTTGTAATGCTGACAACTGCCTCACCGAGTCCACGATATTCTTCAGCTCCCTGTTTGGCTTCAAGTTCTTCCTGTGGAACATGCTCCTGCAGTGAGGACAGACGACGGTGATCTTCCCTTCCTCGCAGAGCTGCGTGATACAGTCTCGGCAGAAGCTGTGTCCACACTCCGTAGTCACAGGGTCTCGAAATAAATCCAAACAGATGGAACAAGTCAGCTCAGCTTTATTCACTTGCACAGGGTGTGCAGTTGCCATGGTCCTTGTTAAGAGAGGACAAACGAGTTCCTCATCACCCCTGCGCACCCCGCAGTGTGTGCGTCTCACAGCAGGAAGGCGCCTCGCTCCTCAAAGACATGTCAGACCAAATGCCTCTGCTGTGTTTCCTTTAGTCCCATTCCAGGAAGCTGCTCCCAAGACACTGAACCTTTGCCCTCCTAGCAGTGTACACAAGCTTCTCCCCATATCACTGAGAGCTCCTTCCCCAGGGTATGCGGAGGAGCAAGCTGGCCTGTCTGTGGTAGGAAAATCAACCCTTTTTTCCAGCAGTTTTCAACACAAGAGCCACCTTATCCCTAAACTGCTGTTGAAAACGGCCTGGCTGCCCATGAAGAAGAGGTTCAAAGCATTTCCAGCAGCCCTGCAGAAAGCTTGACAAGGTCCACCCAACTCAGACGAGGGCTCTGCTTCAAGGTCAGACGGGACTGCCAAGTTTCACTGGACCTGGTTTTCTCCGCAATCCACCAGCAGGTCCACAACGGCGGTCCCGTTAATGTGAGCATCTGCAGGGTGTGCTGGCTGGGACCCAGCCCTCCTGCCGCCAGCTACCTGAGCTGAAGGTCCGTAGAGCTGGACAATGGCTCAGAGCTTGAACACGTCAAACCCAGCGTCCTACATGTCCCCAAGAGATGCACGTCCCGCAGACTCACCTACACAAATCTTTGTCAAGCAGGAGCTAAAACAGCTGCTGCACAGCAGAAGCCTCGGCTCCCTGCAGCTGAGTGGCGTGGGGGCTTCAGCCCTGCAGACACAGCCGTTACAATGCAGGAAATGCTCCGTTCCTGGTGTGTCTCCGCGTCACCCCACAATAACTATTGGTGTGATGAGCAAAAACAAACCACCAACTCTTGAACACCTGGAAATGGGCCCCTACAGGTGTTGCTTCAAAGCCGCCAGCCCTCTGCTCTTAGCTCAGGGCCGCCCTTGTCTCCCCTCACTTAGAAGCACAGAATCTAGGGACCTCAGGAGGTTATCTAGTCCAGCCCCCTGCTTCAGGCAGGGTCAACCCCCATTAAATCATCCCAGCCAGGACTTTGTCCAGCCGGGACTTAAAAACCTCGAGGGATGGAGAATCCACCACCTCTCTAGGCAACGCATTCCAGTGCTTCACCACCCTCCTGGTGAAGTAGTTTTTCCTAAAATCCTAATATCCAGCACACGCCGTCTCTGTGGTTTCTTCCTTGCCTGGAATCTCCAATTGCCCTGGTGTCTCCTCTATCTGCTTTGGGCTACTCTCACAGAGGGACTTTTTCGCTCACCCTGTGCTCTTCTCATTGGAGATGGTCAGAAAATGTGGTTCTCCCTTGCCACCTTTTCCAGTAGAAGACTGATTTTTTTTCATGGAAAAAAAAATGCATGAACCCAGGCGAACTTGAGACCTGTGGCAAAAGCACAAGCAAGTCAGCGAAAGCCTAAAATCAGGACGTGTTCCAAAATACTTCGGTTTCAGCTTTCCAAGGTTCTGCTGAAAATCAGAGGGCTTCCGAGGACGACAAGTGTTCCTTGAAGATGTGGATTGTGTTGAAAAGACGGTTTCCCAATGAAAACATGTTCATGGGAAAGTGTGAGCTCAGCCTTTTCCCGCTTAGCCCAGGAGTCCCCACGGGACTTTGCTTTCCGCCCCACAGCACCTGATATCTCCTCCACCCTCGTGCTTTGTTGGTGCCCAGGGCAGCCCCCTTGGTCTCCTGACACTTCCTCTGCTCCCGCACTGGCTCAGCTGGAGTGAGGATGTTGTCTGGGATGAATCTACTCTCTTCAGTTTATTTTCTGCCTCTCAGGCCCTGCTCTTCAGCGCCTGCTCCGTTGGGCTAGACCAGGGGTCAGCAACCTTTCCAAAGCGGAGTGCTGAAATTTGACCTTTCGACCTCTCTGTACACTCCGAGCACCAGCGATACTTTTTAAAGTCACCGATAATCCTCCTTGCAACTGCTTCATTCATAAAAGTGCAGAGCTTTACCGCTCAGGGCTGGTTGGTAGCATTAGCTGGTCTTTTGTTAGTCCACAGGCAGCCGGCCTCTGAGCACGCTCCCGGCTGCAGGGGGGAGGAGGGGCAGGGTTCGGCTCCCGCCTTGTGTGCTGATGAAAATTGGCTCAAACGTCATTCTTGGCACCAGTTCCAGGGGCTGCTGGCCCTGGGTTAGAATTCAGCGGGGGCAGCAGAGGACGGGGAGTCAACTCATTTTGAGGCACTTGGAGGAGGGGAGAGTGATCAGGAATAGTCAGCATGGATTCATGAAGGGCAAGTCGTGCCTGACCAATCTGATTAGTTTCTACGATGAGATAACTGGCTCTGTGGATAGGGGAAAATCAATGGATGTGATTTATCTTGACTTTAGCAAAGCTTTCGATACGGTCTCCCACAATATTCTTCTCAGCAAGTTAAAAGAATGTGGATTGGATAAATGGACGGTAAGATGGATTGAAAGCTGGCTAGAAGGTCAGGCCCAGTGGGTTGTGATCAATGACTCGATGTCGGGAGGACTGGGCTGCAAGAAATCTGATGAGGTTCAATAAGGACAAGTGCAGAGTCCTGCACTTGGGCCGGAAGAATCCCAAGCATTGCTACAGGCTGGGGTCCGACTGGCTCGGTAGTAGCTCTGCAGAAAAGGACCTGGGAGTTGTAGTGGACGAGAAGATGGACATGAGTCAACAGTGTGCCGGTGTAGCCAAGAAAGCTAGTGGCACATTAGGGTTGTTACATCAAAAGAAGCGTTGCCAGTAGATCCAGAGAAGTGATTGTTCCTCTCTACTTGGCTTTGGTGAGGCCGCATCTGGAGTACTGTGTCCGGTTCTGGGCCCCCAATTACAGGGAGGATGTGGATACACTGGAGAGGGTCCAGCAGAGGGCGACCAAAATAATTCGGGGGCTGGAGCATATGACCTATGAAGGAAGGTTGAGGGAATTGGGACTGTTTAGTCTGCAGAAGAGAAGACTGAGGGGGGACTTGATAACAGCCTGCGACTGACTGAAGGGAGGCTGCAAAGAGGCTGGAGAGAGGCTGTTCACCGTGGTCATGGATGGCAGAACAGGGAACAATGGTCTCAAGCTGCGGCTGGGAAGGTCCAGGCTGAACATCAGGAAAAACTTTTTCCCTAGGAGGGTGGTGAAGCACTGGAATGTTCTACCCAGGGGAGTAGTGGAGTCTCCATCCCTGGAGGTGTTTAAGTCTCGGCTCGACAAAGCCCTGGCTGGGCTGATCTGATGGGTTTGGTCCTGCCTTGGGCAGGGGGCTGGACTTGATGGCTCTTTTAGGTCTCTTCCAGCTCTCTTGTTCTGTGATTCTATGAGCTCAGCTAGCCAAGAGGAGCAGCGGAGGAGAGGCCACGGGCCCTGGGTCTCTCTACACGACAAGTGCCACAGCTGCAAGGTGGTGCAATGCTGCCGTGTAGACATTTGCTTCAGCAGCAACTTTGCCATGGCCCTCGTTAGCTCAGCCCCTCGAGAAGGGGTAGCCAGGGAGGTAGATTCCCCACGGCAGCAGGAGAAACCCTCCCATCGGCGTAAGCGGCGTGGACGCCGTAGGCCTCCGACCGTGCTGTGCAGGAGCTGTGCCCCTATAGGGTGGTTTCCCAAACTGCCGGGCGTGAAGAAATTCCGGGGGGAGCGTGAGGCGACCCATCCCCCCCCCCCCCGTCATTCCCCCCACCTGAAGAAAGAGCCGGCCTTTGCTGCTGGCTCTCAGCCCAGCCATTTTACATGGGTGACCCGGCGTAGCCGCTATAAAAAGCAGGCAGCCGGCAAAGACCCACGTGGGGCTGGCTGCCTCCTGCAAAGGGGAGTGAGTGTGAGCTGAGGAGGAGGATGGAGTTAGATGGGGGTGCCTGGCTTTGCTGGAGAGCTGGTGAGGGGCTTGGGCGGCTTGCGGGACTCATGGGCTCGGGTGGGTGGCCCTGGCAGAGCAGGGCTTGGGCGGGTGGCTTGGGTGGCTGGCCCGCAGCTGGGGTAGGTGGCTGGTAGGTGGGTGGCTGCTCCCGGCAGCGCGTGGCTTGGGCGGCCGGCGGGCAGGTGGCTGGCAGGCCCCGGCGGCTGGTGAGCGAGCGGGTGGCTGGTCCTCGCAGCACGGGGCTCTGGCAGCGCAGGTCTCAGGCAGGTGGGCAGGTAGCTGACGTGGGCATCTCTGGAGGCTGGCACGGGGCTCAGGCAGCTGGGGCTGCGCCAGGCACCTGCAACGGGGCCGGGAAAAACTATTTGTGCTTATTTTTAATTTTCAGTAGCATTTGTGTCTCAAGCTTTTGTGTTCATTTTAAATTGCGAATTGAAGGGTTTATTAAAAGGGGTCTGGATAATGGAGAAGACGTTGGGGGGGTGCGGGAGGGTTTCTCAAAAGTCAAAGGGGGGGGCGTGACGCTGAAAAGTTTGGGGACCCCTGCCTAGAGCGTTGCGAGAGAAGACCAGGCCCTAGTCGCGTCTACACCGGAGCGGAAGGCTGCGTCTGCCCTGTGCCGCTTTGAGCAGCGAGACAGAGTCGCCGGTAGCTGCTGTTCGCTGGCTCCTTGGTCGCCAGCAAACGTCTACCCTCAATGAGCGGCCTAAGGGCCACACCCCCCGGCACCAGGCTGGCCGACGGGGCCGTCTCTGGCTCTGCTCGCCACTCCCGAGCACGACCCCTCTCCTGGCATCAGGCGCTGCCCAGGCAGCCCGTTCCCAGGGAAGCACAAGGAGACGCAGGCGTTCGGCTCGGTGACCCACGCGCAGCCAGGCTGTAGGACGCCAAGAGACGCGGGGCCTGGCAGGCGGGTCTCCGATCTTACCGGACAACACTCTAATCGCTGGGCTATGGGATGGTCCGAGCCGGGGGCTCCCTCCGGCTGCTCCTGTGTACATGAACAACTAAACAGCCACGGGCAGGACTGGCTCTGAACTTACTTGAGTTAACGTAAGGGAACAACCTCCAGCCGGGGGAAAGCGCAAGGGAAAGCCCAGTCCTGCACATGCCTGAGAGGTGCAAAGCCCTGGAAAGAGGAGAGTTCCTCTGGGGGGATTTATTTAGGGCGCGGTGCGTATGGAGGGCGAATTCAATGGGAAAAAGGGAAGTTGAGTGTCAGGAAACAGTAACTGCAGGTATTTCACTTGGCAGGACCGAACACCAGCAAGACCATCCCCAATGGGTGTCTGTTTAACCTGCTCTTAAATATCTCCAGCGATGGAGATTCCACCGCCTCCCTAAGTAATTTATTCCAGTGTTCAACCAGTTTCACCTTTTGCTGGCTGTAAGATCACCTGCTCAGTGCAAAGTTTAAAGCCAGTTTCGTTGCCCCTGTGTTTAATAATTAACCCTTCCTATCGGGTAATTAAAGACATTTTACATGCATCATAAACTGTAAAAGCCAGGGCCTTGCCCTGATAACTAGGACTGCAGCTTTACCTGGTGGCCACAACAGGCAAAGAAAAAGTCTGAGCTGCCTTGAAAAGTCGCCTTGTCCAGCTCCTCCCAGCCTCTTTCTCAACCAGCTGGGTGCTTGTTTAAGGCAAGGGGCAGATTTTCAAAGGTGTTTTGGTGCCTATGGATTGTGATAGGCAGCCAGGGTGGGACTCACAAGTAACTTTTGTGGTGAAAACTGAACCAAAAATGTCAGGTAGCATCTCTGTCACTTCAATTCTGCATTTTCTACTATTGTCTTTCCTCAACGATTGAGTAATGATCCTAGGCCTTTCTCTGCCTTCTGCTGTATCTGTCGACACTTTTGTTACCCTTTACGTCTCCAGTTAGTTTCAACTCAATTGGGGCCTTCGCCTTTCTAGTCTTGCCCCAATGCTTGTGTTGTTCATTTTATATTTAATCCTTCATAATTTGATCTAGCTTCAACTTTTTGTAGGACTCTTGTTTTAAGTTCCAGATAACTGAGGCTCTCCTAGTTAACTCAGGTGGTCTCTTGACATACTTCTTAGCTTTCCTATGCAGTGGAACAGTTTGCTCTTGTGTCCTTAACCATGTCTCTTTCCAAAACTGCCAACTGTCTTTAGTTGTCTCTGTTTAGAAAACCCTCCCTTCTTGAAATCCATTAGCTTTACTTTATAAGTTTTCCTCTTTTTCATGTTCACTTTTACCTCGTCAGAATCAAATCCAGATTATCCTCTTCCCTAGCTGCTTTCTCCACCTTCTGAAGGAAAAAAGTTGTCTCTAGAGCTCAGGGGTTGTAAGTTCAAGCCTTGAGGAGGCTGATTGGGGCAAATGGATATCAGGGATGGTGCTTGGCCCTGCCACAAGGGCAGGGGACTGGACTAGGTGACCTCCTAAGGTCCCTTCCGCTCCTAGGAGGTGTGTGTAATTGGTTATGTTTGTCTCCCGTCGGCTGTTTACACGGCAGAGCTATTTCGGAACACCGAAGTATATTCCAAAATAGCAACGTCGCCGCTAGGAATTGCGCCCAGTGTTTCAAAATACGGGGCACGCTATTTTGGCATCCCTCTACCTCTCATTGCAGGAGGAGTAAAGGGCGCCTCGAAATAGCCCAGTACAATCCCAAAATGGCCATTTCAAAATCGACCCGAAGTAGGATAAACAATTTGTTGAGAGGGGCTCAGTGTAGACATATCCTAAAAGACCAAAGTCAGAGAGGAGCGGTCCTTCCAGGGGAGGAGACCAAAGTGGTTAGAGGAGACACCAAAAGGACTTGGGAGATTCCAGATAAGAAAGAAACCCAGGAGGTGGCGCACAGGGTGGGGGCTTAGGGGAGAGAAGACCTGCCCGTAGGTAAGTGCAAAGGGCTGGTGGTTGTGCTGGTTTTGAAGCAGCACCTGTCACTGCCTTTGCAGGGGCTGGTGAGTCTGTGGTTTGTGTTTGCTCATCACAGGAACACTCATTTTGGGGAATGAGGTGAGCCTTTGAAGGGAGCATTTCCTGCTCTCTAGCGGCTGTGTTTGAGGGACTGAATCCCACATGCTACACAGCTGCAGGACGAGTCACAAACCTTCTTGTAACACCTACAGGATCTGCACCAAGCATTCCTGAGACTGCAATACCCACCTGAGGAAGTGAGAAAACAAATCAACAGAGCCAGACGTGTGCCACGAAGCCTCCTACTACAGGACAAGCCCAAGAGAGAAACCAACAGAACACCACTAGCTATCACCTACAGTCCTCAGCTAAAACCTCTACAGCGCATCATCAGGGATCTACAACCCATCCTGGACAATGATCCCCCACTTTCACAGGCCTTGGGAGGCAGACCTATCATTGCTCACAGACAACCTGCCAACCTAAAACAAACCCTAACAAGCAACTATACACCGCACCACAGTCACTCTATCTCAGGGACCCATCCATGCAACAAACCTCGTTGCCAGCTCTGCCCACATATACACACCAGCAACATCATTACAGGACCTAACCGGATCAGCCACACCATTGTGGGCTCATTCAGCTGCACATCTACCAATGTAATTTATGCCATCACGTGCCAGCAATGCCCCTCTGCCATATACGTCGGACAAACTGGACAGTCCCTACGTAAAAGAATAAATGCACACAAATCAGACATCAGAAATGGCAATATACAAAAACCCATAGGAGAGCACTTCAATCTCCCAGGACACACAGTAGCAGATTTAAAAGTAGCTATCCTGCAGCAAAGAAATTTCAAGAACAGACTCCAAAGAGAAATTGCTGAGCTACAATTCATCTGCAAAGTCAATACCCTCAGCTCAGGATTAAACAAAGACTGTGAATGGCTGGCTAAATACAAAAGCAGCTTCCCCTCTCTTGGAGTTCACACCTCCAGATCTACTGATGACAATACAACTCAGCCTGCCTGACTGAGCTAACCTCGTTATCCCCAGCCTTGCTCTGGCCTATTTATACCTGGCCTTGCAGATTTCCAGGACCAGCATCTGAAGAAGTGAGTTAACTCACGAAAGCTCATGCTCTAAACTTTTCTGTTAGTCTATAAGGTGCCACAGGACCCTTCGTTGCTCTACAGATCCAGACTAACACGGCTACCCCTCTGATACCTTTTTGTAGGTGAACGTACTCTGGGTTTCTCTGTGCACCTCTCGGGGCATTTAATCAGGCTGGGTTTTTAGACTGCAAGACTTTTGCTTCTGCCCAGCTTCCCAGACCTTCTCCCCTTCAGCTTCGTTAGCTGCAGCCTGAGTACAGCCGGGCACACGCTGCAGGTGCTCGCACGAACCAGCCTCTCTAGCGTGGCCGCGCTGAATCGCTAAAGAGAGAAATATTTGTGGAAAGCGCGGTCGTCGTTTGACCCGGAACTGATTTACCTCATTTACTGGGGCAGCCAGGACATTTTCAGCACCAGTTCGGAGATAAGTTAAATCGCTCCTTGGCACTGTTGTCAAACCTGGGTCATTTCCCCAGCACAGAGGGGACCACTGAGCCTCTCCCTTCTTTCCTGAGGGAAGGCGCTCTCAGGGGTGCAGAGACAAGCTTATCGATGTTCTTAAGTGCCAAAGGTTGTTCCATCTTTATCTTCCTGGAAGTGCCCTAGTAAAAAATGCAGCAAGGACCTTCGGACTGACACGACTTCTGAGGAGTGAGGCACCTTTCTGCTGGGAGGTGAACACCGCAGCAGGGGTGTGATGGTGGCTGAGAACGTGTTCGTCCTCTCGTGAAAAGCACCATGGCAGCTGCACGCCCTGTACAAACCATCGCAGCGGAAGTGACCTGCTCCATCTGTCTGGAGTTATTTCGAGACCCTGTGACTACAGAGTGTGGACACAGCTTCTGCAAGGGATGTATCTCCCAGCACTGCAAGACAGCGGCAGATGCTGCCTGTCCTCAGTGCCAAAGGAGGCTCCCAAAGGAAACCTTAAGGCCAAACAGGGAACTGAAGAATATTGTGGAATCGGTACCCGACTTATTAAGTTCCCGAGCTGTGGAAGGGCTCAGAAGAGGAAATATGTGTGACAGACACCAACAGCCTTTGAATTTCTACTGCAAAGAGGATCAGACCCTCCTGTATGTCGCGTGTGAAGGGTCCCGGGCTCACCGCGGTCACGCTGTGTTTCTCGCGGAGGACGTTGTCCAGGAGTACTGGGTAGGGAACATTATTTGTTTTTGTTAAATGAACTTGGTGCGGCGGGGGCAGAGGACAGGGGAACCTGTTCTTCCTTCTGATATAAAGGGTCAGTTTTTCCGAAAGTGGCGTGGCTGGGGGGCACGATCACCCTGTGCTCGAACGCCTGTCCTAGCGCCTGCCCTCACTTTTATCTGCCTTCCCCCCGCCCCGGTTTGTACGCACAAAAGGTGACTTCGGGCCCGGCACGGACAAGGCGAGTGTGATGTACCAGAGAGGCTACGGGACGCGGGGAGGCAGCGTGTGAGACTGACTGAGAACTCCTGTGTTCTGACCAAAACAAGCAGGCGTCCAGTGGCACCGTAAAGATTAGCAGAGCTATTAGGGCCTGAGCTTTTGTGAGGCACAGCTCAGCTCCTCAGATGCTGGAGGGGAAGTGAGCGCGTCTCCCCAAAGCTCACGTCCTAACAAATCTGTTAGCCTTTAAGGTGCCACTGGACTCCTTGTTGTTTTTGCCAAAACGGACTAGCGCGGCCACCTTCCTGGCCCTGCGTGCTAGCTGCCTCTGCTACCAACCTGCTGTTTGACTTTCATGTACTAGCGCTCACCTTGTGTTTCCCTGCTGATAAATTGGAGACAGTGACATTTTCCTCTGTCACATAAGAACGTAAGAACGGCCACACTGGGTCAGACCACAGGCCCATCAAGCCCAGTGTCCTGTCTTCCGAGAGTGGCCAGTGCCAGGTGCCCCAGAGGGAATGAACACAACAGGGAACCATCAAGTGATCAGTTCCCTGTTGCCCATTTCCAGTCTCTGGCAAACAGAGGCTAGGGACACCCTTCATGCCCATCCCACTTAATAGCCACCGATGACCCTGTCCCCCATGAATTTATCTAGTTCTTTATTGAACTTTACGATGGTCTTGCCTTCACAACATCCTCCAGCAAGGAGTTCCACAGGTTAACTGCGTGTTGTGTGAAAAAATATTTCCTATTTTTGTTTAAAACCTGCTGCCTATTAATTTCATTTGGTGACCCCTAGTTCTTGTGTTGTGAGAAGGAGTAAATAACCATTCCTTATCTATTTTCTCCACACCAGTCATGATTTTATAGACCTCTATCATATCCCCTCTTAACCATCCTTTGTTCCAAACTAAATAGTCCCAGTCTTACTAATCTCTGCTCATATGGCAGATGCTCCATAGCCCTCATCATCTTTGTTGTCCTTTTCTGAACCTTTCCCAATTCCAGTATATGTTTTTTGAGATGGGGCGACCACATCGGTACACAATATTCCAGATGTGGGCGTACCATGGATTTATATTGCGGTACTAAGACATTTTCTGTCTTATTATCCATTCCCTTCTTAACGATTCCCAACATTTTGTTCTCTTTTTTGACTGCTGCTGCACACTGAGTGGATGTCTTCAGTGAACTATCCACGACGACTCCAAGATCTCTTTTTTGAGTGGTCACAGCTAAGTCAGAGCCCATCATTTTATACGTGTCGGTGGGATTCTATTTTCCAAAGTGCATTACTTTGCATTTATCGACATTGAATTTCATCTCCCGTTTTGTTGCCCAATCACCCAATTTATTAAGATCCTTTTGTAGCTCTCCACAGTCTGCTTGAGACTTAACTATTTGGAGGAGTTTTGTGTCATCTGCAAGTTTTGCCACCTCACTGTTTAGCCCTTTTTCCAGATCATTTATAAATGTGTTGAATAGGACTGGTCCCAGCACAGACCCCCGGGGGACACCACTATTTACCTCTCTCCATTCTGAAAAATGACCATTTATTCCTACCCTTTGTTTCTGATCTTTTAACCAGTTACCCGTCCAAGAGAGGCCCTTCCCTCTTATCCCATGACAGTTAACTTTGCTTAAGAGCCTTTGGTGAGGGACCTTGTCAAAGGCTTTCTGAAAATCTAAGTACTCTACATCCACAGGATCACCCTTATCTGCATGCTTGTTGACCCTTTCAAAAAATTCTAGTAGACTGGTGAGACACGACTTCCCTTTACAAAAGCCGTGTTGACTCTTTCCCAACAAATTATGTTCATCAATGTGTCTGATAACTCTGTTCTTTACTAGAGTTTCAACCAGTTTGCCCTGTACTGAAGTCAGACTCACTGGCCCATAGTTTCCAGGATCACTTCTGGAGCTCTTTTTAAAGATTGGCATCACATTAGCTATCCTCCAGTCATCTGAAAATGACAGGTTACAAACTGCAGTTAGTAATTCTGCAACTTCACTTTTGGGTTCCTTCAGAACTCTTGGGGAAATACCATCTGGCCCTGGTGACTTATTACTGTTTAGTTGATCAGTTTGTTCCAAAACCTCTTCTAATGACACCTCAATTTCAGACAGTTCGTCAGATTTGTTACCTGAAAAGAATTGTTCAGCCTCAGGAATCTCCCCCACATCCTCAGCTGTTAAGGCTGATGCAAAGAAATCATTTAGTTTCTCTGCAATTGCCTTATCATCCTTGAGTGCTCCTTAAGCATCTCGATCATCCAGTGGTTGTTTAGCAGGCTTCCTGCTCCTGCTCTTGTTACAAGACAACAGCACTGACCGTCCCAAACAGCCCGCAACTAAGGCCTCCCCAGCGCATCATCAGGGATCTGCAACCCATCCTGAACAACGAACTTCCACTCTCACAGACCTTGGGGGGGCAGGCCTGTCCTCACCTACAGACAGCCTGCCAACCTCAAACAAATCCTCACCAGCCACTACAAATCACAAACCAGTGACTCTAGGCCTGGAACCAGCCCCTGTACCAGTCCTTGCTGCCAACTCTGCTCACATATCTACACCAGTGACACCATCACAGGACCTAACACCAACCACACCAGCCGGGGCTCCTTTACCTGCACATCTACTAATATAATATATGCCATCATGTGCCAGCAATGCCCCACCGCAATTTACATTGGCCAAACTGGACAGTCTCGCCGTAAAAGAATAACTTGACATAAATCAGACATCAGGAACGGTCATGTACAGAAGCCTGTGCAGGAACATTTCAATCTTCCGGGACACTCAGTGGCAGATTTAAGGGTGAAAGTTCTGAAACAAAGAAATGTCAGAAATCAAATGGAGAGAGAAATCTCTGAGCGGCAATTTATTTGCAAATTTGACTCCATTAACTATGGATTAAACAGAAACTGGGAGTGGCTCACAGGTTACAAAGGCCAGCTTCTCTACTCTGGGTGCTAATATCGCCCCATTAGACGCTGACAAAGGCTCACATCCCCTGTCTTATATGACGTGTTTTTATCTCTTTTGATAAGTACTGTTGATACTGGGCCATTTCCACCTTGCTGAATAGACCTTGTCAGCTCTGGCCCTCCCCCTTTACTAGGACCCCACTCTTTAAATATCCCTCTGAAACCACCACCCCCCGCCCACTCATGCATCTGATGAAGCGGGTCTTTCCCCATGAAAGCTCGTGCTCCAAAATATCTGTTAGTCTATAAGGTGCCACAAGACTTCTTGTTGTTCCCAGGGAGTATAGTGGATGAAAGGCTGGATGTGAGTCAACAGGGGGCCCTTGTAGCCAAGAAGGCTAACGGCACACACTGGGGTGCATTAGGAGGAGCATTTCGAGCAGATCTAGAGAAGTAGTTATTCCTCTCTATTCAGCACTGGTGAGGCCACATCTGGAATATTGTGTCCAGTTTTGGGGCCCCCCAGTATAAAAAGGATGTGGATTTGCTGGAGCAGGTTCAGCGAAGGGCAACAAAAATGGTTAAGGGGCTGGAGCACATGGCCTGTGAGGCGAGGCAGAGGGATTTGCGCTTGTTTAGTTTACAGAAGAGAAGACTGAGGGGTGATTTGACAGCGTCCTCCAGCTTCCTGAAGGGGAGCTCTAAAAAGGACGGAGAGAGGCTGTTCTCAGTGGTGACAGATGGCAGAACAAGGAGCAATGGGCTGAATTTACAGAATGAGAGGAATAGGCTGGATATTAGGAAAACCTACTTCCCCAGGCGGGTGGTGAAGCACTGGAATGCGTTGCCTCGAGAGGTGGTGGGACCAGCACCCTGCTATTCCCTTCCAGAAGTCTCATGTCTGCTTCTCCAGCTGTTCCTGTTTCCCAGTGAGCTCGTGATCTTTTAGTCTGACTTTCTGCACATTGTCAGCTGCAGAATCTCACCCACCTCTCCAGTGATAGACCCAGAAACTCTGATGGAGTTGCTGAAATCTTCAGATCAGGCTTTGAAGACTTCAAGTTGCAGGGTTTAATTAAACTCTGCCTGTGTCCTGTAGATGAAGGCGAACCCACCCCCTCATCCAGGCTCTCTGGCTCGCTGTCACACGTATCTTGCTTAACAATCCCTGCCTTTGCTTTCAGGAAAGCCTTCAGCCCACCTGGCTGACTTTCTAATCAGGCCTCCCTATGAGATCTCCTGCCTTGGGCTGTGGGTTCTAGTTTTTCAGCTACCACACTTCATAAATGGGCTTTACCATTCCTTTTGTTTAACATGAAAGAGAGAATGAAGCAACTTTCATCAGGCTAGAAAAAGTCTACATACCCAAGACCTGCTTGACAGCTGGTGTAAACACCTTCCAGCATCAATGAATGTATTTATTTTTTTCACTGTAACTTTTGTTTCCAAAGGAAACAATAAAAAAGCACTTGAAAGGAATTGAAACCATCTATGATAAACTGGACCAGCTCGTGAGCAAAGACCGGAAACTCCTTCCTCGGGGGGCAGGGGAAGAGGCCCATAAGTGGCTGAAGAAATTAGCTGACAAGACAGCAATTCTTTTCCAGGTAAGCTCCTCTACAGGAAAGCAAAAACAAAAGCATTGCTTTTACGGGGGAAGCTTCAGTAACCCGGAAAGGCACAGCTGACACTGAGTTATGTTTCTGCCACACAAACAGCAGCACAAATGTGCAACCTGCAGGGCAATTTTCCATTCCAGCAGAACGAGACGGATAAAAAGGTCTCCAGCAGCGAGTGCATCTCCTCTGGGAAAATGTGCAGAAGCACCCTGGCTGTGTGTTCCTGCAAATACAGCTCTGCCTCTAAATTCTGAGCTGGGTGGAAGAGGAGACACTCCCCTGGACGCACAGTCCTTGGGCGCCTCTGTGCATAGCAGGGTTGGGTTACCACAGTGGCGCTTTCAAAACAGAGGAAGCCCCTGAGAGGGAGTGTGTCTGCATCAGTATCGACCAACTTACTCCCAAAACGCTGGGAGTAAGGGAACGTCGAAGTTGCATGGGAACTTTGAAGTACCTACAGCTACACGGCTTGTCGCTGCTTTGAAGCTAGCAACTTCTAAGCTCACATGGCAGGAATTATGCTAATGAGGTGCTGCATATGCAGAGCGGCACCTCATTGCTATTCTCCAGTTGGGCTGATTAGCATGTGCCCTTTGAAGGAGGGGCTAGCGTAGATGAGCCCAAAGAGAAGAAATCAGCTGTAATCTGATAACTGACCTTTTGCTTTTGGCATGCAAATACACAGACACTCCTCTCGGAAGCAAAAATCAAATCGTTGCCTTAAAAAGTAATTTATTCACAAAACAAGATGAAAAAATACCCAGCAAGTAAATAAGCATACTTGGTTGCTGAGGGTAATAAGGGCAACTCAAACATCCAGGTTAGGGCACAGAAGATTATTTCCCTGGGAATCAGCTTGGAAGTTACAGAGTACAGGGGAAAGATACCTCAACCAGCCTGAGAAGTTCCACACCAAAGCCAAAATAAAAATAACCTGATTGTGTTCAACTAAACATTTCCTTTCCACTTCCATATCTATGTGCTGATTATGACATGGGGAGGATGTTTACTGGAATTAGGCGTATGGGTCTCCCCCTGCTCCGGCCACAAAGGAAAGACTCCTCAGCCTGGAGTTGTTTCCATTCAGAAAAAGATCCCTCTCTCCCCATTGGCATTTCTGCCTGCTTCCTACAGAGAACCCCCTTTCCCTGGGTTTAACCCTTTATGGGCATTTATTCATCACACTCTCCCTCTCAGGGGTGTCCTCTTTTTTATGAAAGCTCATATATAGGAACCTTATACCGGGGGCCAGATTTTCCAAAGACCTTGGGAACAACGGAGATTCCTCATTGTTCTGCTCTCCCCAACTAGGGGCCAATGGGAGCTGCTGGGAGCTGAGCTTCTTTGGACAACCTGTCCGTAAAGGGCGAAATGGCAGCCAGAGCAGAGGCTGCACAGCCCTTCCCACCCCACACTCCGGCAGCAGGCAGCCGTGGTTTGCCTGTCTGTGCTCAGGAGCTGGCCAGCCCCACCAGCAATGCTGACAAACATAACAGGACTGCCTCTAGGCCCGTACGGTGTAACTTTGCCAAACTCCTTCCTAACAAAGATCCAAAGCAAAGTTCCTGCTGTGGGAGGAGACAGGAGGGGGCTTCAGGCAACGTTTTACTACCCAATTGGCAGAAATTAATCTCCACCACATCACGCGGAAACCCGATTGTAGAACTGCGTCTGCATGTTGGTTTCCTCTTTCCATTGCAGGCAGATAGAAAGGACCAGAGGCAAAGGTAAGTGTCTGCCATTCCCGCTGCTGTGGGAGGAATCTGAAGGGGGAAAGTTCCTACTGCATACATGACCCAGCGGAGAGAGAGCTTCAAAGTGGGGGAGGCAGCAGGAGACGTTAATTCTCTACTTTCCCTCTATTTCCCTGAAATAAGGAGTCATTTTGCTTTTCTGCCACAGTACAAGTTGAATCTGGGGACCTGGGGATTAGAGCAGATGGGAGGCTGGATATGAGTCAACAGTGCGCCCTTGTAGCCAAGAAAGCTAACGACATACTGGGGTGCATGAGGAGGAGCATTTCCGGCAGGTCTAGAGAAGTTATTGTGTCCCTCTATTCAGCACTGGTGAGGCCACATCTGGAGTACTGCATCCAGTTCTGGGCCCCCCAGTATAGAAAGGATGTGTACGCCCTGGAGCAGGTACAGCAGAGGGCAATAAAAATGATTAGGGGGCTGGAAAACATGACCTGTGAGGAGAAGTTGGTGGGGAGAAAAGAAGACGGAGGGGTGATTTGATAGCAGCCTTCAACTTCCTGAAGGGGAGCTCTAGAGAGGCTGGAGAGAGGCTGTTCTCAGTGGTGACAGATGGCAGAATAAGGAGCAATGGTCTGAAGTTACAGGGGGAGAGGTGTAGGCTGCGTAGTAGGAAAAAGGACTTCTCCAGGCGGGTGGCGAAGCACTGGAATGCGTTGCCTAGAGAGGTGGTGGATTCTCCATCCCTAGAGGTTTTTCAGTCCCGGCGGGACAAGGTCCCGGCTGGGATGACTTAGTGGGGGCTGATCCTGCTTTGGGCAGGGGGCTGGACTCGGTGACCCCCTGAGGTCCCTTCCAGCCCTGGGAGTCTGTGATTCTATGAGCCTCCTGCTGGACCACTGATGTTACTGGAACAAAGAGCCCATAGACCAGGGTGTCCCAGTGGGTGAGAGGCACAACTGGGAACAGGGAGCCTGGCACAGAGGCTGGCTGGGGGCCAGGAGGCTGCACCAGGAAGAAAGTGGCAGCTGGGGGCCAGGCTCTGATCCAGCCTCCTTGACCCCATTCTCCCCCCCCCCCCGCACCCTGACCCCCGAGCTGAGGCCAGGAGCAAAGTTCTAGGCACGCGAGTCTGGCAGCTGGGATCAGATCCCGGCACTGGGCCAGGTGCTCAGGGCTCTCCTGCAACCCTAGTTCCCTTCCTCTGTGTTGCAGGAGCAGCCGTACAGAGGGAGCAGGGTCTGCCCCAGCCCCAAGTCCCTGTCTTCCTACACAACCCTGCCCTAACTCACGCACCCCACAATCCCTTGCCCTAATCCCCTCACCCTGCACCCCACACTTACATGTCTGCCAGGTACTGTCATATCACAACCCCTCCACACCCAGCCCTGGGCTCCCCCCACAAGGGTACCTGTGTGATATGACGATACCTGGAAGAAACTTAGGTTACGTTCACCCCCAGCACTACCCCCAGGACGTTGTTGTGTTCATGGAAAAAAAACGCGGATACTGATGAGAGTAATTGTCGTGTTCAGGTTTGAAGATGCAGCTTCTCAGCCGCAGCCACATGAACCTGACGTCCCTGGAAGGAAAATTGCCATGAAGACAGAGTTACAGGGACGCAAAGGTAAGAAACTGAGTCCGGGGTCTGTCCTGAAAGATTTTTTTTTTGAGGGGGTAAAGAATGATGGAGTTACCAGGAGTGATCAGCCCCTCCATGCAACGTATCAGAGCCAGCAGCTGAACTGGAGAGACCCGGGAGCTCAGTCCGTGGCTCAGGCCATCCCAGGTGGTCGTCCATCGTCCAGGGGAATGCTGCACTTTCCCCTGTTACCCGACGCTAATGAGAGTCCCCTTGTTCTCCGCTTCCTTATGCTCTCAGAGACGCGGCCAGTCGGCTCTCTGTTACTCTGCTGCGGTTGGGGCGTGGGGCAGTCACAGGAAATGTCCGGTCTTAGACACCCCCTTTTCCTTACAGCCTGTTTGCCACACGCTCCTCCTGAGATCAGCACTGTGACTTTGCATCACACCTGGGCCAGGGCACGAGCCAGGAGCCCCTCGGTGGGGGTACCAGAGGCCCAGCGTGCTAGGCAGGCCGGAGGGCAAACTGAGAGGCAGCTGGGCGGTGGGCTCGGCTTCCGAGGAGAGGAGTGGCAGGTGGGAGCAAGACCTGAGCAGGGAGAGCCAGCGCCGTAGATCGCATGGCTCAGCCCCAGCCGGGCTGTCTTTGCCGAGGGCTGGAGGCCTGCGCTGGGGCCGAAGCCGGTCGCTATGGCAAAGCGTTTCACTGCCGTGCAAAGATCGCACAGTCGTCGGACTCCAGATATTGTACAACCCAGTCTGTGACGAGAGCTGGCCAGGCTGGGACGAGGTGGCCAAGAGATGAAGGAGCCTCCAGGGCTCGCGGTGCGGGGCCGTGGTACCGGCACAAACATTGCACAGGCCACGAACGGCCGTATTGTGGGTGCATCCGGGACTACCCCGAGGAGAGGGAAATTTATCATTCAGTAACGGTGCACCCCGAGTGCCAGGTGAGGGGAAAGGCACGGCATAGCACCGGCACTGAGACTCTCACACGGCTTGGGGTGACCCAGACCTAGTCACCTCATGAACAGCTGTACAGGTTGAACCTCTCTGGTCCGGCACCCTCGGGACCTGACCGGTATCAGATGAGAAAATTTGCCAGACCATGGGAGGTCAATATTGTCTGGGACATTAGCAGGGGAAAGAGGCGACTGAGGGGCGATATGATAGAGGTATATAAAATCACGAATGGTGTGGAGAAAGTGAACATAGAAAAATTATTTACCTTTTCCCATAATACAAGAACTAGGGGACACCAAATGAAATTGATGGGTAGTAGGTTCAAAATTAATAAAAGGAAATTTTTCTTCACACAGCGCACAGTCAACCTGTGGAACTCCTTGCCCGAGGAGGCTGTGAAGGCCAGGACTCTATTAGGGTTTAAAAAAGAGCTTGATAAATTTTTGCAGGTTAGGTCCATAAATGGCTATTAGCCAGGGGTAAAGTATGGTGCCCCAGCCTTCAGAACAAAGGCAGGAGATGGATGGCAGGAGATAAATCACTTGATCATTGTCTTCTGTTCTTCTTCTCTGGGGCACCTGGCACTGGCCACCGTCGGCAGACGGGAACTGGGCTGGATGGACCTTTGGTCTGACCCAGTATGGCCATTCTTATGTTCTTATGTTCTTATGCTTACTAGGCACTTTGAAGACATTTAGGGGTAAATTTCAGCTAAATCCACACTAAAAGGCAGGATGACTGTAAATAAACTTTAAGGGATCACAGGAAACTTGCCCACGTCCATGAGAAGTGGACATCCAGCTAACGGAACTCATGATGGATTATGTTTGCGATTAGAGAGATTCAGCCTGTACTGGGAAAGTTACGAGATCTGAGCAGGAGGGCTAGTTTCTGTATTGTGGATTTGTGCCATATCATGGGGACAAGGTGCTGGCCTAGCCGGTTTTGGTTCCAAAATGATGACACAAGGAAATCATATATGAAATAGGGCTCACCTAAGCTGCCACCGGCTTATATGATCTGGGTCAGCTGGTGAGCATGTTCCAGGTAATTCTGTCATTCTGCACAGGGGGATTTAATCACCAGGAGTTCTTATCCAGTATTCCCTAGTTCAGCTCTGTGCAGAGGAGTTCCCTGGAGTAATAAAGGCCAGGGGTGCCACGCTCGGTTGGGACTACATGGCTGGTAGAGGACACGGGAGGTGTCTGCAGTTTCAGTAAATGTTTGCATGACGCCGGCGTGACCCCATGTCACTGCTGCGGAGAAAGCAAGTTTCAGCGGCGGGAGTGTGTGCTGGGCCTCAGGAGACCGATGGGACGGAGCACTTGTCTGAGAAGAGCGGGGAGGGGCTTGAGTTGCATGGAAAAATTCAGGCTGCGTTGCCAATAAAAATCTGAAAACCTCAGCCAGCCTTGCAGTCGTGTGGGGAGTGGGGAGTTGGCCGACCTTGGACAGCTTGGCCTTTGCGTGGGAGCACCTGGGTCCCTTCCGGGGATAAGAGGAAGGTGAAGAACTCCCGGAAGGGGTTGTCAAAAGCACGCTGCAGGGGCCTGGCACAAAGGTCACACTTCCTTAAGCACTTCCCCACCCTTCGGAGTGCTACGGTCTTCAGGGGAGCCAGAGGGAGACCAGTCATAGAGTCATAGGACCTCTATGGTGGCATTCTCAGAAATGCTTCCAGTTCCCCACGCAGAGCCAGGTGGGAAGGCAGAAATTCGGAGTCTCAGTGCGTCCATGAGACGATGGTGTAGGGAGAAAGCGTTTAGGTTTATTAGGAACTGGGGGAACTATTGGGATGGGGGAGCCTATGCAGGATGGAAGGACTCCACCTAAACCCAACTGGACCCCGACTGCTGGCACTTACCATGAAAAAGGTTGTAAAGCAGTTTTTAAACTAAGAGGAGCGGGGAAGCCCATTGGTGCAGAGGAGCACAAGGATCAGACAGAGACGTTTTTTAGATGAGGATCTATTGATAGAGATTTTCTAGGTTTTAGTCAGGAGGAGGGGGGCCGGGCACTCTGGTCAGGGGCTCCCATCGCCTGCCCGCCCTCGAGCCTTCCCTGGGGAGAGCGGGACCCCAGGAGAAGTCCCGCACCAGCCCCAAACTAAAAATAACCGGATCGCAGCTGACAAAACACAGCTCAGCAGCAGACAGGAAGCAGCCCAGGTACGGCTGGCACTGAGGGCGAGAAGTCTGTGGGGTGGGAGGGTTGCAGCTGAGCTGAAGGCGACGGGCTCTAGTCAAAGCAACTCCTGCAGCCTGTCTGCTGGGAAGAGGTTGGACAACAGTGGCTGGGATTCTTCCCAGCAGGGAACAGAGGGTCAATAACCCTCAATTCATTTACCCGCAGAAAGAGGAAACCTCAGAGAATCAGTGGCTGAGAAGAAGCAGCTGACGGGAAGTCACGTCGTTCGTATCCATGAACAGGCTCCTGACCCCAAATACGGACTCGATCACAGATCCCTGGACCCAGTAATACACAGAATCAGTGACACAACCGAGGATGCTGAGCCTAAGGTACAAAATAGTAGTACAATGTAGTGTAAATGCTCCCTCCGCTGTGGTGAGTGAGGTATGGTCGCCCTACGCTTAAAGAGCTGGGAAAGCCCCAAAATGATCAACAAGCCTCCCCCAGACATTACAGCCACAGTCTGCTTAAAGCAAGCAGAGGCCAGCTTGTATTGAAGGAACCCGCTGTGGTCGCTAGCTGTGAATTTCCAAAGTGACACATATTTGGGATTCTTATAGGTGTCCATTTGATACTGAATTTCCTGCATTTTTGTGATTTTGGGCTGATCTCTGCTCCTGCAGAACCAGCCTGAGGCACATCAGAAATGGAACACGGCCTTCCCTGAGCCCACACGCAAATCTCAGTGTAAACAGGAACTCGCAAGAGCACGTTTATAAATGCCGGCGGCGCACGGACAATCCAGCTCTGCCAAGCCCCTCCCCGTTCACTGCTGATTTTTGCCAGGTCAGGGGCTGAGGGATGAAACCAGCTGACACAATGCCCGGGCCATCACGTAGAACGTTCTGCGTGAATGGAAGTTAAATGCTTTTTTTTTCCTTTCCGTTTCCCACGCAGGTGGACGTGAGGTCCGCCAGGAACCGGTGAGTTTGTGAGTTGTGCTGCCCTGAGCTGGGAAGCTGTGGGAAAAGCTCCCATCTCGCAGGCCCCACAACGGGAAGAGCTGGGGACAGCAGCTGAGAGACCCAGACAACAGCCTCCCCCTGGTCCAGCTCTGTCCCCCAGTGATATGGGGAAGTTTAACCTGTGACTGGAATCATTTCAGGCCGCTGGTGAAGGTGGAGAGTGAACAGCAAGGACAGGAAATAAGAGACGTGCCCCTAATGGCCTGACCCATTTGGAGTCGTTGTCCCTGCTAACTCTCACGTCCCCGTACGGTCACTGGGTCAGGACTTCAAAGGTCCTTTGTTTCCCCTGGTGCTGTTGGGGTCTGGGGTTAGCAGGCAGCCAGTGATGACAGGAAGTATTGTGTTTAGGTTTGAAAACATGATATCTGCAACCCGACCAGTGGTCTCTGGCGGAAGTGTGACGGGCGTTATCTCTCCTGGAGGGAAGGTGGCCTCACAGACCAGGTTACAGGGCCCTCAAGGTATGACGGGGGATCTACTCCGTGGGAACGTATTGTTGAATTTAGTTTAGTCCCTGGACTTGTTCAGGATTTGTCGCCCTGGAGGTAAGGGGCATGTGCCCATCCTCCCACTCTTCCTCCCAGGAGCTGGGGTTCAGGATCTGTCTGGGTGAGGCTCCCCAGTGGGGAACAGCCACCGAGCTGTCTGCGCCCCGCTGTTCAGGGCGCCCCAATGAAATGCAGCGTTTCTGAGCGGAGAAGGCTCAGAGCAGACTCTCGCTTGGGGGTGACCAGACAGACCATAGGACGCTGACTTCCCATCGCTCGGGGAAGAGGCCCTCGGCAGGCCCCGTACCTGGGACGACATCTGGGGTGGGCAGGAGGGTCCCCTCCATACTGTGACTCATAGGCTGCTTCCTGCGGAGACCTGTCTCCGCAGGCGTGACTGCGGGGCACATCAAGCCCAGGAAACAGCTGATGGGCCGATCACCCTTCTGCTCCTTTCTAGCCTGATTTTCCCGTCTCAGTGTCAATAGCAGAGCAGCGGCTGCTCAGCGTGTGTGTGTGGGTGGGTGGGTGCGGGTGTGGGTGTGTGTTTCACCTTCCACGAGCAGCCCACATCCCAAGCCATAGAGTTGCCAAGTGTCCCAGGGTGGCTGTGGGACGGGCGTTTGAGGGTGGGGCGTTTTCTATGTGAGAGCAGGTGTTGGGAGCTCATCCTGGGGATTGTAGTTTTGGGGACCTGGGGAAGGGGGTGGCAGAAGGACAAGAAATGACCCGGCCTTGCCCGTCGCACACAGAGAGAGGCGGACAAGTGTCGGAGGAACAGGAAGGGGCTGGGACTCGTGTCTGCAGAGAAGCTGAAACCCCTGGGCCTTTGACAAGACATGGTTCTCTGCCTCCCGCAGACAGCCACAAGCAGGTACGGCGTGAGACCCTTCACACTCAGGTGGGAGGTCACTGCCGAATGGCCCCTCCATGAGTCTCTGCTCCCATTCCCAGGCAGAGGCTGGCATGGGCCGCTAGGCATCTCAGCAGCCAGCCCAGCCTCTGAGGGACGGGGAGAGAGAAAGGATGGGGAGAAGGTCCCTGCCGGGGCTCTGAACTCAGCTGAACATCCCCAGGGCGGTGTGATGGGCCTCTTCAATAAACCAGCCTCAACAGCTTCACCTGGGCGAAAGCTGGTAGCAGAGTGGGTGTGAAATGGAAGGAGGGATCCCCAGACGGTGGTGCACAGAGGACAGCAGAGGTTGGAGGAAGGAGGGTGCACGTCCAGATGTGGTGGTCAGGCAAGACAGACAGGCTGAAAGACAGCTCAGAGACCTGCCAGCCTCCGATAAAACGATCCCCGGTTAGGTGTCATTTGCCAGTGTGGTATTGGCTGCGCCGTGGGCTCGGGGCTGGATTAGCTTTTGTAGGGAGCCAGGCTTAGGAGATTTTGGAGAGCCCCCTAGGCTTCAAGGCAGAGCCCAAAATGCGAGGTTCAGGGTGTGGGAAAGGGCTGCTGGGGACCAGGATGGGAGTGGGGGTGGGGTGATGGCTGGGAGGGTGGAAGAGTCCAGGAGGGGGCTGGGGATGGTGGTACAGGAGCAGCGTGTGTGGAGTTTGGGTGGGTGCAGTGGGGGGTCGAAGTGGGAGATCTGAGTGGGCGGGGGGGTGCAAGAACAGGCTGGGGTGCAAGGTCTGGGTGGGAGGGTGCTGAGTGCTTCGAGCAGGTCCCTGTTGGTTCTGGATCAGCCCTCGCTATTTCGTTCTGGGAACAGGGACCTTTTCAGCCTATGGCCAATACACAACCCCTCCCAGCCTGGCACCATCTGCAAATGTGTGAGCACATTCTGTACGCCACTAGCCCAACCACAGAGGAAAATATTGAGAAGAACCGGCCCCCAAGCTGATCCCCGTGGTCCCCACCCATTAGGCCCTTCCAGCATAACCCTGAGCCGTTGCTAACTACCCTGTGGGAACGACTCGCCAGGCAGTTAGACACCCGTCTTCCGGCAGCCCCCTCTAAGCTGTTTTCCCCGAGGTCGTTGATGAGAATGTCATGTGAGACGGCCTCATTGAGGTCTAAGTACACCACATCTACCGCTTCCCCCTCGTCCTCAAGGCTGCTTACCAGCTCTTCCCTAAAGCACAGGGGGCCAGTATGTTGCCTCCTGTGTTTGGGACTGTGCAGAAAGCAGGGCTGGCCTAGCTGCTGCTCAGTTCAGAGTAAACTCCTTGGTGGTCATGGACGAGGTGTAATTACTTGGTACAGATGGGGGAGGCGACAGAGTTTCACCCTACAAGGACTGAATTAAGGACTCTAGCTGTGGATTTCTAAATGATCAGATGTCTGGGATTCTAATACCCGTAGGTCTGAGGGACGGGAAGAAGGAGAAAACAAGGGAATCATTTCGGCATTTCCAACCCCCAGAGCATCACGTGGCACATTCTTTTCGGGTGGACTCTGAATGGTGTTTTCCTTTTCTCTTTCCCACCCAGGTGGACGTAACGTCCCTCAGGAGAAGGTGAGTCTGGGAATGGTGCTGGGGACCTCCGGGGAAAACTCTCTACCCTGTGCGTATCAAAACTGAAGAGCTGGAGAGAGGATGGAGAGCTCCAGACACTGGATTTCCTCTCTGTCTCTTCTCCATTGACAAGGGTGTTAAAAATGTTATTAGCGTCCTATCAGTCCCCTGGGGAAGGTGGCGAATGAAGGAGAAGGACTGGCAGTAAGAGACGTGCTAGAAAACACCTGGGCCGCTAGGAGTTTCCTCCTCTGCTGACTCTCGTGACCTGGTGCGATCATTGGGCTCAGATTTCAAAGGCCTGTTCTTTCTCCCTGGAGATGGTGGGATTGCGTGAAGAAGGCAAAAAGTGATAATGAAATCTTGCATCCAGGTTTGAAGATTCATCACCTCCGAACCCATCAGCGGGCTCTGTTGGGAGAGGGAGGGGCAGCGTCTCTCCTGGACGGAAGGCTGCTGGGGGCGTTCAGGTAAGGAAGGGGCCCCTTGAGACTGTACCATCGTACCCAGTTCATTATGACTTGGCCTCTGGGTTGCAACGTCTGTGTAACTGAGCCAGTTCAGCTCCCCTGCTGGGTTCCCCTGCATGGAGGGCTCTTCCCCTGTGTTTGCTGAGGAGTTTCCACCTCTCGCTCTTCCTCCTGGGACGTGACCGTTCAGGATCCTTCCCTCTGCGGAGCCCCGGCAGGGTGCACCCCCCAGCTGCCTGCAGCTCCCGCTCAGGGCGTGCCGGTGAAAAGCTGCGTGTCTGGGTGGAGGCGGGTCCCCGCAGGCTCCCCAGAGGGGTGATGAGGCAGCAGGACGCTGACTTCCCCGGTGCGGGGGTAAAGCCCTCACAGCAGGCCTGACCCTTCGTGGCGACCTCTGGCTTAGCTGGGAAGGTCCTCGGCATGCGAGAACCCTCCATTCTCCCACAGGCCGCCTGTTGCTCGCCCAATGGGCAACAAAGGGGCCACCAGCTGGGGGGACTCTCCCATCCCCCACAGTGACTTGTTCCCACTCTCCTCAGCCCTTCCCCCTGGGCAAGCCCTATCCCAGGCCCCAGCAGCCCAGCCCTGCTCAGGGGCGCAGGGATTCCCCTCTTGAGCAGGAATTTGTGCTGTGGAACGGCGGAGTTGAATGGTGGAGCTGGGCAGGACCTCGGGGCAGGACGAAGAACATCTGTATCATCCCAGACGGCGGTTTGTCTGCCCTTCTCTTAAATATCCCCAGAGATGGAGACTCCACTGGCCCCCCCCTAGGCAATTTATCCCAATGTTCGACCACCCTGACAGTTAAGAACTTTTTCCTCATGTCCAACCTAAACCTCCCTGGCTACCGTTTAAGCCCCTTGCTCCTCAGCCCGTCCTCAGAGGTTAAGAGCAATTCTTCTCCGTCCTCCTTACAACAACCTTTTCTGTGCCCGAATGCTCCGATCCTGTCCCCTCTCAGGCTTCTCGTAGCCAGGATAAACAAGCCCAGTTCTTTCAGGCTTCCCACGTCGACCATGGTCTGCAGACTGTTCATTGTTCTTCTTGCTCGTCTCTGGACCCTCTCCCGTTTCTCCGCATCTGTTTTGACATGTGGGGCCTAGAACCGGACACGACGCCCCCCCCGCCCCCCATCAGTTCCCGTGTTGAAACTGATAGGGCTGCGCTCACAGACGCAGCAGGGACGGGCTTACTGTCTGCAGGCGCTGATAGTTGAGGCTGGTGGGCTTGGCTGCTGGAACAACTCTGCTTCGGTGGTATACACCCCATGGGCTGGGCGCGTGCAGACTTTTGGGGCCGTGGTGGGCTGGGTGGCCTAGTGGTTAGCATCCACTCAGTCCAGGCAGTCCCAGCTCAGGGCACCAAGAAAGTCAACAGCCTTGACCTAGGGGTGTGGTGGGAGGACTCATTTGTTACCCTCCCTGGGTTGCTCCCTAGCACCCCTCTTTGCTTCTGCTCTCAGGTACCAAAACAGGAAACCAAACTATGAGCCTGAGCTGGGACCAGCTCAGGGGTCTCTGGGCCCTCTTGCAGGAGGGATGTGGGGTGGGTTTAGCCCTCTTCCCAGCCCCCACCCTTCTGAGCTGCCCTGCTCCCGCTCAGCCCTGCCTCCAGCTGGCGTGTGCTCTGCAGGGCTGGCGGAGCGGGGCCAGCTGGGCCCAGAACTGGCCTTTGGCCCCTTCTGTCCCAGGTGGGGCTGTGCCCCATCACAGGCCGGGATTAGCGATTTTATCGGAGTGTCTCACTGGATGGTCTCACTGAAAGCCCATCGCTAGGGACCCCCTCACTGGAGCAGCCCCAGCGCAGAGCCCGGTGGTGTTTGCGAGCCCCCGCTGCAGTGCCAGTGACTCTGGGTGTGGGAGATCCAGGGAGCAGCTCTCAGACTGAGCCTGAAATGCACAAACCTGCCCCAGCTCCGCCTGCAAAACCGTTTCTCTCTCTCTCTCTCCTCAGCGGCCGTGACTCTGGATCCAGCCACGGCTCATCCCCGGCTCGACCTGTCCGCGGATGGGAAAAGCGTGAGACGCACAGGCACACGGCACGGTCTGCCCAGGAATCCTGAGAGATTCAATACTTCTGCTTGTGTCCTTGGATCTCCAGGCTTCACCTCGGGCTGACATTACTGGGAGGTGGAGGTGCAGATGCAGGGTGGGGAAGGCTGGGCTCTGGGGGTGGCCAGCGAGTCTGTGAGGAGGAAAGGAGTTCTCCCCCTTAAACCTGAGGAGGGGATCTGGGTTGTTAGCGCTGAGGATACGCCTGGGAATAAGAGCCACGAGAGGATCGGAGTTTGTCTGGAGTATGAAAGCGGGAAGGTGACATTTTACATTGCTGAGGACATGGCTGAGATCTCGTCTCTCACCGCTGAATTCACTGGGAAAGTTTTCCCTTTCTTCCGCCTCTTGTTTAAAGACACCTGTATGAAGCTAAGTCCCTGACAGAGGTGAACATTTCGCTGTACCCAGGGTGCAGTTGGAACAGAAATATTTACTCCAACTGGGGCAACTTCCCCTCCATGGACATTCACATCCCCCATCGGCTGCACTGAACGGCCACAACCCCCCTGACTGCTCACCCTAATTTACAGTGGGGATTTCGAAGTTCCCTGCGTCCTTTTGAAAAGGAGCCCATCTGGATAAGCCACACTTCAGTGAAACGTGGCAATTTCGAAGAGCTGCACCCAGCAGCATGCTAATGAGGTGCTGAATATGTATTTCAGCACCTTATTAGTAATCTTCCAAAGGGTCATTTGCATGGCCATTTCGAAGATTTGGGCTAGTGTAGACACGGCCTAGATGAGCTATGGGCAGAGTCGCTGCTGTGTAACCTCTGAAATTATTGGCTTATTGTGCTCATTTTGTCTTGCTGCTAGAGCCTATCCAGTTCCTTCTCTCCGCCCATTGACACCCTATATAATCACTTGTAAGCTATAATTTGGCACCCCTGAGCCGGACAGGCGACGTGGTTCTCCACCAGCCCAGCATAATAAACCCTTGTGCTTCATTCAGACACGGTGTCCAGACTTTGTTCCAACAATTTTTGCTGTAGCTTTCTTACATACGTACCTTCCTTTGTACGTCTACTGCAGTCCATCCAACAAGGTGGGTTTTACCCCCGAAACCTGACGCCCTAATAACGCTGTTAGTCTCTAAGGTGTTACAGGACTCCTCCTTGTTTTGACGCCAGCTGATCATTTATAAAACCACATTATGATTCCAGGGTGTAAGTCATCAGTCATTACCTGAGCTCTCACTTTATATTTTACCTTTCGTAAAGGCACCGGGTGGGGGGCAGTATAAATGAATTATTTACTGTTAGTGAAGACAGGCGGAGCCATAGTTTTATGCAAATGCTAAATGCAGCCAAGGTTTCTTGACAATCACCCACAGCTTCACTGTGTGCACAGCCAAGGCCTGGGCTACACTTAAATGTGGCGACGGAGGGAAAGACGGGGCCCAGCGAGGAAGAGGAGCCACAGCACAGGGAAACCCTGCCCCCATCCTGGGATGCTGCGCATCTCTCGGATCACGGGCAGGGCACATGGGCATGGAGTCACCCTATGGGTGACTGATTCGCCCTTTCCCCTCCCCAACCCCTATTACAGCTGCAGCAGCCGAGGGTGGGGGAGCCCTGGCACACCTCCTGGGCCGGCCGTTCCCACCCTGCCTAGAGGGGCTCCGGCTGCCCCCACGCTGACCCCCGCACTGCCCCCGCCCCCCTGCCTCCCTCCTGCACCTGCCCCCCGCAACCCTCCCTACTGCTCCTGCCCCGCCCTCCCCACTGCCCTAGGGGCCCTCGCTGGCCATCTCCAGGTGCCATGACCCTGGCCATTTTCTGGGGCCTTGCTGCATGGTTCCTGGCTATGGCAGGGCTGGCCAAGGCCAATCCCCGCACTGGGGCTGAGGCCACCCGCCCCCGCCGGTCCTCGAGAGCATGAGCTGATAGGAGCTGCAAGTCTGTGTTTTTGTTCGTCTCGGTCTCTGGCAGGAAGAGCCCAGCCCCGGGGAGCCCAGCTCCTACAGGTAGCTCTATTAGGAGCTACTACTGCTTGTCGCTGCCCGTAGCTCAGAGACTTTGCTCCGCTCTGCCATTGGGCAGCCCCCGCTGTGATTCCCAGATGGATGCCACCACGTGACTGTCTCACTGTACAGCGTGGGAACAGCGCGGAAGAGCCTCCTGGCAGCAGAGGGTTATTAGCTCTTGGGCACAGAGCTCCCGGCAGAGGCGAGCTTGGGGATTTCTGAGCCTGCTCTTTGTTGTTTCCACCTTGTCCAGGGAAACGGGGCTTTGTGAACATTCTTTGCAGGTAAATTTAATTGCACTGAAAATAGACCTGCCGGGTATCATCAGTTCTCCCCGCAGCAGGAACAGCCCTGTCAGGCCCCAGCCGTTGGCTAGCTGCCTACGTCAGAAAGGGAGCAGTCGTATTCGGTGTGATGTCCTTAGAGTGGCTCTTCCATTCTGAGCCCCTGGCTTCCTGTTCCAACAATCCTTCTGCCTGAAACCGAGCTCCTCACTCTACTACCCACAGCCCCGACCCCCCAGATCTCCCTGCTGCACTCCTGAGAGCCGCCAGACGCCATATACCCCCATCACTCCCACAGCAAACACGGTGACCCCATATTCTTTGTACGACCTGACAGTCCTTCCGTGGCTCGGCCCCTCTACACTGCAGCTCTGCTGGACCCCGCGGGTCACCCTAGATCTACTGCTTTCTCATCGGGGGGGGGGCTGGGTTTAAAACAGCTAACTCTGCAGCAGTGATAGTACAGGAGTTTCTCCAAACAACCCAGCGCAGCCATGGCATGGTTATTCGTATCTGCAGGAAAGGACCTGGGGGGTACAGTGGATGAGAGGCTGGATATGAGTGAACGGCATGCCCTGGTAGCCAAGAAAGCTAATGACATCTTGGGGAGCATTTCCAGAAGATCTAGAGAAGTTATTATTGTCCTCTATGTGGCACTGGTGAGCCCACATCTGGGCCTGTCATGGTACATTTTATGTCCAACCTGTCTTCAGCATCTACCGTTATGTTAGCTGAGTTCCAGGTAAAGCGTTTTGTGACTTGGACACCCCTCTGAGTGGCCAGAGTCTCCTGCATTCATCTACACCCAATGCAGATTGATATTCATCACACAAACTCTCCATTGACGTAACTGGGAAGTGTGAATTCCCAGCACCTCAGCTTTGATACCCCTGCACAGAAGAGCACAAAATGAACTGATTCTCCCCTTCGCCTGCGAGCTGGGCTCAGATGGAGACTTCTCTGCTGGAGATGAGCTCTCTGGAGGCCAGAGATGGGCTGAAGAACCATGTTCTCAGTCTGGTTTTGCAAAAACTGTTCATTCATGTTTTGGTTTGGCGAGTCCAAAACCAAAGCAAAGGATCCGTCTACACCGCAGCCTTATTTTGAATTAAGCTATTCCAGAACAGCTTATTTCAAAATTACGCAGCTACACACTAGGGCTTCATCTACACAGCCCCTCCCTTTCAGAAGGGGCATGTGAATGCAGAGGCTCAAAAGTGATAATGAGGTGTGGATATGAATATTCAGCACCTCGTTTGCATAATGGCTGCTACTTGCTGTGTTAAAAGAGAAGTTTTCGAAATGCAAAACAGCCACGTGGACAGGGTTCCTTCGAAAGGAAGCCCCACTGTTGAAAGTACCTTTCTTCCTGATCTTTTTCAGGAGACAGATGCTTCCAAAGGGGGGAGCTTCCTTCGGGAGGAACCCCATCTACACGGCTGTTTTGCATTTCAAAAATAGCACTTCTGCACTGGCGAGTGGCTGCCATTGTGCCAATGAGTCAGTGAATATACAAATCAGAGCCTCATTTGCATTTTCAATCTGCCATGTTTTCCTAGATACAGCTCTTAGTTCAAAATGACCTTGCTGCATAGACCTACCCCAGGACTGCTTCCAGGTCAAGGCTTTTGAAATCCCAGCTGGGAATGTTTTCAGGTTTGGCTTCAGCAATGCTGGGTTTTGCACCACCGGTAGCACAGACTGCCCGTATGGAAACACAGCCCATTGTAACGTTGCGCTAGGTCAGAGACGGATTCCAGCTGCAGCAGCCCGGTCTGGATGACAATTCTGCAGGGCCCCAGTATTCAGGAGTATTGGAGCCGGGGATTTGGCTTGGCTCGTTGCAGCCTTTTGCAAAACTGGGACCTGGGTCTGGACTCAGGTTTCAGCCACTGCCAGAGTCCGGGGCAGTTTGGATCAGGGACTTAGTTGAGGCTCACAGCTAGCCTAGGGTATGACATGGCATCCCAAGAACACACCCCTGGTGATGGGTCCTCGCCCTGTCCGACTGAGGGCTCACCCACCTGAGCAACTACCGAGAGCTGATGAACAGCAGCTCGAGCTGTCAGCCCCCCCCGCCCCATCAGACGTTTCAAACAGAGCTCACGTCTGGGAAATCCGGGAAGTGTTGGAACCCAGAGTCCATTCCAGCAAACGGGAGCTTGTGGGTTTCTCAGAGGCGAGTGTCTCGCATTGGGACCCAGCCCAGCTGCTGCTGGAGCCCCACATAGCCTGTCCCCAGCTGTGAAGGCTGACAGTCCCAGCCTGTTCCACATGTGTACTGGTCAATGGCGGAAGATCTTTGTGCACAAAAGCTTAGGGGTGATGAGGCCCCCCACCCCCACCCCATATCTAATGAGCCAGGAGCCAGCCTCAGGGGACCACCTACCAAATGTGATCAACACAGATCAACACCTGACAGCTCAGGAAACACCGTAAATAGCAGACAGTGACCTAGCGGGACTGTAGCATGAGGCAGAAAAGCTGCCTATAAATGGCACAGAAACCAATGTGCTTTGGACCTCATGGAAGGGCCCTGGCGCTGGTGCCTCGGAAGACAAGAGAACTCCCACTCGTCCCCAGCTGACCGGGGTCCCCAGCTTGCCGAAGGGACGTGGGATGCCGCTTTCCTGTCACGCTTCTGCTTTTTGGTTAAGGGTTTTATTGCTAAAGCCGGAGAGGGCAATAAACTGCTTGTGGTTAACGGATTTCTCGCCAGCGTGTTTTGTCCTCACAGAGCCCAGTGTCGCGTTTGGGATGACTTTGACTGCAGCGTTCACCGACCCAGAGGGGTCTCTCCAGCTCCTGGCTGTTCTGTGGCTCCTGCTCCCAAACACAGCCCGGCAGGGACTTTTCCCTCCCCTGGCCGGGGAGGAATCCAGATCCTCTACTCAAGCGTGGACCGAACTGCCCTGCTGTGGCTGTGACGCCTGAGCCAGGAGGCGACGGGGCCAGGAAGGTGAGGGCGGGTCTGGGGGAAAGGACCGGAGGCAGGGAGCTGAGGGCGGAGGCTGGCAGGGGATGGAAAAGAAGTGGGGGTGAAAATGGCTGGGATGGGGGCGGGGGGCACAGGGTGGGGGAGCGTGACGTTCCATGACGGGGGTGCGGCAGGATTGGCCTCCCACCCTGAGGCCTTGCTCTGGTTCCCCAGCCTCCCCCTTCACAGCCTCTGTTGCCCCCCCCACCCCCCGCCAAGGGAACATGGTGATGAATGGGAATGGCGCCCCACCCACTGCAGTGCCCTCTGGGCCAATCAGAATGTGGAGGCGTCTGGTGTTAGGTGGGGTGGGGACGGGGGGGCAGAGGGTGAGCTCCCAGCCTGGGCAGGTGGCCCGTCTGGTGCCCACGGCCACTGGCACCTGGGACCCCCCCAAGGGGCCGGTGCAGAGTGAGAGCTGCTGCCTGGGGTGGATGGTGCTGACGCCCCCCACCAACCCAGCACGGTCTCCCACAATATTCTTGTCAGCAAGTTAAGGAATGTGGATTGGATAAATGGACGGTAAGAGGGATAGAAAGCTGGCGAGAAGGTTGGGCCCAGCAGGTTGCGATCAACAGCTCGATGTCGGGATGGCGGTCGGTTTCTAGTGGAGGGCCCCAAGGTTCGGTTCTGGGTCCTGTTCTGTTCAACGTATTTATCAGTGACCTGGATGGGGGTGTTGGATTGCACCCTCAGCAAGTTTGCGGATGACACTAAGCTAGCGGGAGAGGTAGATACGCTGGAGGGTAGGGACAGGGTCCAGTGTGACCTAGACAAATTGGAAGACTGGGCTGCAAGAAATCGGATGAGGTTCAATAAGGACAAGTGCGGAGTCCTGCACTTGGGCCGGAAGAATCCCAAGCATTGCTACAGGCTGGGGTCCGACTGGCTCGGCAGTAGCTCTGCAGAAAAGGACCTGGGAGTGGTAGTGAATGAGAAGCTGGACATGAGTCGACACTGTGCCGGTGTATCCGAGAAAGCTAATGGCACATTAGGTTGCATCAAGAGGAGCGTTGCCAGTAGATCCAGAGAAGTGATTACTCCTCTTTATAACCTCCCGACCCTGCATTAGGTGCTCCGTTACGTGTGGTCAGCCCTGAGATTTATAATCCGATTTAATATGATACCTGTTTTGTGCGGCTCCCCTTGTACGGCAACTGCCTGGAAATAAATCAGGCTCCTGGTTAAGCTGGTTGCTTTTCTGCGCCATCCCTCCCCCTTCAGGGTGTTAGTTTGGCTTCCCCCATGCACTTGGCAATACCACGTCCTGTACCTAAGCGAGAGACCCCTGCAGTGCCCAAGAACTGGGGGTGGTTCCCTAGCAGGTGGGTTACTCGCAGAGCGGTTGTGTTGTGAAAGTGAGAACAGGGAGGTGCTGACTCTGGGGGAGGGCGCAGCTTAAAGTGCCGTTCGAACACAGCCACTGAGGCCAAGGGCCCATGAGGGTCACAGCTTGGCACAGCTGTGCAACCAGCCTGCCGGGTCCAGGGACAGCTCAGGGGCAGCTGGTGAGTGCTGAGCAGCCGGTCCCCTGAGAGGTGTGCTGCTAACGTGTGTGTGTGTGTGTGTGTGTGTGTGTGTGTGAGAGAGAGAGAGAGAGAGACAGAATGAGCATGAGTGTGTGTGTGAGAGAGACAGAATGGGTGTGTGTGCGCGCGTGTGCATGAGAGTGCACGAGTGTGTATGTGTGCACGTGCACGTGCGTGAGAGAGTGGGCGTGAGTGTGTGTGAGTGTGTGAGTGTGAGCGTGCGTGCGTGCGAGCGCGGCTGTGCCTTTTGGTCTGACTCCAGGGCGGAAGGACCCAGCCCCGGGCTCCCTCGCTCCGGCAGGGTCGCCGCCGTGCTGGGGAGCTGCTCTGCAGAGAAGTGCAGCTCCACGGTGTCAGGGATTTTCCATCCCTCGGGCGTTGTCGCCCCCGCAGGCCGGGGGGAACGAGCCTGTGGCCATTAAACATCACTGCAGGGGCAGGTGGACTCTACAAGGCACATAGGCTGCCAGTGAGCAGCCCCCTGCAACGGTCACTCCCTGTCAGTTGGTTTCCCCGGTAACCTGAGCTCATAAATAATTCATGACCTAGGACTCAAAATCCAGGCCTCTGATTGGACCCCTGTGGAGAAGCTCTAGAAACTTCCACGGCCTGGAGGACCTGGTTGAAAACCACGGGCAAGATCGTGAATATTAAAATCAGATCATGAATCACGCATGAGAACACCGAATAAAAGGCGGCGCAGCAGAGCCCCCCCAGCGTCAGCCTGGGGTGGGGTCAGTCGGTCCGGGCGCAGCCCAGCGGGGAGGAGGGGTTTGCGAAGGGCTCCTGAGGCAGCGTCCATCTGCGGCTGCGGTGCCAGCCCCCATCGCACCTCAGCGTCGAGGGAGCAGCCAGCGGGCCCCGAGGTGAACCAGTCGGGTGGCGAACTGGCCTCACCGCTAGGGCGAGGTACTGCGTACCCGGCTGTGAAACCCGGGGTCTGCCCCACAAGCGGCACCCTCGCTCCCGCCGCCGCCGCCGCTTACCGCCATCTTGCGGCGTCGACGCCATCTTCCGCACGAGACCTACTTACCTGGCTGGACTGCAGCACCCGGACACGTAAATCTGCCGCAGGCCTGAGGCCCCCCGCCCAGGCTATTTCTTTCACCCGATTTCACTCTCTGGGCGTGGGGTCCCCACATCGGGGGGTTCGGGGTCACAACCCGGACCGCGCCCCTCCTGGGCCAAGGAGGGGCCACACCCAGGGGCTCGACCCCAAGGCCGGGCCTGACGGCCCAGACTGAAATTGTTATCTGCACGCTTGTATTAATAGTTTTATAATTAATTTGTTAGTTTAATTGTCTAGTTATAGTCATTAGTGATCATTCAGCGTTTGCTTATCAGCTCAAGGTGCAGGCGGATTACTCCGGTGGAGGTATAATCTCCCGGCTCCCCAGCCAGTCCTGCACCCTTCCCGATTTCCCTTACCTATCCTTACCCTCCAAGCCCCGCTGGGGACGATACACAATCCCTCACTCAGCTGGGAGGAGGCCTTGGCAGGCAGAGACACCAGGTCTCCAATCGGGTGGCCTAGCAAAGCACCCAGAGCACGGGGGCGGAAGGCAAACTGAGCTTCCCCTGCTCGGAGTTAAAATTATCTCAAAACTCCTAAACCTCTTTCCTTAAACCACCTTTCTTGCCTCCCAATTCAACAAAAGCAACCGTACAGGTCTACCTCGTGGATTTCCTTTCACTTGTTACTGCAAGTGTTTAGATAATATACTGTTGTTACAATCTGATCAGTAGAAATCATAAGCCTTTATTAAGAATAATTGTAAGCCTTCGTTAAAACTTAAGTATTGTCATGAATTGTTTTATGTGCTTGTTTTACATGTTTTGTTGTTTGTTTGCGTGCTGCTGGCTTTGTTAATGAATATAGCAGCGGTTTATCCTTCCCAAACCTTCCTCTTCTTGTCTCACGCTCCGTCCGAAGAGCCAGCCTCCTGCCTGCCAGGGAAACACCCCTCAGCCTCTCACGCGGCGGTACAGGGCAAGTGCACATCCCCGGGGGCTCCTGCCGGAGGTGGGTGGGGGCGGTCTGCAGAGGGGCAGGGCGACCTCCACTCGTCGCCGGGTCTCCGCTGTCCCCACCTTGTTCCATTCTCTAGGCCTTCTGAGGATCCGGACGGGTCACTGGTGTGGGGTTAGTGACCATTGCTCACAACTGCCCGCACCGACACACGAGAGCACAAGCCGCACACTGACAGAGTTCTGCTCCCCCCCACCCCATCAGAGTAACCCCCGTAAATGAACACCCCCCAAAGCAACAGGCAAACCTGGCGGCGCTTCTCTTGACCCGGCTGCTGTTGCAGAAGGAGATGGGTTAACCGCACCCCCAGGCAACACCCCCGGGTCACTGGAAGAAGCTTTAACTCCACGGGGCTGCCCTGAAGTTGTGCCGCTCTTGCGGATGTGCTCTCAGTCCCTCGCCTGAGCACCCCTGTGACCCCCCTGCGGATTCGGGAGCTGGGCAGGAGGCTCCAGCCAGGGCCTACGACACAGGTTGGTTGAGACGTTGGCTGCTCATTTCCTTTCTTGTACTGTGATGCTGGAGTCACCTGAGGGCGCTCGCATACCAGTGTCCTCTGGGTGCCTGAGCAAAGGTCCCAGCGCTCAGGAAGTGCTGTGTGGTTACCGGCTATGTGCCGTCCTCACTGTTGCAAACAGCCTCCTCTCTCCTAGGGCTGGGAGGGACCTTGGGGGGTCAGCAAGTCCAGTCCCCTGCACTCCCAGCCGGGGCTATCACCATCCCTGGGGGATGTTTTTTGTTTTTCAGTCTATTTGCCCCAGATCCCTAAATGGCCCCCTCAAGAGCTGAACTCACAACCCTGGGTTTCGCAGGCCAACACTCAAACCAATGGTATGGGAGCTGCGGTTGCGGCCCAAGAAGTTTTCTGGAGAGCAGGTTGTGGCCTCACTGCAGTGTAAATAAATTAACCCAAGAAATACCCAAATTCCACATCACTGATTTTTTGCCAGCAATGGGAAGCCCTGGAATCTGCCACTGCTCGACAAAGGGTTGCACTGGGGTTTAAAATTGGCACCCGTGTCCCTGGAGAGGCCAGACGGGTTTTACAGTCAGAATCAAAATTCTTTTACTCTCTTGCCTCCGTTTGCCCCTTTGTCTGATGCTCTCAGGGGTTTGCAGGTTCTCCTGGACGTAAATATTTCAAGCGTGATTCCGTGAGGCAGCAACGCACACGATTTAAAATCACAGCCAGGGGGTGCCACTGTGATGGGCTGGAAGTGGGGTACCACCGTGCCCTCTGGGGCGCCTTTGCTCGCTGTGCTGCTGTAACAAACACCAGACATCCTGGTCCTCTCCTCCCACACACACGGGCACAGACACACCCAGCTGCACTTAGATGGGGCCTTGCTCTCAGCCGCTTATAAACTAGCAGTAAAGAGACTCCAGCCGGCTTCCCCCCACTCAGCTCCACAGCCCAGGCTCCTGGGGCTGCGCTGCCGTGCGCAGCTCAGAAACCTGACAGTGCCAGTTCGTAGCCCAGACCGCCCCGGCCTCAGCGCGGAGAGGGCACGGCACCAGTTCTTCTTTCTGACGTGCTCCCCCAAGCACCTCTAGCACAGCTCGTCGCTTTAGGTGACAGATGTAAAACAAATGTACAGCACACGCTTGTTTAACCGCTCTGCGATTAACCGGCACCCTTGAGTAACCGGCACGACTCACAGCCGGGCTGATCTGGTCAGCGAACACCAGGCAGGTTCGTGGCGAGGCAGCGTCAGGGCTGGGGTTTGTACGCAGAGAGAGAGATCAATTCCCTGTCGCCGGGAGAGGGGGCCAGAGCTCTCGGTGCTGCCTTGGGTCCCTCTGTGTTGGCTGAGTGCAGCCGGCAGGCTCCTCTGCTCTCTAACCCAGAGTGATTATCCACAATATTTGACAAACCCCGGGTCCCGTGGATGCCGGCTACCAAAGAGTTTACTGTCTTAGCTACAGAAAGGTAGGTTTGTCAAGAATTGTAAGCAGTGAGCGGGCGCATGGGGTGTCCAGGGAGGGGAAGCAGCCATGGTGTGGGGGACTTACCGTGTCTCTTCAGGGGCAGTTCGTACACCTTTGGCCCCCACCTGGCACCCAGCTCTCATCTGTGGCTCCGAGAAGCTGTAGCATGCAGCTGGTACAGGAACCCACAAGGGGAAAGGCAATTCTTGATTTAGTACAGAGTGGAACACACGATCTGGTCCATGAGGTAAATATGACAGGACCACTTGGTAATAGTGATCATAATATAACAACATCTAACATGCCTGTGTTGGGAAGAACACCGCAGCAGTCCAACACTCTGGCATTTAATTTCAAAAAGGGGAATTACACAAAAATGAGGAGGTTAGTTAAACAGAAATTAAAAGGTACAGTGACTAGAGTAAAATCCCTGCAATCTGCATGGAAAGTGTTCAAGGACACCATAAGAGAGGCCCAACTTAAATGTATATTCCAAATTAAAAAACATAGTAAGAGAGCTGAAAAAAGCCACGATGGCTAAACAACCATGTAAAAGAAGCAATGAGAGATAAAAAGGCATCTTTTAAAAAGTGGAAGTCCAATCCTAGTGAGGTAAATAGGAAGGAACATAAACACTGCCAAATTAAGTGTAAAAAATGTAATAAGAAAAACCAAAAAAATTGGGGAACAGCTGGGCAAAAACTCCAAAAGTTGCAGCAAAATGTTTTAAAGTACATTAGAAGCAGGAAGGCTGCTAAACAACCAGTGGGGGCCCTAGAGGATCGAGATCCGAAAAGAGCAATCAAGAATGATAAAGCCATTGCAGAGAGACTAAATGATTTCTTTGCTTCAGTCTCCACGGCCGAGGATGTTAAGGAGATTCCCAAGCCTGCACCGTTTTTTGTGGGTGATGAGTCTGAAGAACTGTCCCAGACTGAAGCATCATGAGAGGAGGTTTTGAAAGAGATAGAAAAACTTAAGAACAAATCACCGGGACTTTATGGCATTCACCCAAGGGCTCTGAAAGAACTCAAATGTGAAACTGTGAAATTATTAACTGTAATTTGTAACTTATTCTTTAAATCAGCTTCTGTACCCAAGGACTAGAAAACAGCCAACATAACGCCAATATTTAAAAAAGGGCTGTAGAGGTGATCCGGGTGATTACAGACTGGCAAGTCGAATGTCAGTACTGGGCAAATTACTTTTAACACTAGTGAAGAATAAAATTGTCAGAGATGCAGAAGAACATAATTTGTTGGACAATAGTCAACGTGGTTTCTGTAAAGGGAAATCATGTCTTATTAATCTAGTGGAATTGTTTGAAGGGGTTAACAAACATGCAGATAAGGGGGATCCAGTAGACATCGTATACTTAGATTTCCAGAAAGCTTTTGACAAAGTCCCTCACCAAAGGCTCTTGTGTAAATTAGGCTGTCATGGGATAAGAGGGAAGGTCCTTTCATGGACTGAGAACTGGTTAAAAGGCAGGAAATAAAGGGTAGGAATAAACGGTAAATTTTCTGAATGGAGAAGGTTAATAAATGGAGTTCCCCAAGAGTCAGTCCTAGGACCAATCCTATTCAACTTATTCATAAACGATCTAGAGAAAGAGGTAAGTGGCAAGGTGGTAAAGTTTGCGGACAATACTAAACTATTCAAAATAGCCAAGACGAAAGCAGACTGTGAAGAACTTCAAAAAGATCTCACCAAACTAAGTGACTGGGCTACAAAATGGCAAATGAAATTTAATGTGCATAAGTGTAAGGTAATGCACACTGGAAAAAATAACCCCAAGTATACATACAATATGATGGGGGCTAATTTAGCAACAACTAATCAGGAAAGAGACCTTGGGGTTATCATGGATGGTTCTCTGAAAACATCCACGCAGTGTGCAGTGCAATCAAAAAAAAAAAATGTAGGATGTCGGAATTATTTTAGAAGGGGTAGAAAATGAGACAAAGGATATTTTACTGCCCCTTTATAAAGCTATGGTACGCCCACAGCTTGAATACTGCATACAGATGTGGTCTCCTCACCTCAAAAAAGATATTTTGGCATTAGAAAAGGTTCAGAAAAGGTAGCAACTAAATGATTAAGGGTTTGGAAAGGGTCCCATATGAGGAGAGGTTAAAGAGACTGGGACTTTTCGGTTTAGAAAAGAGGAGAGTGAGGTGCGATATGATAGAGGTATACAAAATCCTGAGCGGTGTGCAGAGGGTGAATAAAGAAACGTTATTTACTTGTTCCCATAATATAAGAACTAGAGGACACCAAATAAAATTAGCAAGCAGCAGGTTTAAAACTAATAAAAGAAAGTGCTTTTTCACGCAGCGCACAGTTAACCTGTGGAACTCCTCGCCAGAGGAGGCTGTGAAGGCCAGGACTGTAAGAGAGTTCAAAGAAGAGCTAGATAAATTCATGGCAGTTAGGTCCATAAAAGGCTATTAGTCAGGGTGGGGGTTGGAATGGTGTCCCTGCCCTCTGATTGTCAAAGGCTGCAGATGGACGACAGGAGACGTATTGCTTGATCGTGTCTTCGGTCCCCCCCGCCTGGGGCACCTGGAACTGGCCACTGTCAGCAGACAGGCTACTGGGCTGGATGGACCTTTGGTCTGACCCAGTAATGGCTGTTCTTGCGTTCTTACGATGTGTAGCTTCATGGTCCTCAGAGACCGTGACACACAATGACTCTGTCTCAGCCCCCACTCGGGGTTTGATTTACTGTAAGCACAAAGCAGCCATCTGGACGGGTTTTCGACTGGACGTAGAATTTGTCACAGTGGAATTTTGGTGGCATTTTAGAGACAGCCACCGGGGCAGCCACACACAGACACCCTTTGCTGAGGACTTCAGAACAACTGACCTTCCTGGTCTTCATGCCTTGAATGTTGAGGATCAGACCCCCTGTGGCTTGGCTTGACCAGCTTGCAGACGGGCCATAAACTGCCTGCTTGCTCTGCTCGGCTCCCGTCCTGCTTTCTCTGCTGTCCTCTCCCACCTTGGGACTTAAATTGCCAGCTCCTTGGGGCTCCTGCAGCTGGTCGCAGAATACTGGCGGTGACCACCTGTCCCGTTTTGGGCAGGACGGCGCTGTATTTCAGGCCCATCCCGGCATCCTGAGTTATTATACAACATGGGCGAATTGCTCCATATTCCACTTTTTTAGCAGGTGGCTGCCCCCGGTTCTGGCTCCCGTGGGGGGGGGAGCTGGGAGCTGGACCTGTGCGGCTGCCACCTGGCTTCCCCCAGCTGTGGGAGCCATATCAGTGCGTCTTCCACCCGCCGTCCTGCAGCCAAGAACCGTAGCTGCCCCCTGCGGTCCACCCAATCGGACAGCCACTGCCTGACTCCCAGGCAGGGCAACCACCCATCCCGTTTTGGCCAGGATGGCCCCCATGTCCCATATCTGGCTGGGGGAGATATGGTCACCCCACGAACAGCCAGCACCAGAAGGTCCTGGGTTATGCTGGAGAGCACTGTGCATGCTACCAGTTCTTATTTTCACACGTCCCCCTCCCCAGAGCCCAGCCCCTGACCCCTGCCTTTGAAACTTCTTGGGGCACCCGCTTCCCCATGGGCCTGTGCTAGGGGCGATGCTGCAGGTTAGGCCACTTCTGCACCTCTGCCCTGGACGTCGGGTGCCGGCTGTGTGCACCCCACAATAACCAGCATCAGCCCAGCCCACAATGGTGTGTTATGTCTTCACAGGCAGAGCGCGGGGCGTCCATCAGGGCTTTGCACTGCGGCGACACGAGCCTCGTCTCTGCACAGCTTTTGAGCTGATGTAACGCCGTTGGTTTCAATTTCCCATATTTACCAAAATCCCCTGCACAGTATGAGCGCCTGCGTCCCGGTGTAACGGCACCACACTAACAGGTTTGCGCTGAGTTAACCATGGCTGTCTCTACGCCAGGGTAGTTGAACCCCTGTGAAAAACTGCCCACCAGGTCTTAAGGCATTCGGTGGGTAAGTTGTTTCCTTGGTGCAGCCATGGGTGTCTGGGGGATGGTGCCGAGCCCCAGTGCGGTGGGTTATTGCGTCATGTGCCAGTTCAGGTAAGATGATGGCCCCTTCTGGAGCCCTGCACCAGGAAGCAGCTCCGGGCACTTCGCCACATCAGCCACCGTTACTGTAATCGGCTCCTTTCTGTTTGATGAAATACGTTTGTGACCCTGGTTCCATCCAGAGACAGGGAACTCTGAACCCCTGGAGATGGGTGTGTCCTGCAGCAGGGCAATAAATGCTTTACAGCCAGGCAGCCGCTCCCCTTGTGCTGAGCAAAGTCCCCTGGGACTCACAGAGGGTCCAGAGTGTCCCAGCACCGCACCCCCAGAGACACAGGTTTGCCCCCCCACGGCTCTGGTCGTGACTCAGTTGTGTGTTGGTGGGGGAGGGGTGAGCAGGTGTACCAGCCGGTGCAGCCAGAGCACCTGGTGTTTTACAGATTCTCGTGCCTGTGAAGATCGGGCTGCAGGGACGGGCTGGCCTGTTAGACCTCATCCTGCCGATCCCTCGGGGGCTAGAGCATGATTGTTCCCTGCACTCTGCTCCCCACCGCTCCGGCCATCTGTAGTATTCAGTGTCCCGGCCCCTGGGCAGATCCTCTCCCAGCCCCAGAGCTCCTGGTGTTTTACAGATTCTTACATCCACGGTAAGGCCAGAGAGCTGCGCCCAGTGGCTGCTGCCCCCGGCTGTGGGGGAGCAGAGCTTTCGTAAAGCATCGACCCACGGCAAATTACAGAGTCTGAACCCACCACGTCCCTCGGGAAGCTGGTCCCATACGGAAACACCTGAAATTACTGTTTCCTGACACTCAGCTCACGTTTTCCCTTATTGTTATTTCCTTCACTCTCATTGCCCACCTCGGGCAAAGTTATTTCCCCCCAGATAAATTCTCCTCCCTCCCTGGGGTTTGCCCCTCTCAGGTTTTTGCAGCGTTGGCTCCGCTCTCCCTTCAGACTTGCCTAGACTAGAGCTGATGAGGTGGGTCTCACCCGTGAAAGCTCGTCACCGAATGAATACGTTGGTGAGTCTATCGGGCGCCCCAGGCCTGCTGGGTTTTGCTGGACTGGAGAGTTGGTTCCCCTATTTTAATGTGAGTACATTGACGGCCAGTTGACACCAGTGAACTCACCCCATTGTAAGTGCTCACCCAGACCCCTCACACACCCTTGCACATTTGCACCCCACAGCTCGGCCGTGAGCAATTTCAGACTCGTGGCACATTGCTGCGATGCGGAAAGCCCAAGACAGGGGCCTGGGCTCTCTGTGCAATGAATGGGGACGTGGGGCTGAGGGGTGGGAGCCACACAAGGCAGCTCACCAGGCAGGGGGCTGTGCACTCTGCCCCCTCACACAGGTGGGAACCCAAGTCTGACCCACAGGGAATCACCGACAGCCATGAACACGGGGAAGACGGGAACCCTGTGCCTGAAATACATCTGACCCCATACTGGCAGATGTGCCCAGAGGCCTTCTCACTCCACAACACACACTGGGGGCAGAGGGAGGAGGCCTGTCTTGTACCCCTAGTCCCCAAGATCAGGGGCTCCTCTCTGGTGTGGGAGCCCCTGGATCGACCCCGCCCTTCCCCTGCCTGCTGAGGGGAAGGAGTCTGTGTGGGAATTTGCCCTCTTTCAGCTGAGTGCCTGACCACTGCGCTAGGGACGTTCTGAGGCAGGCATCTCCCAAGCCTCCTGAACTTGTTCCCGATAAGTTAAATAGCTGAATAATTAGAGTCCTAGGGCTGGAAGGGACCTCAGGAGGTCATTCAGTCCAGCCACCTGCTTCAAGCAGGATCAACTCCCACTAAGTCATCCCAGCCAGGACCTTGTCCAGCCGGGACTTAAAAACCTCCAAGGATGGAGAATCCACCACCTCTCTAGGCAACGCATTGCAGTGCTTCACCACCCGCCTGGTGAAATAGTTTTTCCTAATATCCAACCTGCTCCTCTTCTTCTGTAACTTCAGACCATCGCTCCTTGTTCTGCCATCTGTCACCACTGAGAACAGTTTCTCTCCATTCTCTTTAGAGCTCCCCTTCAGGAAGTTGAAGGCTGCTATTAAATCGCCCCTCCGTCTTCTCTTCTGTAAACTAAACAAGCCCAAATCCCTCAGCCTCTCCTCTTAGGTCTTGTGCTCCAGCCCCTTAACCATTTTTGTTGCCCTTCGCTGAACCTGCTCCAGCAAATCTACATCCTTTTTATACTGGGGGGCCCCAAAACTGGACACAATATTCCAGATGTGGCCTCACCACATAGAAGGGAACAGCCACTTCTGTAGGTCTGCTTGAAATGCTCCTCCTAACGCACCCCCGTATGCCGTTAGCCTTGTTGGCTACAAGGACACACTGTTTACTCATATCCAGCCTTTCATCCACCAGAACCCCTATGTCCCTTTCCACTGTACTGCTGCTGAGCCAGTCAGTCCCCAGCTTGTAGCAATGCTTGAGATAAACAAGTGGGGTTCCGCAGGCATGTGTTTTCTGACTGGTTCTGTTCAATATCATCTTCAACAATTTATATTCGCATTGAGAGCACACTTTTAAGTTTGCAGATGGTACCAAGCTAGGAGGGGCTGTAACTGCTTTGGAGGACAGGGTCAGCATTCAAAAAGATCTGGACAAACGGCAGAAATGGTCCGAGGTAAAAAGGATGAAATTTAATAAGGAAAAATACAAAGTGCTCCACTTAGGAAAAAACTATCATCTCAATATATAGAAAATGGGAAGCAACTGCCTAGGAACGACTACAGCAGAAAGGGATCTAGGGGTTATGGTGGACCACAAGCTAAATATGAGTCAACAGTGTGATGCTGTTGCAAAAAAAGCAAACCTGATTCTGGGCTGCATTAACAGGTGTGTTTTGAACAAGACACGAGAAGTCATTCTCCCGCTCTACTCTGCGCTGGTTAGGCCTCAGCTGGAGTATTGTGTCCAGTTCTGGGCACCGCAGCTCAACAAAGATGTGGAGAAATTGGAGAAGGTTCCAGAGAAGAGCAACAAGAATGATGAAAGGTCTAGAGAACATGAGCTCTATGGGAAGCTGACAGAACTGGGCTTGTTTAATGCAGAAAAGAGAAGGCTGCGAGGGGACATGACGGTGGTTTTCAAGTACCTCAAAGAGGGTTACAAGGAGGAGGTAGAAAAATTGTTCTCTTTGGCCTCTGAGGACAGGACAAGGAGCAAAGGGCTTAAACTGCAGCAAGGGAGGTTGAGGTTGGATGCTAAGAATAAGTTCCTAACTGTCAGGGTGGTCAAACACTGGAATAAGTTACCGAGGGAGGTGGTGGAATCTCCATCGCTGGAGATATTGAAGAGCAGGTGAGACAGACACCTATCGGGGATGATCTAGATGGGGTTTGGTCCTGCCATGAGGGCAGGGGACGGAGCTGGATGATTTCCTCAGGTCCCTTCCAGTTCTAGCATTCTGTCAGGCCCAAGAAAGAGAGAGAAAAACACTCTGGCCCCGTGTCTGAGGCACTCAGCTGAGAAGCAGCAGAGCCCTTTGACTCATCAGGCTGAGCAGGAGTTTCTGTACCCCTGTGGAGCCAGAAAATGAGGTATTAGCAGCTAACTCTGGCGTGAGGTGCCTAAATACCTTTGGGGAGCAGGGCCTTAGTGGAGCTTTGAAAACAGCCCATGTGGTTTAGGTGCTTAACTCTCAGGTTAATGGGAGCGAGGCATGTAACCTGCTTAGGTTTTGCAAATTTCACTAGATGCCCAGCCACGTATTTCTTTGGCTAAATACTGCTGGAAATCTGGTGCTAAGTGTCTGTGGGTCCCAGCTCCCCTCCTGCACAGTGAGGGGAATGCCCTGTGTGGTCTTCTAAAATACTCTTTAACCTCAGATAGATACACAGATATCAGTGACAAGTGAAAATCAGCACATCTCCAAAACATTTCAGCTTTCTGCATTCTGGTATTCTATCTATCTATCTACCCATCTATATTATTTTCAGCAGGATTTTTGGTCAAACATTTGGCTTGGGTCGATGCATTTACTCTGTGAAAAGTCAGTTTTCCACTGAAAATGCTGACAAAATACTTTCCTTAATTTTCACTCAAAATGTTTATGGAGGCGGAAAAAAAATTGACCCTCTCTAGAGAGAAGTGCAGTCCAGGAAAAGAGTGAGAGAAAAAAAAACCGTCAGCGGGAGGTATCCAAAGTGGTTAGAGGAGACCCTGGGGGGCTCGGAAGACTCCAGAGAAGGAAGAACCCATGGAGATGGGGCGCACCATCAAGGGTGGGTGGGAGAGAAGGCCAGGCCTTAAGCGAGGCAGGGCTGGGCTGGGCTGTGCTGATTGTGAAGCAGGTCCTGTAACTGCAGTCCCAGGTGTTCATGAGTCTGTGGTTGGCTTCCTTCTCAAACTCACACGTACTGAGGGGGGATGTGGCGACACCATGAACGGAGCATTTCCTGCTACAGGATCTAACAGTTGTGGCTGAGGCACTGACTCCCACCCAGCTGCAGGAAGCCGAGGCCCCCGCTATGGAGCAGGGACCTGAACTGCAGCTTGGCAAAGCTTTCTGTGGGTGAACATTTTGTATGTGCTTCTACTGGGGCACTGAGGACACCGGGTTTGCGATGTTCCAGGTTTGTGTCTCTGCCCCACTTCACAGATCAATTCCTCCGTCAGCGTAGGTAGCTGGGGCCTGGCTACAGCCCGGCGCACACGGCGGAGACTCCGCCTAACTAGCCCTGCTGGAGCACGGCGGAGAAAAGCATTTCTGGGGAAACTTTGCAGCGCCGTTAGCCCCTGAAGCAGGGTGCTTGGCCAGTGTGGATGGACCCTGTCCCACTGCCTGGAGCGTAGCTGGAAACGGTTTGTATGATGTGTATGTGGGTAGCTGGGCCAGTTTCAGCACCAGTTCAGAGGTAAGATGGATCTTATGTGGGAAACTACTGCAAAAAGTGGGTAACTTTCCCAGCACCGATGTGCCCCTCCCATGGTCCCTCAGGGAGGAGCTCTCAGTGATATGGGAAAGCTTATCTGTGCTGCTAAGAGAGCAAAGGTTCAGTGTCTTGGGAGCAGCTTCCTGGAACGGGACTCATGGAAACACAGCAGGAACATTTGGTCTGACACGTCTTTGAGGAGCGAGGCGCCTTCCTGCTGTGAGACACACACACTGCGGGGTGCGCAGGGGTGACGAGGAACTCGTTTGTCCTCTCTTAACAAGGACCATGGCAGCTGCACACCCTGTGCAAGTTAATAAAGCTGAGCTGATTTGTTCCATCTGTTCGGATTTATTTCGAGACCCTGTAACTACGGAGTGTGGACACAGCTTCTGCCGAGATTGTATCAAACGGCTCTGCCAGAAAGGGAAGACCACCAATGTCTGTCCTATGTGCAGGCAGAAGTTCCACAAGAAGAACTTGAAGTCAAACAGGGAGCTGAAGAATATTGTGGACTCAGTGAGGCAGTTGTCAGCATTACAAGGAAAGGAAGAAATCCCCAAGTGTGAGAAACACAAGGAGCCTCTGAAACTCTACTGTAAACATGACAAAAGCCCCATCTGTCTGGTCTGCAAAGAGTCCAAGCGTCACCGTGGCCACACGGTGGGCCCCATCGAGGAGGCGGTTGAGGAGTTCAAGGTAGAGAACAGTTATTTCCTTTGCTTACTGAACCAGTTCCCAACCTTTTGCAGATGGGGACCCATTCTGACAATGCAGGAAGACTTGGTGACCCACAGCAATTCAAAAACCTGGGGGGGTGAAGTGCCGTAACTAGCTAATTTTGCGCTGAGGCAAGAATATAAAACTGTGCCCCACGTTTCTATATAGTGGTTATTTCATAGAAAGGGGGAAATATATAAATAATAACACAATAATAACCCTACTTTTATTATAGACAATTATTATTTTATTGTTATGGTTGATTGAGTTGTGGTGGGGGAAAGACCCTCATTCACAAACTGCTCCGCCCTCCACCCCCCAGCTTAAACCCCACACTCAGGGGCTGGAGGGGCTGGGGAGCCACACTCGGGGGCTGAGAGAGGTCACATTCAGGGGCTGGGGGGAGTCACACTCAGGCTGTGGGCTAGGAGGGTCACACTCAGAGGCTGGAGGGGCTGGCTGAGTCTCAGGGGCTGGGAGGAGAAACAACAAAAATGAGAACTGACAAATCAGCTACATAGAACAGAAGGGGGCGAAAGAGAGGAAGGGAAGAGGGGGGTGAAAATTGCTTATGCAAGAGTCTATTAAGTGGCTTGCCAGGGATGGCTACAGATATCAAAGTTCTTTAATGCAGAATTGCTTCTCTCTTGATAGCGATAGCTGCTGGATGCGGCTCGTTAAGGAGCTGCAAATGGCCCCTTTTGGAGCCACATGCAGCTCCGAGTTGCTGGTGACCCTTAACAAAGCTAATCGCAACCCATGTTTGGGTCCCGACCCATAGCTTGGGAATCGCTGTTTTATTGGAATTCAGGGTGAACCATGTTTTCCCTTTTAGTGCAAAGGGCCATGTGTCCAGCAAGGGCGAGCAGAGATCTGTGTGCGCAAACACAGGCTCTCCTGGTGCCTTCATTTTCACAGGCAAGTGCCACGAATACATGGACACGCAGAGCCCTCCCAGGCGCCATTGGTAATGTACCCGCCTAACCATTTTAATGCGCAAAGATGCGATTTGTGCTGGGGTTACCAGCTGTGAACTTCCCCAGAAGAGGGAGTGTGTCTGTATCAGTATCTACCCACTCAGGGTGTATTTACGGGTTATGGTATGTCCAGTACGTTGATACGGGTGAGTGGGTAGATACTGATACACACACGCTCCCTCGCAGGGTGTCCTCTTTGTTGGAAGGTCAAATGTGGTAGCCCTAATCTGTGCCGCACAGAAGCTGAGAGTGAGTCACCAGAGAGGCCGGGGGACCCGGTTCAGGGGCTGAGTGTAATTCGGGATTCCCGTGTTCTGTGCCGGCTCGTTTGCCCTCTCACTGTGGGACCGCCTTGGCTTTGTGTCTCGCTGTCTATGGTCTCCCTCTGCCACAGGCGTGTTGGGAGGCTAAACTGGTAACGCCTGCAAAGGGCATTGCAGGTAAGAACTGTCGGCACACTCAGCGAGGGGGCTGGGAGATCGATTCTGGTGCACGTGGCCTGCAGAGCAAGAGCCGTCATATGATCCCCCCACCCTCCTTCCTGGAGGCCCCCCCTTGCTGGAAACACGGCCCTTTTTATATGACAGTACCGGTAGAAAATGTTGAGTTACTGTCCCCTCTGCTTTGGAGGTCAGTTAACCTTGGGGATGGGTCAGAGCAGCTGAGTCCATGACAAAGAGACATGAAGACAGAGGACGCACGTACCACGAGTTGTGTGATGCTCCACAGATGTGAACTGCAGATTTCTCTGCATGCGCTGGTTTAGGTGTAGCTGCAGCGAGTGGTGAAGGGACCGGTTGGAGCAGGTTAGCAGAGCTCTCACTGTGATACCACAAGAGGGGAACATTCACCGTGTGAGATCCATCAAGCTGCACTCCAGCGCTGAGCTCTGCGGGCTGGGCCGGCAGCGGCGCGCTGAGATCTGTGGGCCCTGGGGATTGTGCGATCTGGTGTCACACATGGCGGTGGTCTGTAGGGAATGCTGAGGTGTGAATTAAGGCAGTAGCACAGAAAGTGCCAAGCACGAGGTGAGGGGACAGAAAAGTGCTGCAGGTCTGGGTGGGGCTGGGCACAGTGCAACCTGAGTGCGGGAAACTTGTGTTTGCTGGATTTGCTCTACACCCACATCATGATCTAACCCCGATGCCTGTTCTGTCTGCTGGATCTAACCAGGGGGAGGTGCCTGGGAGGAGCAAGAGGTAGAATTAGCAGCAGCAGGAGCAAACAGAGGCAGGGTCAAAATGTGAGGAGCGTGTCTCCACTAAACCACATGCATCCCTTACCCCAGCCCGGGGGTCTGCAACCTGCAGCTCTGGAGCCACATGCGGCTTCTTAAGGACTTCTTGGGGCTCCCATTGCTATAACTGCAAAGTAAAAAGCCCTCCTGATAGTTTTTGATAAATGAGGAACGTCTAAGAGCCCCCACATGAACAACTCCTATTCTAACTAGCAAACCATATGTGATCTCAAATCCGGATAACTCCCCCCGGTGCCCTCCAGAGGGACAGGTCAGGAGTGAAAGTCAGGCAGACAGTGGGACAAACTCATGCCTAAAGTGTGAGGAAATGGGATCTGCAAAAAGTTCATGAGTGCCTGGCTGTAAACCTGCATCGCATTACAAGTCGTTGTGTGCGCGCTGCTCTTAAAAAAGGGGTTACACGAAGTACCGTTTGCCCGACCCATATCCACATGCATTGCAGCTCTTGGAGTACTGAGCTTTTACCGAAATGAAAAAAATGGCTCTTCTAGTTATGCTGGTTGCTGACCACTGTACTAGGCAGAGCTACCGAGTCTTCTGCGACTCTTATCTGATTTCAGGCACTGCTTGGAGCAGGGTGCGTGAACCACAAAGAGAAGTTGGTGATCAGGAAGAATTCGAGGCCCTGGCACAGTCAAAGAAGTGTGAGGTGGTTGGAATAACGGCGACTTGGTGGGACGATTCGCATAACCGGAGCACGGTCATGGAAGGGTGAAAACTGTTTAGGAAGGACAGACAGGAGAAAAGGAGGAGGAGTTGCGCTGTGTGTGAGGGAGCAGTGTGAGTGCTCAGAGCTCCAGTGTAAGGAGGCAGAAAAGCCAGTTGAGAGTCCTTGGGTTAAGCTTAGAGGCAGAAGTAACAGAGGTGAAGTTGTGGTTGGCGTCTGCTCTAGACCGCCAGATCAGGGAGATGACGTAGATGAGGATTTCTTCAGACAACTAAGAGAAGCTTCCAAATCACAGGCCCTGGCTCTCATGGGAGACTTTAATCACCTGGACATTTGTTGGGAGACCAATACAGCAGCATGCAGACAGTCCAGGAAGTTTTTGGAGAATGTTGGCAATAACTTCCTGGTACAAGCGCTGAAGGAACTGACCAGGGACCATGCGCAGCTTGACCTGCTGCTCACAAAGGCTGTGTCTACACGTGCCCCAAACTTCGAAATGGCCATGCAAATGGCCATTTCAAAGGCCATTTCAAAGTTTACTAATGAAGCGCTGAAATGCATATTCAGCGCTTCATTAGCATGCGGGCGGCAGCGGCGCTTCGAAATTGACGAGCCTTGCCGCCGCGCGGCGCGTCCAGACGGGGCTCCTTTTCGAAAGGACGCCGCCTTCTTCGAAGTCCCCTTATTCCCATGAGCTTATTCCCATGGCCATTTCGAAGTTTGGGGCACGTGTAGACGTAGCCAAACAGGGAAGAGCTAGTAGGAGAAATAGAAGTAGGGGGCAACCTGGGCTGCAGTGATCATGAGATGGTGGATTCAGGATTGTGGCAAAAAGAAGAAAGACGAGCAGTAAAATATGGACCCTTGATTTCAGAAGAGCAGGCTTCAGCTCCCTGAGAGAATTGTTGGGTATAATCCCTTGGAAAGCTAATATGAAGGGGAAAGGAGCTCAGGAGAACTGGCAGTATTTTAAAGAGGTCTTATTGAAGGCACAGGAACAAACAATACCGATGCACAGTAAGACAAGCAATTATGGTAGGCAACCAGCTTGGCTTACAAGAGAAATGCTCGGTGAGCTTAAACTCAAAAAGGATGCCTATAAAAAGCGGAAACTTGGACACATGGCTAAGGAGGAGTATAAATCTATGGCTGGAGAATGCCGGGGAGAAATCAGTAAAGGAAAAGCACAATTGGAACTGCAGCTGGCAAGGGATGTGAAAGGCAGCAAGAAGGGTTTCTACAGGCATGTTAACAATAATAGGGTTACCAGGCAGGGTGTGAGGCCATTACTGGATGAGGGAGGCAACCTAGTGACAGATGGTGTTGGAAAAGCTGAAGTACTCAATGATTTTTTTGCCTTGGTCTTCACAGACAAGGTCAGCTGCCCAACTACAGCGCTAGGCAATGCAGTACGGGAAGGAGGTGGGCAGCCCTCAGTGGGTAAAGAACAAGTTAAGAGCTATTTAGAAAAGCCACATGTACACAGATCCGTGGGTCTGGATTTAATGCATCCTAGGGTATTGAGGGAATTGGCAAATGTCATTGCAGAACCTTTGGCTGTTATCTATGGAAACTCATGGAGATCAGGAGAGGTCCCATATGACTGGGAAAGTCAAACGTAGTGCCCATCTTTAAGAAAAAGGAAGAGGGACAATCCAGGGAACGACAGACTGGTCAGCTGCACCTCAGTCCCCGGAAAAATCATGGAGGGTTCCTCAAGGACCCCTCAAGGAATCCATTTTGGAGCACTTGGAAGAGGGGAAAGTGATCAAAAGTAACCAACATGGATTCACCAAGGGCAAGTCCTGCCAGACCAATCTGATTAGCTTCTATGGTGAGGTAACAGGCCCTGTGGACATGGGGAAGTCAGTGGATGTGCTATACCTGACTTCAGCAAAGCTTTTGATACGGTCTCCCACGACATTCTTGTCCACAAGTTAAGAGGGTATGGATTGGATACATGGACTGTAATGTGGATAGAAAACTGGCTTGACAGATGGGCCCAACAGGTAGAGGTCAATGACTCGGTGTCTGGTTGGCAGTTGGTTTCAAGTGGAGTGCCCCCTTGATCAGTTCTAGGGCCAGTACTGTTCAACATCTTCTTTAATGACCTGGATGAGGGGATGGATTGCACCCTCAGCAAATTTGCAGATGACACGAAGCTAGGGGGTCAGGTAGGTACATTAGAAGGTAGAGATAGAGTCCAGAGTAACCTAAGCAAATTGGGGGATTGGATCAAAAGAAATCTGATGAGGTTCAACACGGACAAGTGCAGAATCCTGTGCTTGTGACGGAAGAATCCCAAGCACTGTTACAGGCTGGGGACCGACTGGCTAAGTAGCAGGGCAGCAGAAAAGGACCTGGGGGTTACAGTGGATGAGAGGCTGGATATGAGTCAACAGTGTGCCACTGTAGCCAAGAAGGCCAACAGCCTATTGGGGTGCATTAGGAGAAGCATTTCCAGCAGATTTAGAGAAGTTATTATTCCCATCTACTCGGCTCTGGTGAGGCCTCATCTGGAGTATTGCGTCCAATTCTGGGCTCCTCGGCATAGAAAGGATGTGGCTGCATTGGAGAGGGTTCAGCAGAGGGCAATGAAAATGATTAGAGGTCTTGAGCACATGACCTGTGAGGAGAGGCTGAGAGATGTGGGCTTATTTATTTTGCTGAAGAGAAGACTGAGGGGCGATTTGATAGCAACCTTCAACTTTCTGAAACGGGGCTCTAAAGAGGATGGGGAGAGGCTGTTCTCAGTGGTGTCAGATGGCAGAACACGGAGCAATGGTCTGAAGGTGCAGAGGGAGAGGAGTAGGTTGGATATTAGGAAAAACTCTTTCCCCAGGCGGGTGGTGAAGCACTGGAATGTGTTACCAGGAGATGTGGTGGACTCTCCAACCCTAGAGGTTTTTCAGTCCCGGCTGGACAAGGTCCTGGCTGGGATGACTTAGTGGGGGTTGATCCTGCTTGAAGCAGGGGGCTGGACTCGATGACCTCCTGAGATCCCTTCCAGCCCTAGAATTCTATGATTCTGTGATCATATGTAAATTAGTACATTACGTAATTTACATAAAATATCTCACATAGAATTCGAAACCTGTCCACGAGGGTCAAAGTTAAGGTTCTGCCTTCCCATTGTGAGGTAGCTCATGTGTTGCGTGACCGTGTGTTGTGTGTTGTTTTGTCCTTTGGCAGAGGGGAGGCATTTCATAGCGGAGGTGCTGAGTCCGGCAGGGGCACTGGACAATGTTGAAGGTGCATGAAGGGCTGTGTGGGGAGTGTCCCCTCCTGCAGCAATTTCTCGCTTTTATGGCTTGAGCTCTGTGGTGGAGTGGGGGATGTGTGTGTGTGTGTGTGTGTGTGTGTGTGTGTGTGTGTGTGTGTGACGGGGCTCACAGAGGGTGGGGGGCTCCTGCTGAGGGTAACCTGACACCCAGGTGACACCTCTGGGCTGCAGACAAAGGGGGAGGTGGAGCCTGAGGGGTTTGAATTGGAACTGGGAGTTGGAAGCAGTGAGTCTGGGCTGGGAGGGAGAGACAAAGGAGGGGGCCAGGCCCCGGCTCCTGGGGCCCCTTGGGGCCTCCTCTCCCCAGCATGGATTGGACTGGGTGTCTCTGCCGGCTGCACTGACTCCTCTGTACGACGCTGTCAGCTAATAAACCGGCTGTTCTCCTGCTGAGTGAGAGTCACTCCTGCCTGCAGACGGGGTGCAGAGCTGGGGGACCCCTGAATCCCATCACAAGGTCAGCACCATGAGGCCGCTGTGATTGGTCGTTCCCATCGTTTGGATGCCGGGCGGTGTAACAGGGCTCAGAGGCAGGTCCCAGAGTGACACAGATGTAATATTTCCTGCTTGATGAATGCAAACAGGAGCTAGAACAAGTGAGACCCTGATAAAGTCTGGGCTGCTTTGGCTCCAGCCGTTAGCCCGTGTGTGGGGCTCACTGGGCTGTTTGCTTTCGGAGGAGAACGGGGCGATTGGAAGCAGCTGTTTCCTTGGTACAATCCTGTTTATTTACAAGGGACAGACACAAAGTTCTGTTCCCCCCAACACAACAGAGACAAACACCGTTCCCAGCCCCAGCCCTCCCGCCAGCCCTCTGCCCCAGTGAGCTGGGCCCGTTTGCTCCCTCCCTGGGGCACACTCCTGGGGCTTCTCCTCGTTTGCTGCCTTCTCGTCCATCTTAAATCCAAAAGGGACCTTCATGGGCATCCAGTCTCACCTCCTGCACGTCGCAGGGCACAGAACCTCCCCCTCCTGCCCCATACGAGGCCCATAACCTCTGGCTGAGTTAATGACAGCAAATCTCGTATTTAAGACTTCAAGCTGTGGACTGTTCACTCCAGTTCAAACCAGCCCGTGCCCAGCCAACATGGCAAGGGAAGAGGAGTCACCCACACGCGCTTCCCTGGCTCCCTGAGTCTCTCTGCTCCAGCCGCTGCACTCAGGGAACCCTCGAGCCCCCGTTGTCTAGCGTGGGACCAGGCCTTGCCGGCGTTTCATGGCTGTGGGCAGCGGTTCTATTTTCCAGCTATCACACTGCACAGACAGGTTTTCCTGCTGCTTCCGTTCTCCCTGAAAGAAGGGTCCTTAGTAAACTAACCTGTTTTAATCAGGCTGGTGAACGTCCGCAGACCCAAGACCCACTTGACGGCTGCCATTAACACCTTCCGGAATAACTATTTTTTCCTTTAACATTTGTTACTTAAGGAAACAATCAGCGAACACCTGGAGATAATTGAGTCGACCTATGAGAATCTGCTCCCACTGCTCAACAAGGCCTGGCAGCACCTTCCTCAGGGCCCACAAGCAGAGGAGCATGAGAAGCTGAAGAGACTAGTTGAGAAACTAGCTACTATGTTAAAGGTAAACTGCTCCCTAGAAAACTGTCCCTAAAGGGGAAGCCTCGGTACCCCAGTGGGGAGAGGCTGACACTGAGCAGTTCTGTGTCTGCCACACAAAGCTGTTCTGTCTCAATGACAATTTTCCATTAAAAGACCAACCAAGCAATACAGAACAAATGTTCGCCAGCACCCAGCACCCAGAGTGTGCGTTTCCCCTGTGAAATAACCAGCAGGATGATGCGTACAGAGATTTATGGCCTGTGCCAATTATTCTCGGCCTTTGAAGTTTGGGCTGTTTGTGGGATGACACCCCCAGGTGGACGTGCCGTCCACCTGGGGGGCTCTTTGCACACCTGGGGCCAGATTTCCCAAGAGCTGACGCTCAGCAGCTCCCTTTGAGAACAGGGGAGTCTCTGCCTTCCCACCACCCAAGGGGAATGGATGCCGGGTGTAGAGCTCTGTGAACACCCTGACCTCTAAGCGACAACGGCAGCCAGGGCAGAGCATGGTGACAGCCCGTCCCAGCCCACACGCCGGCCAGAGGCAGCTGGGGTTTGCCTGGCTGTGCTGGGGAACACTGACAGGCCCGGTAATGCCGTGCTGATGTACGTACAGCGTGACTTTTCCACATGCCACCAGCACCAATGCCTAAGGCAGAGTTCATGCTGTGAGGGGGTTGAAAGACATGTGGGATGTATTTGCTGCTAATCAGAGTGAGCAGCACATGTCAGTCGGGGGGGTGCAAAGCCCATTGCAGAATGGGATGTGAATGTTGCTGTTCTTCTCATCCCTTTTAGGTGGATTTAAAGAGCCACAGCGGAAGGTGAGTGTGCGGAATTCAGGGGGATGTGGGGCCAGACAAACAACAGCATATTGAGAGCTTGACCATGTGGGACTGTCCTAGGGGTCAGATGCCAAATTTCCCCTTATTCCACTGGAATCTGGCTTCTCACTGCAGTAATTTACAGCAATGGAACCATGTGTAGCACCCAGAGGTACTGAGACCTCATGCAGCGAAGTCTCTGCTGTACAGCCTCAGCTGAGAGCCAGCTGGCCTTTAGCTCATGCGGTAGAGGAGAGACTTTGCTCACCCCACCATGAGGTCTCAGTACCTCTGGGTACTACACAGAGAAGGACTGTTTGGGTCATCCGTACTCTCACCTCCCGCCAGCATGCAGGGTTGCTGGGGTCTGATCCATCCCAGACCAATGGCAGAAGCTTCCTTTGGAAAACCTCCAGGGAAGATGCTTCTGACCTCCTGAGGCCTCTGTGCCAGTGTCCTGCTGCTCTCACAGCTGGGACGTGTTCTCTCCACAGTTGGTGTAAGGCCGTGTGCACACGGCACTTTGTTAGCTGGGGCTTTGACAGCGCTGCCAAGGAGAGCTGCTCTCCCGCTGACAAAGCTGCTGCCCCGTGCTGGGGTGGTTTTGCTTTGCTGGCAGGAGAGCTTGCTCCTGTTCACAGACAGCGTCTACACCAAGGCTTCCTCCACACTGGCGGCATTAAAGTGCTGCTGTCAGTCCATTAAGATGACAGTTATCTTGACATTAACACTCTGTGCCCGTTCCCAGACCCGATGAAGAGCTCGGTGGGAGCTCAGAGGTTTGTGTCTCTCGCCAAGTGAGGTCAGACCAGTAAATGACGTTATTTACCCACCTTGTCTCCAGAGAGATTGCAGAATTGTTCTGTGACTGGGACAGGCCACCTCTGCTAACTTCAGGCCCCCTTAGTGCTGCCTTAGGAAAGTGATGACTGGTTAATGGTAAGAGAGATTATTGTGTTCAGCCGGGAAGATCCCACTGCTCAGACACGGCCACCGCGGACAAAAACTGCTGGGAAGACAGAGTCAGAGGAAGACAAAGGTAACAAAATGGGCCTGATGCCAGGGCAGATGGATAGAGGCGGTTTATGTTACCAGGACTGACCAGCACCTGGGTGAAATGTACCAGTGTCCGTGTGACTGAACCTGAGCCCTCGGATCACACAGCTCAGCTGGTGCCCATGTGGTCCGGGGAAACGTTACTGTCCTCTGTGATCCCTGACTGCCTGGTTCTCTCCAGCAGGCAGCCGCGTTTGTGTGTCCTTTCTGGCAGGGCGATAGAAAGTCCTGTCTCTTTTCCCACCCCCGTTCTCAGGTCGGAGCTCTGCCCTGGCCTGGCCTTTCTTTGTCCTTCCAAACGTCAACTCATCCCACAACTGCGCCCATATCTAACGAGGCTCTTCAGTGGCTCCCCCCTCTGTCTGCAGGGGCAGCACAGCCCAGTTCCCAAAGTCTCTCGATTCTGGGCGCCCAGTTAAGATGCTGATGGTCAGGGCTGCGGAGGAAAAGCTCCGGCTATTGAAGTGACAGGGGCTGTGAGCCCTGAGCACCTCGTCAGGTAGTGGGCTGGAGGTGTCTTCTCCCAGAGATAATCACTCTGGTGAGGAAGGACACGGGGGGACACCGGCCATGTGCCTTCCCCCCATGATGCCTCCTCATTCCACCCCTAGCTCGGGGCAGGGCCAGAACCGCACCCCATCTGCCCCAGGCCCTGCCCCTCCCCTGCTCTGCCTTCTCCCCACCTCTTCCCCTGCTCGGCCCCATGCCCCTTGCACTGCCCCTCCCCACCTCTACCCGCCTTGTCCCTTCCCCTGCCCCACGTGATCCCCACCCCGGGTCTGCACCGCCTCGTCCCTTCCCCAAAGCCCCCCACCATGAATGACACACCCTGGTGATTACCCAGCTCTGGCAGGAGCAGGAGGGGACACCCCGTCCCCCCACCGCACTCACCAGTGGTGCCGGGGGTGAAGTGGAGCAGTTCTGGAGTTGCTCTGCTTCCCCCGCTGCTGCCAGCGAGTGCTGGGCAGTCTGATCCCTGCGGCGGGTGCCAGGAATCCCGCTCGTTTCCCAGGCTGCCCAGAGGTGCCTGGATGGTTGTCCACCCCCTCGGTCACCCCTCAGGCTGTGTCCCTGGTTCGGAAGAACCCCAGAGAGGTCGCCGTGTCGCAAGACCCTGTTGACTAAGTCTTGGCAGGTTTTACTCCCTTCGCGTGTCCAATCAAACGGCTCTGCGGGAGGCAAGGAGCAGCCAGGGTCATACGGGCTCTGGGGGCTGGTGGTTTCCTGGGTGAAGAGGTTTGGAGCTGGGGTGCAGGTAAAGATTCTCCTGCTACTTGTCTGCTGGGAGGGGGATGGGTAACGGGGTTGGGATTCTCCACCACAGGGAATAGGCTGTAAATAACCCACAGTTCATTTACCTGCAGAGAGGGAGAGCGGCGGAGGCGCATCGGCTGAGAAACAGGAGACGACCTGTAAAAAGGCTCCTGCTACCAAAACCAGTCTCAGTGGACTTGACCCAGGAATTCACAGTATCGGGAACAAAGGAGACGATCCTGAGCACAAGGTACAAAATAACACTATGGTGTGAACACTCACATGCCTGCAAGGCCCTCAGTTGGCTCCCTGGTACCACCCACTGGTACTTGCCCAGGGTACCTGATTGACAGGGAAGAGATGTCATATGGTCCTGGCTGGGGTGCTTTAGTGAGGATTGATCCTGCTTTGGGCAGGGGGCTGGACTAGATGAGCTCCTGAGGTCTCTGCCAGCCCTACGAGTCTATGATTGAATGTCATTTATCTCAGCATTTCGGCCAGCCTGGGACCCGACGGACAGTAGGGGGTAAAGGAGAGAATAAAGGGTGGATACTTGTGGAGATGAGAAGTAATCACATTTCCCATCCCATGGGCTGAGCTTTCAGCATTTTACTGCTTCTGAGCTGGGCTGGGCAGGCAAAGTGCAAACATCTTACGCACACAACGCTCAGAACGGTTTGAGCTGGAAATGGCCCAGTGCGTCGGTTTGAGTTGCTTCTGCTGCTCTTGCCTGTGGGTGCTGCAGATTCTCAGAGGTGTTTAGGGCTGGACGATCCACATGCAGGAGCCGATCATCAAGTCATTGTGAAGTCAGTGTGTGTAAAATGGCTACACTCCTCACAGACCCCATTTACTTCCATGAGCTGAGCTGCCAAAGCTGCCAGCCAGCCCAGAGCACACCCCTGTGGTTGTGTGGTCATGCACTCAGCTGGTGTGGATGGATTAGTTGGTCAAAGTTTCTGACTCACCCAGGACAAGGGCTGAACAAAGGTGTCTGTGAATTTCCAAACTCAGTACAATGGGATTCGTTTGCATGTAAATATGAGTCAGAAATCCCTGGAGTTTTATGGGTATTGATTTGCTAATAGCGTCGTTCTTGTGAGGGATTTTGCCCTCAGTGGTTTTTGTGGGACATTTGTGTGTCACCACAAACATTCCGGGGAAATACCAGAAATGGAGCGCGACCTTCCCCAGGTCAACGCTTCGTTGTCAGTGTAAATGGGAAACGATGAGGTGATATTTCCGCTTGACTGTGGTGACTGGAACCAGCCCTCTCCCGTTCGTGTCTGATCAGATATTCTTCCAGTGCTTGTTCACGCCTGTTCCCATTAGGTGTGTGCCCACAGGTGTGTACGAATGGTGGCTGGAATATTTTCCCATAGCAGCACTTGTCGGCTCTGTCTGGGTGTCCCTGGAGTCGCCCCTCCAGGGCGTCTAATACATCACCTGCTGACCTGCCCTCTCCTCCGTTCCTCTGAGTGCCGGTGAGGGAGCAGTGATGGGACAGCCTGTAGCTCTTGTTGTCACACACTCAGTTTTTCCCTCTGGTTATCTGTGTGTAGCTGAACGTATTGTAGCTCGACTTGGCGTCGGCAGCGAGTAGTCGGGGTCCAGTTACTGTAGTGTCCCCCGTTTGTGCCAGGACCCACAGAATGGTGATGTGCCGCACTCTGGGGTTTAAAGGTGGTGAGTTCTGCACCAAGCGCGTGCCTAAGAACGACCCCCACTCCTGCCCCCTGTGCCTGGGTGAGGTCACCAAAGGGATCGTTGCCGCATCTATGGAGAGTTCCATGCTGGGGCTCTGAAGGACAGAGAGCAGCGGCTGAAGGTTCTCCTTATGGGGGGGCTCTGCCCCCGCAGTCTGACCCAGGACTGGGAGACCTGGCACCCAGCACCTCCTCCTCAGCAGGACACCCCGGCATCGTCCTCGTCAGTGCCGAAGAAAGATTCCTTTGGGCACCATCACAGGCCCACAAGGGGAACTTCACAGGGGTGTTGGTCTTGATGGCCAGTGCCCAGAAGAGGACGAAGCCAGAGGGACGGATGTGCTTAACTCACCAGCTAGGTGTGTGTCAGTCCTGCCTGCAAAGGGAGGGCACGTCTGGAACCAGAGCATTCCTGGAGTCCGCTGGAGCACCCGCTGACGCTGGAGGCCTCTGAGGCAGCGAAGAGAAAAGCGCACCTCACCGCGCCGTTCTCACTCCTGGGCGAGAGAAATCTATGGCACCGGTGGCGTCTGTGTGCCCTGAGGTGCACTCCAGGGGGAAGCCCGTCACAATGTCTGGTTGCTCCTTGTCCCAAGCCCAGACATGCCTCTGCGGTGGGACAGGGAGTGTAGCCGTTCATGAGGCTCCCATCGCCTGCTCCCGAGCAGCTCAGCACCCCTGGGGTCATCGGTGTCAGAGACCTCAGGATCGGAGTCAGAGTCTGACCGGTCCAGCAGGAGATTGTGATCTAGACGTGGCTGCAGTCAGCCCCCGGTGTCCTGGCAGAACACGCTGCTGTGGCCCTTCTGGACCACCTGGGCATTTTATCAACCCAAGGTGGGTTCCCGGGGCGTAGCTTCAGGGACCCTTCTCAGAAGTAACTCTTTACCCAGGAGGTGCAGTCGCTCCTGTCCTTAGGGACAGTACAGGAGGCTCTTCAGCAGCACGGGGCAGGGCTTTACTCCTGCAGTTCCCCAGTGCTGGAGTCCCAGGGAGGGCCCAGGCCACTCTAGACCTGAGGGGTGTCATCCAGTTGGTAAAGAACTCAGGTTCTGCAGGTTTCTCTGGCCTCCATCCTCCCCTCCTTGGATGCAGCAGCCTGGCGTGGTGCTCCCCACTCAAAGGGTGTGTGCTTCCGCGTATCGACAACCCGTCCCACAGCAAGTAGCTCCCGTCTGTGCCACACTGAACACGCGGCCAATGTCTGGTCCTCCCTTTCGCCTGTCTCCAGCACCTCCGGTTTTCACCACATCTGTGGCAGTCGTAGCAGCTTTTCTGCGCAGAAACCGGGTGCAGGTGTTCCCTTATCTCAGTGACTGGCTGAGCAAAGGCCATTCCCGGGAACAGAGGCACGGTCGCCTCGTGTTTATCAGAGACACATTCAACAGCCTCAGCCCCTCATGAACGAAGTAAGTCCCCAGCGTCTCGTGTGCGGGGTCACAGTTCATAGAGTAGTTCTGGGCCCGGCTCAGCCCAGAGCATTCAGTGGTGTCACATGGCAGAACAAGGAGCAATGGTTTGAAGTTACAGAGGGAGAGGTGTAGGTTGGATACTAGGAAAAACTCCTTCCCCAGGCGGGTGGTGAAGCACAGGGATGTGTTGCCTAGAGAGGTGGTGGAATCTCCATCCCTCGAGGTTTATAAGTACCGGCGTGACGAGGCCCTGGCTGGGATGACTTAGTGGGGGTTGGTCCTGCTTGAAGCAGGGGGCTGGACTAGATGACCTTCCTTTCTCTCTTTTTCCTGGACAAACTAGTCAGGCTGAGCCACTGTAAGCCAGGGACAGGTGGGAGTGGTTTGGCTGGGGCTGAGTGGGGTTTAAGCCAGGGGGGACGGTTTGGGGCTGAGTGGGTTTAAGCTGGGGAAGGGGCAATTTGGCTGTAGCTGAGTGTGGGGTTTAAGTCTCATTAAAAGTGCCCAAGGCACACTTATAAGCAAATACCCATTATAACGACGTGTATTACGATGTCGCTGTGTGTTAACTGCCTGTTTGTGCAACTCCCTTACCTATAACAGACACCCGTTGTACTGTTCGTATCGCTGGTTTGTGTGCGCCTCGTTCCCATGACGTAACTGCTATGAATATGGGGGGGCGCAGTTTTGGGTTCTTGCCTCAGGCACAAAATTAGCTGGTTGCAGCACTGCCCTGTGAGATGGGCACCCCCAGGCTGCAGGCAGAGGGGGATCTGCCCCCGCAGGGCTCAGCAGCTGAGAGTTGGTCCCCGGGCGGGAGGGGACAGGCCAGGGAACAGCCGGGAATCGTCGCAGCACAGAAACGAGCGGGTGAGGCCGTTCTGCTGCTCGGGGGGCGGGAGGCCCCCAGGTGAAACCGGCCTGTCGAGAGAGCTAAACCTTGGTCTTGTCTGTTTGTGTCCTAGGCGGGAGTGGAGCCCAGCAGCGTCAGGTGGGTGTGTCTCTCAGCTCGCTCGCCTGCCCCATTGAATCTCTGGGGCTCTCATTGGAATGGACCCTTCTCCCCTCCCCTTCCCTCCTTCCCTGCCCTCCCCTCTCCCTCCGTCCCCCTAGAACTGCCTGTGTCCCTGACTGGGAAAGGCAGTGAGCGGTGACAGCCCATGTCGTGTTCAGCCCCCAGGATCCGACCTGTGCGGGAGCAGCAAAGAAACCTAGAGAGGAAAAGAAGAAGAAGGAGAAGGCAGCCTGTGCTGAAGAGATCGCGGCCCGGCGTCGTGCGTTACAGGGCCGTGAAGGTAAAGATCGGGGATCCTGCTCCTGCGGGAACCTGTCACTGTGTGAATTTAGCCCCTAGACCCATTAAGCGCTGACTGTCCGGTACCAGGCTTGGTGCAGGGGGCAGCACGTTCGCCAGGCCCCTGGGTGAAGCTGGCGGGTGGCTCCGCACTCCCGGAAGAGGCAGAGACTGGGGCAGGGCCAAGGCAGCTGTCCTGCAGCGCAGCCTGGACCCCCCCACGCTGCCCCCCACCAGCCCGTCAGCTCAGCGTGGTGCTCGGGGGTGATTTAAAGGGCCGGTGGGGCGCCAGTCGCTGCCTCTGTCCCAGCAGTGGTACCAGCAGCCGGGAGCTCCAGGCCCGTTGTAATCGCCGGCCCCCGGGCAGCTGCCCCCTTTGCCGTCAGCCTGGGTGGGTGTAGCTGGTCCCTCTCTGCCCACACTGGTGCCAGTGGGGGGGACGTGCTGCTCCCCTCAGCTGGAGTGTCCCCTCTCCTGACTCCCCTCCACGGGACCCGGATGAGCTCCGGCCGCTCCTTCCCCAGGGTCCCCGAACTCAGCCCCTCTGCGCCGGCTGCAGAGCGACAGCCCGGGAAGGGGTGCAGAGTGTGGTGGCAGAGCTGCCGGCAGAAGTGGGGCTTTGGGGGGACAGGGAGCTGCTGGAGCAGATGTGGGGGATGATGGGAACCTGGGCAGGCCCCTTCAGCCCCACAGCCCCAGCCCCTGGCCCCAGCAGCCCACCCCCTCCCTGGGGCACCACAGGATTCCCTCTGAGCAGAGATGTGTGCTGTGGAGTGGGACCCCCAGCAGAGCTCAGTGGTGGGGCTGGCCAGGCCGGCCCTGCCCCCGCACAGCTCACCCCTCAGGGCAATTGCTGGAGGAGCGCAGACGCCTTCCCCTGGGCTCTGGGAAGAGCCTCTCAGCAGCCCCTGAAACTCTGTGACGACGTCTGGGCTGGGCAGGAAGGTCACCTGAGAGAGCCCCCGTCGGCCCAGCAGCCAGCCCCTCGGGGCCTGGGCCCACAGCCGGGATGGTGGGTGGCAGGGCCCCCAGGGGCTCAGAGCCCAGGGAGGGGCACGGTGGAAGGAGCTGGACAGGAGGGAATGCAATAGCTATAGCCGTGCGAGGTGGGCGTGAAGCTTCCACGTGGGGCGGCCATAGTGCTTCAGCCAAGGCCCCGCCCCCTGCCACACCTAGGCCCCTCCCCTCCTCACACTCCTGTCCTCTCTTCCCTCCCCATCCCTGTGTGTCCCACGTCCTGGCTCGCTGCCTCTCTGCATCCTTGTCCCCTTCCAGCCAAATCCCTGTGTTGTACTGAAAAGTACTGCACAGGATGTTTTCAGGGGAAAAGGCAAAATGCCGCATTTATTAGTAATACACATATAGCAATTAACGCTTATCATATGCATATAATCTGGGCATAACCTGTGGACTGAACAAGCTCTTGCCGACGTCCACACTACTGCAGATTTAAAAGATAAATTGCTATGTACCTTATGGTATACAAACCTTCCTCTTCTAGTGAAAAGGAGTCAGCTGCAATTGGGCTACTATGGAAGGCTTGTAATGAGATATTTATCTGTTTAAAAGACTGTAAAACTGAAAATGAAACCTTCAGATGTGAGGAGAAAGGTGGAGAACCACATGTAAAGGGGCAAAAGCCGTTAAAACCTGCCTGCCTACAAAATAAAAACATTGGTTAGTGTAGAAGTAATTGTAAGCAAAGAGAACAATGAAAAGATATTTGTGAAAGTAAACAGTAAACATGAGCTCATGGGAATAAGGGGACTTCGAAGAAGGTGGCGTGCTTTCGAAAAGGAGCCCCGTCTGGACGCGCCGCGCGGCGGCAAGGCTCGTCAATTTCGAAGCGCCGCTGCCGCCCGCATGCTAATGAAGCGCTGAATAAGCATTTCAGCGCTTCATTAGTAAACTTCGAAATGGCCATTTGCATGGCCATTTCGAAGTTTGGGGCACGTGTAGACACAGCCATTAAGTGTCATAATATAGTAAGAAAAGCCAAAAAAGATTTTGAGGAACAGCTAGCCAAAAATTCAAAAAATGATAGTAAAATGTTTTTTAAATACAATAGAAGCAGGAAGCCCGCTAAAAAAGCAGTGGGGCCCTTGGACGATAAAGATATAAAAGGAGCGATCAAGGAAGACAGTGCCATTGCGGAGCGATTAAATGATTTCTTTGCTTCAGTCTTCACGGCTGAGGATGTTACAGAGGTTCCTAAATCTGAGCCAGCCTTTTTAGGTGACAAATCTGAGGAACTCTACCAGATTGAAGTGACATTAGAGGAGGTTTTGGAGTTAACTGATAAGCTGAATAGTAACAAGTCTCCAGGACCAGACGGCATTCACCCAAGGGTTCTGAAAGAACTCAAATGTGAAATTGCGGAGTTATTAACAGTGGTTTGTAACTTATCCTTTAAATCCGCTTCAGTACCCAATGACTGGAAGACGGCCAATATAACACCAATATTTAAAAAAGGCTCCAGAGGAGACCCTGGCAATTATAGACCGATAAGTCTAACATCAGTACCAGGCAAATTAGAAACAATAGTAAAGAATAAAATTGCAAGGCACGTAGAAGAGCACGAATTGTTGGGCAAAAGTCAGCATGGCTTCTGCAGAGGGAAGTCGTGTCTAACTAATCTATTAGACTTCTTTGAAGGGGTTAATAAACATGCGGACAAGGGGCACCCAGTGGACATAATATACCTAGATTTCCAGACAGCCTTTGACACGGTCCCACACCAAAGGCTTTTATGTAGATTAGGCAGTCATGGGATAGGAGGAAAGATCCTTTCATGGATTGGGAATTGGTTAGAAGACAGAAAACAAAGGGTTGGAATAAATGGTAAATTTTCACAATGGAGGGGGGTAACTAGTGGTGTTCCCCAGGGGTCAGTCGTGGGACCGATCCTGTTCAACTTGTTCATCAATGATCTAGAAAATGAGGTAAGCAGTGAGGTGGCAAAGTTTGCAGATGACACCAAGTTGTTCAGGACAGTCAAAACCAAAAGGGATTGTGAAGAACTACAAAAAGATCTCAGCAAACTGAGTGATTGGGCAACAAAATGGCAAATGAAATTTAATGTGGGTAAGTGTAAGGTAATGCATGTTGGAAAAAATAACCCAAATTACACGTACAACATGATGGGGTCAAATTTAGCTACGACAGATCAGGAAAGGGATCTTGGAGTTATAGTGGATAGTTCTCTGAAGACATCCACGCAGTGTGCAGCAGCAGTTAGTAAGGCAAATAGGATGTTAGGAATTATTAAAAAATGGATCGATAAGAAGACAAAAGATATCATACTTCCCCTATATAAAACTATGGTACGCCCACATCTCGAGTACTGCGTGCAGATGTGGTCTCCTCACCTCAAAAAAGATATATTGGCATTAGAAAAGGTTCAGAAAAGGGCGACTAAGATGATTAGGGGCTTGGAAAGGGTCCCATATGGGGAGAGGCTAGAGAGACTGGGACTTTTCAGTTTGGAAAAGAGGCGACTGAGGGGCGATATGATAGAGGTATATAAAATCATGAATGGTGTGGAGAAAGTGAACATAGAAAAATTATTTACCTTTTCCCATAATACAAGAACTAGGGGACACCAAATGAAATTGATGGGTAGTAGGTTCAAAACTAATAAAAGGAAATTTTTCTTCACACAGCGCACAGTCTACCTGTGGAACTCCTTGCCGGAGGAGGCTGTGAAGGCCAGGACTCTATTAGGGTTTAAAAAAGAGCTCGATAAATTTTTGCAGGTTAGGTCCATAAATGGCTATTAGCCAGGGATAAAGTATGGTGCCCTAGGCTTCAGAACAAGGGCAGGAGATGGATGGCAGGAGATAAATCACTTGATCATTGTCTTCTGTTCTCGTTCTCTGGGGCACCTGGCATTGTCCACTGTCGGCAGACGGGATACTGGGCTGGATGGACCTTTGGTCTGACCCAGTATGGCCATTCTTATGTTCTTATGTGCCACCCCCCTCCAAAGGGGTAAAAGTCTGTTTTTATTTTTGTCTTTCAGAGAATCAAGACAGGCTGGTACCAGCTGAACACCCTACAATACCACGTACCTATTGTCTCAACAAAAATTGTTTTATGTTTGTATTTGTCTTGTGTCTGTCTGTCTTACTGCTAACGTTGTTTACTGTGTTGGCAGGGGAAACGTTGTTACATTCTGTTCTCATAGAAACATTGTTTTTTTAATGAATGCTTACTGATGTTCCCATGAGGTTCAATATATTGTATTTAGCATTGTTAGTGAATCCGCCTTAATTTTCTCATGAAATTCAGCATTGCTTTGTTACTGAAATCCTGTTCATGTTCTATACGACTGAATAAGTCTACCTCCCTGTAACTTACATTCTGTTAATAATCTATTGGTACTTTACCGCCTGCTCAATCGGGAATTACCAGAGTGGAATGTCATATGAGCAGTAGGAATTCAGTGTGAGCTGGAGGAATGGATAAAGGGCGTATGAGAAACTCTCCCCTGGTTTGTTGGGAGGTGGGGTCAACAAAGGAGGAGAGAGGTATAAGTATTGCTCACTTCTTGTTGGAAGGGGTGCAGGCTTTGAGGAGCGATCCCCCTGCGCCTTACTTGGCATGCCAAATAAAGATTCTTCTTCCACTCATGGGCTACGTTTACACGTGAACGCTACATCGAAATAGCTTATTTCGATGTAGCGACATCGAAATAGGCTATTTCGATGAATAACGTCTACACATCCTCCAGGACTGGCAACGTCGACGTTGGGCAGCACCACATCGAAATAGGCGCTGCGAGGGAACGCCTACACACCAAAGTAGCACACATCGAAATAAGGGTGCCAGGAACAGCTGCAGACGGGGTCACAGGGCGGGCTCAACAGCAAGCCGCTCCCTTAAAGGGCCCCTCCCAGACACACGCAGCCCGCACAGCACGCGCTCTGCAGAGCCATAGGCACGCACACCTCGAGCAATGCAGTCATGGACCCCCAGCAGCAGCAGCAGCAGCCAGAGGTCCACCCAGCCGCCCCTGCAGGAGCAGTGCTCGCCCTGCTCCATGCCATGCAGGAGGCAGCTGAGCACCTCCTTGCCACAGAGGAGGAGCTGCCTGCAGGGGAGGAGGACGCAACCCCCAACCCTGCAGCACGCCCCCACCCCTGCCGTACATGCCGCCAGGTGTGGAGCTACCCCACCAGCACCGACTGGTGGGAGCGGCTGGTGCTCGGAGAGTGGGACGACGACCGCTGGCTCAGGAACTTTTGGATGAGCCGGCAGACATTCCTGGAGCTGTGCCAGTGGCTCACCCCTGCACTGAGGAACCAGGACAATGCCATGCGGCGTGCCCTCAGCGTCGAGAAACGGATCGGCATCACTGTCTGGAAGCTGGCCACTCCAGACAGCTACCGATCCGTGGGCCAGCAGTTTGGCGTCGGCAAGGCCACCGTTGGAGCTGTCCTCATGGAGGTAAGAGGACCCACGGGGGGAGGGGGAGGCAGCCCTGGCAGGGGAAGGGAGGGGAGGGGAGGGAAGGGGAGGGAAGGGGAGGGGAGGGGGGCCCTGGCAGGGGAGGGCCACACACACCCTGCACGCCCCTCATTGGTGCTCTCCCATGTGCTTCCCCTGCGGGTCGTCCATGCCATCAACGCCCTGCTCCTCCACAGGCTCGTGAGGCTTGGGGACCCGGATGCCGCCATTGCAGGCTTTGCCACTCTGGGCTTCTCCAATTGCTTCGGGGCTCTGGATGGGACTCACATCCCCAACCGCGCCCCGGAGCACAGTGGAGGACGGTACATCAACTAGAAGGGCTACCACTCAGTGGTTCTCCAGGCCTTGGTGGACAGCCGGGGCCGTTTCCTGGACATTTATGTGGGCTGGCCTGGCAGCACCCACGACGCCCGGGTATTCCGGAACTCGGGCCTGTGCCACCAGCTGGAGGCGGAGACCTACATCCCCCAGCAGGAGGTCCCTGTAGGGGACACCACTATGCCCCTCTGCGTCATTGCAGATGCGGCATACCCCCTCCGGCCCTGGCTCATGCACCCTTACACGGGCCATCTGTCTGCCATCCAGGAGCGCTTCAACATGCGCCTGAACCACGCGCGCCAGGTGGTGGAGTGCGCATTTGGCCACCTCAAAGGGCGCTGGAGGTGTCTCCTCACCCGCCTGGATGCAGGCCCCACCAACATCCCCCAGATTGTGGGCGCGTGCAGCGCCCTCCACTACCTGGTGGAGAGCAAGGGGGAGGCCTTCTTTCTGGGCTGGGCTGTGGAGGCCAGCAGGGCCGATGTGCAGCCACCTGCTTCCCCCAGTCGCCAGGTGGACCCCGAAGGGACCCGGGTCTGGGAGGCCCTGCGGGCCCAGTTCGAAGAGGCCGTGGGGTGAACGCTGGCAGGCCCCCCACTGCCCCCCCACCCTCCACAACACTCCCTGCCCCCTACGCACACACCACAGAGCACCCAAGAGCTCCCCCCGCACTTTTCTTGTAAAAATAAAAGCAGACAGTTGTTTGTCAACTCAAATATCTTTAGAACTCTTATTATTATTATTATCAACAAGACTAACTATGTACAGGTAAAATAACTTATAAATATATATACATTATAAAAATAGGGATAACATGAAAGGGGAAGACGAGGAAGGGGAGAACTATTTACATGGGCGGGTAAGGATCAGCATTGTAACAGGGGTCAAATATACAAACTATTTACAACAAACATACTTAAAACTGGAGGGAATATATACAAAGTGGGGGGGCCCACGTCCTGGGCCCCACACCCCTAACGTCCAGTGCCGGGAGTGGGCGGCCGAGATCCTTGCCTCGGCCTCAGCCCTGGCTGGGGCTGGCTGGGGGGCCAGGCAGACCAGGAGATATGGCCGGCGGGTGTCAGCTGGCCCCAGGTCCCCCTCGTCGGAATGGCCCTCGGTGGTGGGTGGCGGTGCAACGGCGGACGGCGCAGCGGCTGGAGCAGCGGGTAGAGCAGTGGGTGCAGCAGGCAGGGTGGGCGCTGCGGCAGCCAGCGCAGCCTGGGGGGCCAGGGAGTCCACGATACGGTTGAGGGTCCGCATGTAGGCCCCCCATGCCTCCTGGCACCAGGCCAGCGCCCGCTCCTGCAGCTGGAGGCGGCGTTCCTCCACCCGCAGCCGCTGCTCGGTGACCTCCAGCTGCCGACGGTGGAGGGCCAGCAGCTGGGGGTCAGTCGCTGTCGGCTGCTGGTGCTGGGTCCGCCGTCTTCCCCGCCGTGGGGCTGGTCGGTCCTCCGCCGAGGGGCTGGCCTGGAGTGATGGCCCCGGAGGGGATTCCGGGACCACTGACGCCTCGCTGGCGCTCTCCGGTCCTTCCGATGGTACAGCTGCAGAACACAGGACGGGGGAAGAAGAGTGGAGACAGCCGTTAGTGTGGGCCCCGAGCTGTGGCCCTTGTCCCCCCACCCCTCTGCTGCAGGTTCCCCATCCCCGTCCCCGGGAGATGCTGCTGTGATGGGGTTCAGGGGTCCCCCTGCATTGCACCCCGTCCGCTGGCAGGAGTGACTCTCACTCAGCAGGTACGACAGGAGGTTTATTAGGCAACAGGTGCCCAGTTTCTCACAGAAGTGTCAGTACAGCAGCCAGAGACAGTCCTTCCAACCCGTCCTGGGGAGAAGACCCCGAGGGGTGCCCCTCTGGGGTGTAGCTTCCCCCCTCCTCAGGCTGGCTGCCTTCCAGCTCTCTCTTACCCTAGCCTCTAACTGCCGCCCCTGATTCAAACCCAGCTCGGCTCCTCCCTCCTCTTTGTTCAGGGCAGAGGTGTTACCTGCCAGCCTAGGTTATAGCCCCAGGGTCATCCTTAGCCACTGGGAGCTGCTCTGCTTCTTGTTTCTCATATGTAGCCTGAGTCTCGCATTTGCACTCCCCCGACTCCATCACATGCTGCTGCTGCTGCTGGGTGTCCCACCCCCTCCCCCCGGGGGACCCTAGAGGTTCCGCTCCCCCCTGCCCCGGGGATGGGGCATGGCACTGTCGTGCTGGGGGGGGGCAGGGGCTGATGCACTCTTCTGAGGGACATGCCACTACTGTCCTTGGGGCCATGGTCATCTGGGCATGTGGAGGGCCCTGGTGTTAGAAACAATTTGGATAAACTAAATATTTCCCTTTTTCAAGGGATTAATTACCTGAGGCAGCAGGAACAGAGAGAGTTTTTACTTCAATTGCGAGAGAAGGGTGTCCGCATGGGCACACCCCCAGCATAAGCCACATACATATTTATTCCCTGACCCGACCGCAGAAGCCCTCCTCCTAGGCCCCCATTGGTTAGGGTCCTTGGAGTTTACAGCCTATCCGTTTCGCCTTTTTAACCCCGCGCCGCTCCGCCCCTGTTTACATCTCCCCTTCCCCTTATTACATCTCCCCTTCCCCTTATTTAGGGTCTGCCTTTTGTGGTTATAAAGCTGTCAGTAGCATTAGCGCAATCTTGTGGTTAGTTCCCCCAGACAGGGTTTTTTTCATGATCAGATTAAACTGGTCCTGACCTTTCAGGGCTTGATTTTACAGTTTGTTCAGTCTCCCACTTCTCTTTCTCACTCCCTCATTCTCAATTAAAACTTTTTATTTCCCTCAATTCCTCCCTTTTTCTTTTTATACTATTTTAATTCAGGATACTAGTTAATTATGCCAAGAGTTTGCTCAAATCGATTGAGAAGATCTCTTTCTGTTTCTCCCTTTTCAATTTTCTTAAGAGGACACATGTGATAAGGGGGTGGGTCTTTTGTGGGCATTTGTTTAGTAAGTGCTGTTTTAATTAGCCTTTGGACCAACCCCGAACACAAGGAATTATACAACACCCTACTGCTGTCAATACCCCAGCTACCACTATTAAAGAAGTAAGGATGGAGACTGCCATTCCCTTCCATTTACCAAACCATGTTTCCAACCATCCAGTTAGGGAAGTGTCAACTCCTGAGTTTTCGGCTAATTCCTCCGCTAGAGTTGTAAGACCTTGCAAGGCCTTAGTGATTGTCCCATCAGGGGCTGTGTTGTTGGGTATAAAAGTACAACACCTTCCGCCCAACATTACACATACACCCCCTTTCTCTGCTAACATTATGTCTAAAGCTATCTGGTTTTCCCAGGCCATTTGGCTGGTAGCATCTAGTTGTTCTGCTATTCCTTTAACTGCATTTTTTTGTATAATTTATAAATTTTTGTTGGTTATAATATATATAATTTATTTAATTTACATTTTTGTTTATGGTTGACCACCAAAATAAAAGGGATTCAAACCCTGCAGCTATCTGATTTTGAGCCTTAAATTCATCAGGGACTCCTCTAGGGACTCCTATAGCATCTATAGAAATTCTTTCATTAACAGATGTACCCAGAATGCTTCTTTTAGTCCTTCTTGTTGATACCATGGTCTCTGTTTCAAATGCCACGGTAAACGGGATTGCTAGCTGCACAATGGCGCAGGTCCCTCTCCATAGCGGAGGAAGAGTGGGTCTTAAAATTTTTCCTCCTCAGTACCACCATAAATCTGCCCTAGGTATGCTTAAGGCAGAATAGTTTCCTTGTTCCCCCTCCTCCGTGATATTTAATACCTCTATGCATGATTCTAACTCTCCCATATTCCGGGTAAACTTTTTCCCTTGTCTTGATATGCAAGCTGTGTGATTTCTGGTGACTGCTGAAAACACGGGTGGGAGCCTAGGATCTTTTCCTTTTAATGGTGGGAACAACAAGGAGAGGGATTTACAAGCCTCGTTTCCCCAGGCGGTTCTATCTTGATATAATGCTACCATGCATCTTATTTTTTGTTCATCTCGGGTCCATCCTAGTGGAAAGGGGGCTACAGGTCGGCCCAATGCACAAGCATCACAATTACCTTTGTTTAGACTTTTAACTGTCTACCTAATCCACTTTATCCAAGCATTTATGTCTCCATACCCCGTTTTAATTTCGATGGTTTGTTTTAGATTTTTAACTTTAACTACCTTTACTACCATGGGGTCATTATATGGGACAAACGGTTCTATTTTTGGCATTACAGTTGAATTAACCTTACTTTTGTTTGAGGAGGTCGGTTTGAATATAATTTTAAAACAACAGCTTAAGGGATCATTACCGATGACATCTATCCCCATTCCATACAAAGTATTGTTAACCCCATTGGTATATCTGATTCCTTTGATTTCCTCTTCCCAACTGGTTCCTTTTAAGGTTATATAAACGGGGTTACACTTCCTATCTGCACATTGCGGGTCAAAGGAACCCTTGAAGATTGAAATCAAAGTTTTGATCCTGGAATTGGTTTGAGCTGTCCACCCTTGGGGCTCGGCTGTCCACCGCACATGGCTCCAATAAGGGTAATAAGTACCAAGGCACATATATTTGTTTTGAGCACTTAATTGTCTTTGAGATTCTAGACTTTCACACTTCATCAAATTACACACATTAAATTATAATACCTGAGGTTTACTGGTGTTTTTCACTCTAATAGTAAATTTAGTGGGGCCGGAATAATCAGGGCGCCCCGTTGCCCATCCTAAGCTAGATCCATAAGCCGTCTGAGCTCTTACAGCGATTTGTATACTACTTACAATTATTTTGATTACCCAAAAGTACATTATTTCTCTCTTTTAAATTTTAAGACGAGTGGTCCTTGATTAGTTTCGGATACAGTCCAGCTGGGCTTCTCCCCCTGGTGTTGTTGATGGCCACCCTCCTGCTCCGGCGCCAGTTTCACTGATAGCTTGACTCGGGTATGATGAGTCCACCCTTTTTCAGCTGTTCGGACAGACGTTTCCGTAGTCAGCGATATCAGGAAAGGCTCTTCCCACTGAGGGGACAGGCTAGTGTCCTTCCAGGTTCGTATCAGGACCCAGTCGCCAGGCGTGAAGCGGTGTACCGGGAACTCGAGGGGAGGAGTTTGAGCCAGCAATTCTTTCTGTCTTAGTCTTGGTTCCTCAGGCTTGTCTGCTTCTGGGCCTGGATTGCCGGTACCAGGTCTGCCGTGCTCCTCTTCAGGACCCGCCTCTGTAGGAGCTGGAACCGGTTTGCAGTGGGAGGTGTGGCTCCAGGTCAGCAGGCCCTCGCACTTCACAGCGGTGTGGGTGGTGAAAAGGTCTTGGTAGGGGCCCTTCCACCTTGGTTCCAGGGCAGTCTTTCGCTGGTGGACCTTTACACAGACCCAATCTTCTGGTTGCAGCTTATGGCACGGTTCAATCGGGGCCTCCAGGAAAGCGTCCTTGACCTGTGAATGACAGGACTGCACACACCTCATCAGTTTCTGACAGTACTTAACTATGCTTGCTTTGATAAGTGTGGTATTGGCCTGGTCAATCGTCGGGCTGCTCAGCTGTTTCTTAGGGCAGCCACACACAATCCCATAGGGACTAAGTCCAGTGAAGTGAGTACCTCTATTACTGGAGATCACAAGGGGTATTTTCCAGGATGGGATAAAGTGATTTAGAAGATTTTTAGCCACTGTGATGGCATCAGCTTTCCTACATGGAGAAGCTTTTACCCATCCCGAGAACAAACAAACAATAACCAGCACATAGTCAAAAGATTTACATTTGGGTAGTTGAGTGAAGTTCATTTATAAATTTAGGAACAGTCCTAAAAGGCGGAGATCTGGTTGCCAGAACTGTCTTTACAGGTTTGCCCATGTTATAGGCTTGGCAGACAGGGCAAGCCAGACAGTTGTTTGGGCCACTTAGGAGAATTTGGAAGCAAACCAATTTGTCTGAACAGCAGTAATCATCCCCCTGCTTCGCTTACCTGAGTCAGGCTGTGGTGCATGCAAGCAGGATAAGGGAGAAGGACCTTGGGCGCAACCAGGCGGCCGTCCGGGGAGCGCCAAAGGTGTTCAGGATGCAAAAGGCATTCATCCCGTCTCCAGACAGTTTCTGTTTTGAATTTGGCGCCTGATCTTGGAATAGTGCAGTATCAATAAGGGTTGCAATAGGAGACTGGGAATCTGTAAAATTGGGAAACAGTGAAGTGGCCCAAGAGAGAAAAGGTCTGCAGCTTTAGCTGCTGTGTCAGCCAAGGCATTTAGTAAGGCAGCAATATACAGACCCTCTTTGTTTTAATTTGTGAGCCCATGTATAGTTTAACTTACCAACACAGACAATCTGATAATGCTATTAATAAGATAAGCACAAACACAAAATACAAAACCACGCTTTTCATTTTAAAAGGAGATTCATGATGTTTAGGTTGTTCTTCAGTAGCTACCAGCTTTTCCTGTGTTTCTGAAAGACACAAGAACAATTTTCTGTCCCCCCGCACCCTATGGGAGCGGCAGATTACATTTTAGAATACTCCATTTACACACATGCTCAGTCCCTTCTAAACTCTGCAAGCTACTCACTCTGGATCCTCTTCAGACACTTCAGAGTTAAGGGCTTACTCACTTACTCTTTCCCTCAAATCACATGCTTGCTCCCTTAAAAAAACTTTAGTAGTTTAGATTTCACCCTTTGAAGATGTTATTACAGGGATCTGACTTCCCCTTTGACTTTTATTACTTCCCTTTATTAAAGGACAGTTATGTACATTGCACCTTATTACAGGATCACTCATGTTGAGTACTGTTCTGCAGCTGTTCCCATGGCAGTTTGTTTTGCAGCTTTCACCTTGCACAGACTGGTCTGCTTAGATTCTCCTGAGGATTCACAGAGGGGTCGATCTGCTCTCATGAGACCGTTACAAACTCTTCTCGCACCCTACACTCCTCCCCGCGACCCCTTTGTGAACGCTGAGGCTAGTAGGAATCAAGTGAGGTGGTTGATGCTCTTTTGGCAACACAGTGTGCACCTGTGGAACAGACTTGACAACAGCACACGAGAGCAGTGAAAGCAAAGTTAAAAGTAATGGTTCCCAGGAGAAGGGTGTGTGGAACAGTAAGTGTGGGGGCTCCCAAGCACATGCACTGCTGTAAGTAGTGTTTCCACTTGAAGTGGGTAGCTGCTTGGGCCACGCCTGTATGTGCACGCCCAGAGGTATCCGTGACCCACCCCGTCCCTTGCTGACACTCAGACAGAAAACAATTAGACAGGAAGGCAGATGGGAATTATGGTCTAATCCAGAAAGTTCAAACCGGTTACTTCTACCCCCACCAGCTTGGCTGGGAGGACGGGACAGAAGGGCCCAGCCTAACCTTGGAGCTTCCTCGCACGCGATGGCTTCCACCCCGAGGAATTACAAGCAAGACACCCAGTTCCACCCTCTCAGCACCCGGGACGACAAGGTTGTCAAGGACTCAAATCCCAGCAAGCCTCATCCCGTTACAGGGTACGATAACAAAACCAAAACCAGAACCAGAACTTCCAGATTCCTTATCCAGGTAGGGGCTCACCCTATCGCAGCATGAACCCCAGGGGCCGCGGCGAAGGTAGGAGTGGACGTTGCTGTCATCAAAACAGACTGGTCCCCACTGGAAGATGTTGCTCTTGTCCCACCAATCATTCAGGTTCAGAGGGACAAACTCAATCCCCAGTCTGGCAGAGGAGTTCAGCAGGGTGCACATCCAGCAATCCGTGGCACCAGCGGTGGAGACGATGGACTGGATGGCATTCCTGAGGGGATGCTTAGGTGTGGCAGAGGTCAGCGAGGTAGTCAGGAAGATGACAAGGAGTTGAGGTGCCATGCTGTCATCTGGGTTGAAGGTAGCTGTACCGGCGTCATGCCTGCCACCTCCTGCAACTCCAGACAGTCTGCTGGGGCCGCCCAATAGGCCACGATCCGCGCTACCGGCCCCCATCGCTCCGTCGAGGGCTAGCCTGGTATGCGCTGCAGGGACAGCGCTGGCCTCCCTGCCTCCCCCACTTTCGACCAAAAAGGCACTGTACCTGGACCTTTTTTTTTTATAAAATATTCCTTGAATTACCTGCACAACCTTCTTTGGATTATCTCGGAGCCTGGGAAGCTGTTGGCTCCAAGTAATCAGATCCTGAGGTCTCCAAGGTTTGTTAACGCTAGTTATTAACACCCTTTGTTGCCTCTGTTCCCCTCCCTCCCTAGCAGGCTTCAGTCCTAAGGGGACCTGAGGTAAGGGAGCCCGGAAGACAACGGGGGGGAGGGAAGGAGGCGAAGAAGAAAGAACAGCAGAAGGGGGAGCATAGGGTGGAGCGGATTCCACAAGCGCAGACGCAGCAGCAGAACTCTGTAAGGCTTTTAAGTAATTTTTCCCAGGCTTCTCTTTTTGCCTAGCAAATGCCCAATTATCCCACACTTGCCAATAATCCATTTGTGTGGGGAACCTGCTTTCCAATTGTGCACACAAAAAATTGAATTCTTGTGTACTACCGCAATATCAAGGGGAAGTAACAGGCTTTTTAAAGTCTATTTAACCAACTCTTCATGCACCAACCCTTTCCCTCGGCTATTTAATAGCCCTCTTTTCTTCCAAATCTTTCCAAACGTGTGGACCACACCAAAGGCATATCGTGAATCAATATAGATGGTCCCTGACTCCTCCTTTAGGAGCTTCAACGCCTGATTGAGGGCATACAGTTCACAGGTCTGGGCGGACCAATTGTTGGGGAGACGTCCAGCTTCGACAACGGTCCACCCTTCCCCATCTACTACTGCGTACCCATTATGCCTTTTCCCATTTACTACCTGGGAGGAACCATCAACAAATAGCCGTCTCCCTTGATGAAAAGGGAGTTCAGTTAAGTCAGGCCGTACTTTCGTTTGATATTGGATTAGGTCCAGACAATCATGACTTACAGGTTCCCCCCATTCGCTTAGGTCTCCTGAACCACTACCAATTTTCTGGGTCTACCCAACAAAAAGCATAGACCGACTCCACCGGTGAAAAGGGTTGTTTATTATTAATAAATAAATTAAGGTTTTGGCACAAAACAGGGTCAGAGGACCCGAATTCAGGCCAAAAATAATTAGGAGGGATTTTATACATAGGCCACTTAAAGCAACAATATTTAATTATCAAGGCCTTATCCTTATTTTTAGTCCGTGGATTACTCCCCCAGAGGGTCAACATACATCCCAGCGGACTCTCGGGGGGGATCTCACGACCGCCCGTCGACGGATTTTCCTTTCTTCCTTGTTTTCCCTGGGCACTCTTATTACCTTTACTATTCCCGTGACCCATCCCGGTCACTTTCCCCCTATCCTCCCCAGGATAGGAATCCCGACCACCAAAGCAATACTCGTGTCCCTTCTTTCCTGGGGTGTTCCCTGGGGGTGTCTCCCCCCTTCCCCTTTATCAACAGAAGGGTATTTCTTACCTTGGTCCGTGCACAGAGTTGCCTGGTCTGTAACTGTGCCCACTTTTAAACTCTTTCCCTTTCTGAGTTCAATCTGTTCGCTGTCTCTATATTAACTTCCTGGGTACCGAGCCGTCCACCTTGAACCGCGGGCGCCGAATCCTCAGGACCACCGAAGAACCGGCGGGGCGCACCTCCCGGTTTCCGACGCCCTCAATCTGAGAGGAGACTTTTCGATCCCGGACGAGCCCCCAAATTGTTAGAAACAATTTGGATAAACTAAATATTTCCCTGTTTCAAGGGATTAATTACCCGAGGCAGCAGGAACAGAGAGAGTTTTTACTTCAATTGCAAGAGAAGGGTGTCCGCATGGGCACACCCCCAGCATAAGCCACATACATATTTATTCCCTGGCCCGACCGCAGAAGCCCTCCTCCTAGGCCCCCATTGGTTAGGGTCCTTGGAGTTTACAGCCTATCCGTTTCGCCTTTTTAACCCCGCGCCGCTCCGCCCCTGTTTACATCTCCCCTTCCCCTTATTACATCTCCCCTTCCCCTTATTACATCTCCCCTTCCCCTTATTTAGGGTCTGCCTTTTGTGGTTATAAAGCTGTCAGTAGCATTAGCACAATCTTGCGGTTAGTTCCCCCAGACAGGGTTTTTTTCATTATCAGATTAAACTGGTCCTGACCTTTCAGGGCTTGATTTTACAGTTTGTTCAGTCTCCCACTTCTCTTTCTCACTTCCTCATTCTCAATTAAAACTTTTTATTTTCCTCACTGGTCATATCTATTACCCTCGCCCCTCAACCCCAGGGGTGTGCACCGGGGGGGTACATACCTGACGGTCCGCTCCCACGGTCGGGGGACACCCGGGGGGCGGGACTTGCCTCCGGGGCAGACTCCGGCTGCAGGGCCTGCTGGGGCTCCTCGGCCGAGGTATCAAGGGTGGCCAGAGGGGAGGAGGTGTGCCGGGGGCCCAGGATGTCCCTGAGCTCCCTGTAAAAGGGGCAAGTGATGGGGGCGGCCCCAGATTGGCCGGCCGCATCCCGGGCCCGGGCGTAACCCTGCCACAGCTCCTTCACTTTACTGTGGACATGATCCGGAGTGTGGGCAGGGTGACCCTGGGCGGCCAGGCCCTCGGCCAGCTGAGCGAACGCATCCGCATTCCGCCTCTTGCTCCCCATTACCTGGAGGACCCCCTCCTTGCTCCAGAGCCCCAGCAGGTCCCGCAGCTCAGCCTCCGTCCAGGAGGGGCCCCACTGATGCTTCCCAGCCTGGCTGCTGAGCTGTGAACCCTGGCTGCCCTGGCTCCCCTTGGGGGGGAGTCCCCTGGGGGCGCTTAGGGGGCTGGCGTGCGGCCATCACAGCTGGGGGGGCTGTCTGTGGCGGCTGAGGGACGTGCGGGCTGGCCGCCTGTCTGGGCTGCCACCTGCACGCTCTCTCAGCTTCCTGCACAGGAAAGCAGGGAGTGGGGAGCTTTAAGGGGCCGCTCCACGCGGCCACCATTGAGCTGAGGGGCTGGAGAGAGCGTCTCTCAACCCCTCAGCTGATGGCCACCATGGAGGACCCCACAATTTCGATGTTGCGGGACGCACAACGACCACACATTCCCTACTTCGATGCTGAACATCGAAATAGGGTGCTATTCCCATCCCCTCATGGGGTTAGTGGCTTCGATGTCTCGCCGCCTAACGTCGATTTCAACTTCGAAATAGCGCCCAACACGTGTAGCTGTGACGGGCGTTATTTCGAAGTTGGCGCCGCTACTTCAAAGTAGCGTGCACGTGTAGACATAGCTAGAAAGCTGGAAAACACGGCCTGGTGGGAAATCTCTGCTCCAGGGGCTAATGACCCCACCCGGCCCACACCCAGCTCAGTGGTTATCAGGCCAGTTTTAGTAATAAATCCTCTGCTGGTGTCCAAAATGCTGAAACTGCCTAAATGCATTGGGAGCTGCCTGACAAGAACATCCCCATAGCCAGTGTAGGGAATGTGGCAGAAGGAACGCAGTGCTGCTGAAGGCTGGGAGGAATGAGTCTCCCAGAGGTCATCTGCATGAGAATGCAAAACGTGTGCATGTGTGATACCTTTTCAGGCAAAGCCTAATGGGTAGCAAGTAAGCCATGAGATTTGGTCTATTGTAAACATGTAGTTGTAAAATCACAATTTAAGCTGACACTTGATGTGGGAGTTGTGAGATCTCACCAATGCTCTGGGTTGTTGTGGGGGACAGGGCAGTCGCCATAGCTGCATAAGACATTGATTACACAGGGCTCCCTGGTTTAACACATTGTGAGAGAGAAGGGGAGGGGTACTGGTTGAGTCAGCTTGTTGAGTGCCTGGGCCCTGTCCATACCTTGGCCATATAGCTATAAGCCTGGCTTGACTAACCCTCCCCGGCTATGTCTACACGTGAAGCCAACATCGAAATAGCTTATTTTGATGTAGCAACATCGAAATAGGCTATTTTGATGAATAACGTCTACACGTCCTCCAGGGCTGGCAATGTTGATGTTCAACTTTGATGTTGCGTGGCACCACATCGAAATAGGCGCTGCGAGGGAACGTCTACACGCCAAAGTAGCACACATCGAAATAGGGATGCCAGGCACAGCTGCAGACAGGGTCACAGGGCGGACTCAACAGCAAGCCGCTCCCTTAAAGGGCTCCTCCCAGACACAGTTGCACTAAACAACACAAGATACACAGAGCCAACAACTGGTTGCAGACCCTGTGCCTGCAGCATGGATCCCCAGCTGCCACAGCAGCAGCCAGAAGCCCTGGGCTAAGGGCTGCTGCCCACGGTGACCATAGAGCCCCGCAAGGGCTGGAGAGAGAGCATCTCTCAACCCCCCAGCTGACGGCCGCCATGGAGGACCCGGAAATTTCGACGTTGCGGGATGCGGATCGTCTACACGGTCCCTACTTCGACGTTGAACATCGAAGTAGGGCGCTATTCCGATCCCCTCATGAGGTTAGCGACTTCGACGTCTCGCCGCCTAACGTCGAAGTTAACTTCGAAATAGCGCCCAACGCGTGTAGCCGCGACGGGCGCTATTTTGAAGTTAGTGCCACTACTTCGAAGTAGCGTGCACGTGTAGACACAGCTCCCACCTGTTAAAAGATAGAGTTGGATATTAGGGTGTTTGTGAAACCCCACACTAGAGATACCAAGAGGTGAAATCACAGAGTGGCAGCTGAGGCCACACAGAGCTGAAATCACTGGGTTCTGCCTTAGGGCAGTCCCAAGCAGTGGGGTTAGGACCGGCAGGGACCAGCGGGCGGCCGGTAGGAGCGGCGGCGGCGGTAGATGACGGGGGGGGCGGCCGGTAGGAGCGGCGACAGCGGCCGGTAGGAGCGGCGGCGGCGGCGGACGACGGCGACCAGCAGATGGCTTGTGGCAGCAAGGGGAGGCTGCAGACAAGTGGACAGCTGGTACTGCCCTGGTAATGAATGTATCTGCGGGCTTTGGGTTCGGGACTGCACTGCAGAAGGTACACCCTGTAACTGTGTGTATGGGGTAAAGGGCCAAGAGCCCCAGCAAGAGACTGGGGTCTACCGCATATGGGGATGGTAGCTGGGTAAAGGGGGTTTGTCTCTTCTTTGCTTAGATATACTGCATCTGTCACTGTAACCTTGGGGTAGGTAATGGTCCTTAAACAAGCCATTTCTATCTCAGACTCTGTGCTTGCGAGGGGGGAGAACCGCCTTCCAGGCACCCCGCATGGGGGTGAAATTGTCCCAGGCCAGTGGGTGGGGGCTCGAGCTGGTTGGTTGTATCCTTGACAGGAAAACCCCACAAGAGTTGAACCCGGCCCTTCTGGCAGGCATGTGGCATTAACAGAAGGGTTTCACCAGGAATGAACAGTCCCTATGGTCTGGCCCCGTGTTTCCCAAAATGCGGTACCGGTACCACCAGTGGTACGCGCAAGGATTTCAAGGGGTACACGGCAGAAACTAAATGACTAAAAATCAGGAGCTAAGCACTGGGACGGCACTGGGGGAGGGGGACACTCCAATAAGGCCAAAGTGCAAGAAAGGGTCTCACAAATGTTTTAAGGTTGGGAACACTGGTCTCACCCAAACAAAAGAACTTTCGAATACTCCCTTGAGCCATCCGCATCCCCATAAACAGCCCTGGTGTTCCTTCCCGCCCCAGCACTGTTCCCCTCCAAAACCCCGCTCCTGCGCTAGTGCGTTTTCTGAACCCTGGGTACGAACGCCGCAGCCGTTCCATTGGGACATCTGCTTCTCGCTGAGCATGCGGCCCTGCCTGGCTCCCGCACTGGACTCTCAGCTACCATCACCACCTGGGAGCCCTGGTCGAGTCAGGCTTCACGGAGAGCTGACATCGGTCTCTCTTTCTCTCCGTAACCTCCCGACCCTGCACTAGGTGCTCCATTACGTGTGGTTAGCCCTGAGATTTATAATCCGATTTAATATGATAACTGTTTTGTGCGGCTCCCCGCGTACGGCAACTGCCTGGAAATAAATCAGGCTCATGGTTTAGCTGGTTGCTTTTCTGCGCCATCCCTCCCCATTCAGGGTGTTAGTTTGGCTTCCCCCATGCACTTGGCAATACCACGTCCTGTACCTAAGCGAGAGACCCCTGCAGTGCCCAAGAACTGGGGGTGTTTCCCCAGCAGGTGGGTTACTCGCAGAGCGGTTGTGTTGTGAAAGTGAGAACAGGGAGGTGTTGACTCTGGGGGAGGGCGCAGCTTAAAGTGCCGTTCGAACACAGCCACTGAGGCCAAGGGCCCATGAGGGTCACAGCTTGGCACAGCTGTGCAACCAGCCTGCCGGGTCCAGGGACAGCTAAGGGGCAGCTGGTGAGTGCTGAGCAGCCGGTCCCCTGAGAGGTGTGCTGGTAACGTGTGTGTGTGTGTGTGTGTGAGAGAGAGAGAGAGAGACAGAATGAGCATGAGTGTGTGTGTGAGAGAGACAGAATGGGTGTGTGCGCGCGCGCGTGCATTAGAGTGCACATGAGTGTGTATGTGTGCACGTGCACGTGCGTGAGAGAGTGGGCGTGAGTGTGAGCGTGCGTGCGTGAGAGAGTGGACATGAGTGTGTGTGTGAATGTGTGTGTGAGAGAGTGCACATGAGTGTGTGCTTGAGTGTGAGTGTGCGTGAGAGAGTGGACATGAGTGTGTGTGTGTGCGTGTGCGTGCGTGAGAGAGTGGACGTGAGTGTGAGTTTGTGTGTGTGTGCGCATGCACGTGCGTGAGAGAGTGGGCGTGAGTGTGAGCGTGCGTGCGTGCGAGCGCGGCTGTGCGTTTTGGTCTGACTCCAGGGCGGAAGGACCCAGCCCCGGGCTCCCTCGCTCCGGCAGGGTCGCCGCCGTGCTGGGGAGCTGCTCTGCAGAGAAGTGCAGCTCCACGGTGTCAGGGATTTTCCATCCCTCGGGCATTGTCGCCCCCGCGGGCCAGGGGGAACGAGCCTGTGGCCATTAAACATCAGTGCAGGGGCAGGTGGACTCTAAAAGGCACATAGGCTGCCAGTGAGCAGCCCCCTGCAACGGTCACTCCCTGTCAGTTGGTTTCCCCGGTAACCTGAGCTCATAAATAATTCATGACCTAGGACTCAAAATCCAGGCCTCTGATTGGACCCCTGTGGAGAAGTTCTAGAAACTTCCACGGCCTGGAGGACCTGGTTGAAAACCACGGGCAAGATCGTGAATATTAAAATCAGATCATGAATCACGCATGAGAACACCGAATAAAAGGCGGCGCAGCAGAGCCCCCCCAGCGTCAGCCTGGGGTGGGGTCAGTCGGTCCGGGCGCAGCCCAGCGGGGAGGAGGGGTTTGCGAAGGGCTCCTGAGGCAGCGTCCATCTGCGGCTGCGGTGCCAGCCCCCAGCGCACCTCAGCGTCGAGGGAGCAGCCAGCGGGCCCCGAGGTGAACCAGTCGGGTGGCGAACTGGCCTCACCGCTAGGGTGAGGTACTGCGTACCCGGCTGTGAAACCCGGGGTCTGCCCCCCAAGCGGCACCCTCGCTCCCGCCGCCGCCGCCGCCGCCGCTTACCGCCATCTTGCGGCGTCGACGCCATCTTCCGCACGAGACCTACTTACCTGGCTGGACTGCAGCACCCGGACACGTAAATCTGCCGCAGGCCTGAGGACCCCCGCCCAGGCTATTTCTTTCACCCGATTTCACTCTCTGGGCGTGGGGTCCCCACATCGGGGGGTTCGGGGTCGCAACCCGGACCGCGCCCCTCCTGGGCCAAGGAGGGGCCACACCCAGGGGCTTGACCCCAAGGCCGGGCCTGACGGCCCAGACTGAAATTGTTATCTGCACGCTTGTATTAATAGTTTTATAATTAATTTGTTAGTTTAATTGTCTAGTTATAGTCATTAGTGATCATTCAGCGTTTGCTTATCAGCTCAAGGTGCAGGCGGATTACTCCGGTGGAGGTATAATCTCCCGGCTCCCCAGCCAGTCCTGCACCCTTCCCGATTTCCCTTACCTATCCTTACCCTCCAAGCCCCGCTGGGGACGATACACAATCCCTCACTCAGCTGGGAGGAGGCCTTGGCAGGCAGAGCCACCAGGTCTCCAATCGGGTGGCCTAGCAAAGCACCCAGAGCACGGGGGCGGAAGGCAAACTGAGCTTCCCCTGCTCGGAGTTAAAATTATCTCAAAACTCCTAAACCTCTTTCCTTTAACCACCTTTCTTGCCTCCCAATTCAACAAAAGCAACCGTACAGGTCTACCTCGTGGATTTCCTTTCACTTGTTACTGCAAGTGTTTAGATCATATACTGTTGTTACAATCTGATCAGTAGAAATCATAAGCCTTTATTAAGAATAATTGTAAGCCTTCGTTAAAACTTAAGTATTGTCATGAATTGTTTTATGTGCTTGTTTTACATGTTTTGTTGTTTGTTTGCATGCTGCTGGCTTTCTTAATGAATATAGCAGCGGTTTATACTTCCCAAACCTTCCTCTTCTTGTCTCACGCTCCGTCCGAAGAGCCAGCCTCCTGCCTGCCAGGGAAACACCCCTCAGCCTCTCACGCGGCGGTACAGGGCAAGTGCACATCCCCGGGGGCTCCTGCCGGAGGTGGGTGGGGGCGGTCTGCAGAGGGGCAGGGCGACCTCCACTGGTTGCCGGGTCTCCGCTGTCCCCACCTTGTTCCATTCTCTAGGCCTTCTGAGGATCCGGACGGGTCACTGGTGTGGGGTTAGTGACCATTGCTCACAACTGCCCGCACCGACACACGAGAGCACAAGCCGCACACTGACAGAGTTCTGCTCCCCCGCACCCCATCAGAGTAACCCCCGTAAATGAACACCCCCCAAAGCAACAGGCAAACCTGGCGGCGCTTCTCTTGACCCGGCTGCTGTTGCAGAAGGAGATGGGTTAACCGCACCCCCAGGCAACACCCCCGGGTCACTGGAAGAAGCCGTAACTCCACGGGGCTGCCCTGAAGTTGTGCCGCTCTTGCGGATGTGCTCTCAGTCCCTCGCCTGAGCACCCCTGTGACCCCCCTGCGGATTCGGGAGCTGGGCAGGAGGCTCCAGCCAGGGCCTACGACACAGGCTGGTTGAGACGTTGGCTGCTCATTTCCTTTCTTGTACTGTGATGCTGGAGTCACCTGAGGGCGCTTGCATACCAGTGTCCTCTGGGTGCCTGAGCAAAGGTCCCAGCGCTCAGGAAGTGCTGTGTGGTTACCGGCTATGTGCCGTCCTCACTGTTGCAAACAGCCTCCTGTCTCCTAGGGCTGGGAGGGACCTTGGGAGGTCAGCAAGTCCTGTCCCCTGCACCCCCAGCTGGGGCTATCACCATCCCTGGGGGATGTTTTTTTGTTTTCAATCTATTCGCCCCAGATCCCTAAATGGCCCCCTCAAGAGCTGAACTCACAATCCTGGGTTTCACAGGCCAACACGCTTGGCTTACAAGAGAAATCCTCGGTGAGCTTAAACTCAAAAAGGATGCCTATAAAAAGCCGAAACTTGGACAGATGACTAAGGAGGAGTATAGATCTATGGCTGGAGAATGCCGGGGAGAAATCACTAAAGCAAAAGCACAATTGGAAATGCAGCTGGCAAGGGATGTGAAAGGCAGCAAGAGGGGTTTCTACAGGCATGTTAACAATAATAGGGTTACCAGGGTTACCAGGCAGGGTGTGAGGCCATTACTGGATAAGGGAGGCAACCGAGTGACAGATGATGTTGGAAAAGCTGACGTACTCAATGATTTTTTTGCCTTGGTCTTCACAGAAATACCCAAATTCCACATCACTGATTTTTTGCCAGCAATGGGAAGCCCTGGAATCTGCCACTGCTCGCCAAAGGGTTGCACTGGGGTTTAAAATTGGCACCCGTGTCCCTGGAGAGGCCAGACGGGTTTTACGGTCAGAATCGAAATTCTTTTTCTCTCTTGCCTCCGTTTGCCCCTTTGTCTGATGCTCTCAGGGGTTTGCAGCTTCTCCTGGACGTAAACATTTCAAGCGTGATTCCACGAGGCAGCAACGCACATGATTTAAAATCACAGCCAGGGGGTGCCACTGTGATGGGCTGGAAGTGGGGTACCACCGTGCCGTCTGGGGCGCCTTTGCTCGCTGTGCTGCTGTAACAAACACCAGACGTCCTGGTCCTGTCCTCCCACACACACGGGCACAGACACACCCAGCTGCACTTAGATGGGGCCTTGCTCTCAGCCACTTATAAACTAGCAGTAGAGAGACTCCAGCCGGCTTCCCTCACTCAGCTCCACAGCCCAGGCTCCTGGGGCTGCGCTGCCGTGCGCAGCTCAGAAACCTGACAGTGCCAGTTCGTAGCCCAGACCGCCCCGGCCTCAGCGCGGAGGGGGCACGGCACCAGTTCTTCTTTCTGACGCGCTCCCCCAAGCACCTCTAGCACAGCTCGTCGCTTTAGGGGACAGATGTAAAACAAATGTACAGCACACGCTTGTTTAACCGCTCTGCGATTAACCGGCACCCTTGAGTAACCGGCACGACCCACAGCCGGGCAGATCTGGTCAGCGAACACCAGGCAGGATCGTGGCGAGGCAGCGTCAGGGCTGGGGTTTGTACGCAGAGAGAGAGATCAATTCCCTGTCGCCAGGAGAGGGGGCCAATGCTCTCGGTGCTGCCTTGGGTCCCTCTGTGTTGTCTGAGTGCAGCCGGCAGGCTCCTCTGCTCTCTAACCCAGAGTGATTATCCACAATATTTGACAAACCCCGGGTCCCGTGGATGCCGGCTACCAAAGAGTTTACTGTCTTAGCTACAGAAAGGTAGGTTTGTCAAGGATTGTAAGCAGTGAGCGGGCGCATGGGGTGTCCAGGGAGGGGAAGCAGCCATGGTGTGGGGGGACTTACCGTGTCTCTTCAGGGGCAGTTCGTACACCTTTGGCCCCCACCTGGCACCCAGCTCTCACCTGTGGCTCCGAGAAGCTGTAGCATGCAGCTGGTACAGGAACCCACAAGGGGAAAGGCAATTCTTGATTTAGTACAGAGTGGAACACACGATCTGGTCCACAAGGTAAATATTACGGGACCACTTGGGAATAGTGATCATAATATAACAACATTTAACATGCCTGTGTTGGGAAGAACACCGCAACTGTCCAACACTCTGGCATTTAATTTCAAAAAGGGGAATTACACAAAAATGAGGAGGTTAGTTAAACAGAAATTAAAAGGTAGAGGGGCTAGAGTAAAACCCCTGCAAGCTGCATGGAAAGTGTTCAAGGACACCATAAGAGAGGCCCAACTTAAATGTATATTCCAAATTAAAAAACACAGTAAGAGAGCTGAAAAAGAGCCACGATGGCTAAACAACCATGTAAAAGAAGCAATGAGAGATAAAAAGGCATCTTTTAAAAAGTAGAAGTCCAATCCTAGTGAGGTAAATAGGAAGGAACATACGTACTGCCAAATTAAGTGTAAAAACTGTAATAAGAAAAACAAAAAAAATTGGGGAACAGCTGGGCAAAAACTCCAAAAGTTGCAGCAAAATGTTTTAAAGTACTTTAGAAGCAGGAAGGCTGCTAAACAACCAGTGGGGGCCCTAGAGGATCGAGATCCGAAAAGAGCAATCAAGAATGATAAAGCCATTGCAGAGAGACTAAATGATTTCTTTGCTTCAGTCTCCACGGCCGAGGATGTTAAGGAGATTCCCAAACCTGCACCGTTTTTTGTGGGTGATGAATCTGAAGAACTGTCCCAGACTGAAGCATCATTAGAGGAGGTTTTGAAAGAAATAGAAAAACTGAAGAACAAATCACCGGGACTTTATGGCATTCACCCAAGGGTTCTGAAAGAACTCAAATGTGAAACTGTGAAATTATTAACTGTAATTTGTAAGTTATTCTTTAAATCAGCTTCTGTACCCAAGGACTAGAAAACAGCCAACATAACGCCAATATTTAAAAAAGGGCTGTAGAGGTGATCCGGGTGATTACAGACTGGCAAGTCGAATGTCAGTACTGGGCAAATTACTTAAAACACTAGTGAAGAATAAAATTGTCAGACATGCAGAAGAACATAATTTGTTGGACAATAGTCAACGTGGTTTCTGTAAAGGGAAATCATGTCTTATTAATCTAGTGGAATTGTTTGAAGGGGTTAACAAACATGCAGATAAGGGGGATCCAGTAGACATCGTATACTTAGATTTCCAGAAAGCTTTTGACAAAGTCCCTCACCAAAGGCTCTTGTGTAAATTAGGCTGTCATGGGATAAGAGGGAAGGTCCTTTCATGGACTGAGAACTGGTTAAAAGGCAGGAAATAAAGGGTAGGAATAAACGGTAAATTTTCTGAATGGAGAAGGTTAATAAATGGAGTTCCCCAAGAGTCAGTCCTAGGACCAATCCTATTCAACTTATTCATAAATGATCTAGAGAAAGAGGTAAGTGGCAAGGTGGTAAAGTTTACGGACAATACTAAACTATTCAAAATAGCCAAGATGAAAGCAGACTGTGAAGAACTTCAAAAAGATCTCACCAAACTAAGTGACTGGGCTACAAAATGGCAAATGAAATTTAATGTGCATAAGTGTAAGTTAATGCACACTGGAAAAAATAACCCCAAGTATACATACAATATGATGGGGGCTAATTTAGCAACAACTAATCAGGAAAGAGACCTTGGGGTTATCATGGATGGTTCTCTGAAAACATCCACGCAGTGTGCAGTGCAATCAAAAAAAAAAAAAAGTAGGATGTCGGAATTATTTTAAAAGGGGTAGAAAATGAGACAAAGGATATTTTACTGCCCCTTTATAAAGCTATGGTACGCCCACAGCTTGAATACTGCATACAGATGTGGTCTCCTCACCTCAAAAAAGATATTTTGGCATTAGAAAAGGTTCAGAAAAGGGCAACTAAATGATTAAGGGTTTGGAACGGGTCCCACATGAGGAGAGGTTAAAGAGACTGGGACTTTTCGGTTTAGAAAAGAGGAGAGTGAGGTGGGATGTGATAGAGGTATACAAAATCCTGAGCGGTGTGTTGAGGGTGAATAAAGAAAAGTTATTTACTTGTTCCCATAATATCAGAACTAGAGGACACCAAATAAAATTAATGAGCAGCAGCTTTAAAACTAATAAAAGAAAGTGCTTTTTCACTCAGCGCATCGTTAACCTGTGGAACTCCTCGCCAGAGGAGGCTGTGAAGGCCAGGACTGTAAGAGAGTTCAAAGAAGAGCTAGATAAATTCATGGCAGTTAGGTCCATAAAAGGCTATTAGTCGGGGTTGGGGTGGGGGTTGGAATGGTGTCCCTGGCCTCTGATTGTCAAAGGCTGGAGATGGACGGCAGGAGACATATTGCTTGATCGTGTCTTCGGTCCCCCCCTGCCTGGGGCACCTGGAACTGGCCACTGTCAGCAGACAGGCTACTGGGCTGGATGAACCTTTGGTCTGACCCAGTAATGGCTGTTCTTGCGTTCTTACGATGTGTAGCTTCATGGTCCTCAGAGACCGTGACACACAATGACTGTGTCTCAGCCCCCACTCGGGGTTTGATTTACTGTAAGCACAAAGCAGCCATCTGGACGGGTTTTCGACTGGACGTAGAATTTGTCACAGTGGAATTTTGGTGGCATTTTAGAGACAGCCACCGGGGCAGCCACACACTGACACCCTTTGCTGAGGACTTCAGAACAACTGACCTTCCTGGTCTTCATGCCTTGAACGTTGAGGATCAGACCCCCTGTGGCTTGGCTTGACCAGCTTGCAGACGGGCCATAAACTGCCTGCTTGCTCTGCTCGGCTCCCGTCCTGCTTTCTCTGCTGTCCTCTCCCACCTTGGGACTTAAATTGCCAGCTCCTTGGGGCTCCTGCAGCTGGTCGCAGAATACCGGAGGTGACCACCTGTCCCGTTTTGGGCAGGACGGCGCTGTATTTCAGGCCCATCCCGGCATCCTGAGTTATTATACAACATGGGCAAATTGCCCCATATTCCACTTTTTTAGCAGGTGGCTGCCCCCGGTTCTGGCTCCCGTGGGTGGGGGAGCTGGGAGCTGGACCTGTGCGGCTGCCACCTGGCTTCCCCCAGCTGTGGGAGCCCTATCAGCGCGTCTTCCACCCGCCGTCCTGCAGCCAAGAACCGTAGCTGCCCCCTGCGGTCCACCCAATCGGACAGCCACTGCCTGACTCCCAGGCAGGGCGACCACCCATCCCGTTTTGGCCAGGATGGCCCCCATGTCCCATATCTGGCTGGGGGAGATATGGTCACCCCAAGAACACCCAGCACCAGAAGGTCCTGGGTTATGCTGGAGAGCACTGTACATGCTACCAGTTCTTATTTTCACACATCCCCCTCCCCAGAGCCCAGCCCCTGACCCCTGCCTTTGAAACTTCTTGGGGCACATGCATCACCCGCTTCCCCATGGGCCTGTGCTAGGGGCGATGCTGCAGGTTAGGCCACTTCTGCACCTCTGCCCTGGACGTCGGGTGCCAGCTGTGTGCACCCCACAATAACCAGCATCAGCCCAGCCCACAACGGTGTGTTATGTCTTCACAGGCAGAGCACGGGGCGTCCATCAGGGCTTTGCACTGCGGCGACACGAGCCTCGTCTCTGCACAGCTTTTGAGCTGATGTAACGCCGTTGGTTTCAATTTCCCATATTTACCAAAATCCCCTGCACAGTATGAGCGCCTGCGTCCCGGTGTAACGGCACCACACTAACAGGTTTGCGCTGAGTTAACCATGGCTGTCTCTACGCCAGGGTAGTTGAACCCCTGTGAAAAACTGCCCACCAGGTCTTAAGGCATTCGGTAGGTAAGTTGTTTCCTTGGTGCAGCCATGGGTGTCTGGGGGATGGTGCCGAGCCCCAGTGCGGTGGGTTATTGCGTCATGTGCCAGTTCAGGTAAGATGATGGCCCCTTCTGGAGCCCTGCACCAGGAAGCAGCTCCGGGCACTTCGCCACATCAGCCGCCGTTGCTGTAATCGGCTCCTTTCTGTTTGATGAAATACGTTTGTGACCCTGGTTCCATCCAGAGACAGGGAACTCTGAACCCCTGGAGATGGGTGCATCCTGCAGCAGGGCAATAAATGTTTTACAGCCAGGCAGCCGCTCCCCTTGTGCTGAGCGAAGTCCCCTGGGACTCACAGAGGGTCCAGAGTGTCCCAGCACCACACCCACAGAGACACAGGTTTGCCCCCCAACGGCTCTGGTCGTGACTCAGTTTTGTGTTGGTGGGGGAGGGGTCAGCAGGTGTACCAGCCGGTGCAGCCAGAGCACCTGGTGTTTTACAGATTCTTACATCCACGGTAAGGCCAGAGAGCTGCGCCCAGTGGCTGCTGCCCCCGGCTGTGGGGGAGCAGAGCTTTCGTAAAGCATCGACCCCACGGCAAATTACAGAGTCTGAACCCACCACATCCCTCCGGAAGCTGGTCCCATACGGAAATACCTGAAATTACTGTTTCCTGACACTCGGCTCACGTTTTCCCTTATTGTTATTTCCTTCACTCTCATTGCCCACCTCGGGCAAAGTTATTTCCCCCAGATAAATTCTCCTCCCTCCCTGGGGTTTGCCCCTCTCAGGTGTTTGCAGTGTTGGCTCCGCTCTCCCTTCAGACTTGCCTAGACTAGCGAAGACCAGACTAGAGCTGATGAGGTGGGTCTCACCCACGAAAGCTCGTCACCGAATGAATACGTTGGTGAGTCTATCGGGCGCCCCAGGCCTGCTGGGTTTTGCTGGACTGGAGAGTTGGTTCCCCTATTTTAATGTGAGTACATTGACGGCCAGTTGACAGCAGTGAACTCACCCCATTGTAAGTGCTCACCCAGACCCCTCACACACCCTTGCTGTGGGGCACAGACATTTGCACCCCACAGCTCGGCCGTGAGCGACTTCAGACTCGTGGGACATTGCTGCGATGCAGAAAGCCCAAGACAGGGGCCTGGGCTCTCTGTGCAATGAATGGGGACGTGGGGCTGAGGGGTGGGAGCCACACAAGGCAGCTCGCCAGGCAGGGGGCTGTGCACTCTGCCCCCTCACACCATTGGGGGCCCAAGTCTGACCCACAGGGAATCAGCGACTGCTGCTGGACAGCCAGGAACACGGGGAAGACGGGGGCTCCTGTGCCTGAAATACATCTGACCCCATACTGGCAGATGTGCTCAGAGGCCTTCTCACTCCACCACACACACTGGGAGCAGAGGGAGGAGGCCTGTCTTGTACCCCTAGGCCCCAAGATCAGGGTCTCCTCTCTGGTGTGGGAGCCCCTGGATCGATCCCACCCCTCCCCTGCCTGCTGAGGGGAAGGAGTCTGTGTAGGAATTTGCCCTCTTTCAGCTGAGTGCCTGACCACTGCGCTAGGGACGTTCTGAGGCAGGCATCTCCCAAGTCTCCTGACCTTGTTCCTGATAAGTTAAATAGCTGAATAAGTAAACACGCAAATATTCATGAAGTGGGGTTCCGTAGGGGTCTGTTTTGGGACCGGTTCTGTTCAATCTCTTCATCAGCAATTTATATACTGGCAAAGAGAGTACGCTTATTAAGTTTGCAGATGATACCAAGCTGGGAGGGGTTACAACTGCTTTGAAGAATAGGTTCATAATTCAGAATGATCTGGACAAACCGGAGAAATGGTCTGAGATAAACAGGATGAAGTTTAATAAGGACAAATGCAAAGTGCTCCACTTGGGAAGGAACAATCCGCTTCATACATATAGAATGGGAAGTGACTGTCTAGGAAGCAGTCCTGTGAAAAGGGATTTAGGGATTATAGTGGACCACAAGCTAAATACAAGCCAACAGTGTGATGCTGTTGCAATAACAGCAAACATGGTTCTGAGAGGAATGCTGTGAACAAGACACAAAGAGTCATTCTTCCGCTCTACTCTGCGCTGCTTAGGCCTCAGCTGGAGTATTGTGTCCAGTTCTGGGAGCCACATTTCATAAAAGATGTGGAGAAATGGGAGAAGGTCCAGAGAAGAGCAACAAGAATGATGAAAGGTCTAGAGAACATGAGCTCTGAGGGAAGCTGAAAGAACTGGGCTTGTGTAGTTTAGAAAAGAGAAGGCTGAGAGGGGCCATGATAGCTGCTTTCAAGTACCTAAAAGAGGGTTACAAGGGGGAGGGAGAAGATTTTTTCTCCTTGGCCTCTGAGGACAGAACAAGAGGCAATGGGCTTAAACTGCAGCAAGGGAGGTTTAGGCTGGACATTAGGAAAAACTTGCTAACTGTCAGGGTGGTCGAACACTGGAATAAATTGCCTGGGGAGGTTGTGGAATCTCCATTGCTGGAGATAGTTAAGAGCAGGTTAGACAGACACCTATCAGAGATGGGCTAGGGGCAGTCCTTGGTCCTGCTGTGAGGGCAGGGATCTAGACTCAATGACCTCTTGAGTGCTAGTGTTTTGTCAGGCCCGAGGAAGACTCCATGGATTTGTGTCTGGGGCGCTCAGCTGAGAAGTAGGAGAGCCCTTTGACTCATCAGGCTGAGCAGGAGTGTTTGGACGCCAGAGGAGCCAGAAAGCGAGATGTTAGCACTTAAATCTGGTGTGAGGTGCCTAAATACCTTTGAGGAGTAGGACCTTAGTGGAGTTTTGAAAATGGCCTTTGTGATTTAGGTGCTTAACTCTCAGGTAAATGGGAATGAGGGAGGTAACCTGCTTAGAAAGTTTTCCAAATTTCACTAGATGCCCAGCCAGACATTTCTTTGGCTAAATACTTTTGAAAATCTGGTGCTAAGTGTCCGTTGGTCCCAAGTCTCCACCTGCACAGTGAGGGGAATGGCCTGTGTGTTCTTCCAAAATACTCTGTTACATCAAAGTACCACAAAGCTGAAACCTGAAATCTTTTGGAGATGTGCTGATTTTAGTTTTTATTTTCAAAGGGCGTTTTTGGTCAAAAATTTGAATTGGACCTGTGCATTTACTGTGTGAAAAGCCAGTTTTCCGTTGAAAATGCTGACAAAACACTTCCCTTAGTTTTCATTCAAAATGTTAATGGAGGGGAAAAATTTCTGCCCCACTCTAGGGAGAAGTACAGTCCAGGGAAAGAGAGAGAGAAAAAGTCCTTCCACGGGATGAGTGCAAAGTGGTGCAAGGAGAACCTTGGGGGGCCCGGAAGACTCCAGACAAGGAAGAACCCATGGAGGTGAGGTGCACTGTCAGTGGGGGATGGGGGTCGGGGTAGAAGAACAGGCCTTAAGCGAGGCAGGGCTGTGGCTGTGCTGGGTGTGAAACAGGTCCTGTAACTGCGTTCCCAGGTGTTCATGAGTCTGTGGTTACTTTTCCTTGTCAAACTCACACGTACTTAGGGGGGATGTGGAGACACCATGAACTGAGCATTTCCTGATTTCTAACGGCTGTGTCCTAGGCACTGACTCCCGCAGCCTACACAGCTGCAGGAAACCGAGGCCCCCGCTGTGAAAAAAAACTATAGCAAAAACTAGTAAGAGAGAGATAGCAGTGCTAGTCTACACACTATCAAAACAAAAAGCAGTCCAGTAGCACTTTAAAAACTAACAAAATAATTTATTAGGTGATGAGCTTTCGTGGGACGGACCCACTTCTTCAGATCAGAGCCAGACCAGAACAGACTCTGTGTTTAAGGCACAGAGAACCAAAATCAGCAATCAAGGTGGACAAATCAGAAAAAAAAATTTTCAAGGTGAGCAAATCAGAGAGTAGAGGGGCAGAAGGGGTGGAAAGTTAAGAATTAGATTAAGCCAAGTATGCAAATGAGCCCCTATGATTGCCATCCTGGTTCAAACCATGTGTTAATGAGTGGAATTTGAATATAAAAGAGAGTTCAGCAGCCTCTCTTTCAAGAGTGTTGTGAAAATTCCTGTTCAGTAAGACGCAAACTTTTAAGTCATTAACAGAGTGGAAATTTTCTGGGTCATTAAAGGGGCTCGTTTGCATACTTGGCCTAATCTAATTCTTGACTCTCCCCCCCTTCTGCCCCTCTACACTCTAATTTGCTCACCTTGGTCATTTTTTTTCTGATTTGTCCATCTTGATTACTATTTTTGGTTCTCTGTGCCTTAACTATTGAGTCTGTTCTAGTCTGGCTCTGGCCTGAAGAAGTGGGTCTATCCCACAAAAGCTCATTGCCTAATAAATTATTTTGTTTGTCTTTAAAATGCTACTTGACTGCTTTTTTGTTTTTAAAGCAAAAAAAAAATGGGTAACTTTCCTATCACAGATGTGCCCCTCCCATGTTCCCTGAGGGAGGAGCTCTCAGTGATATGGGAGAAGCTTATCTGCGCTGCTAAGAGAGCAAAGGTTCAGTGTCTTGGGAGCAGCTTCCTGGAACAGGACTCATGGAAACACAGCAGGGACATTTCTTTGAGGAGCGAGGCGCCTTCCTGCTGTGAGATGCACACACTGCGGGGTGCACAGGGGTGACGAGGAACTCGTTTGTCCTCTCTTAGCAAGGACCATGGCAACTGCAGAACTTGTAAAAACCATTAAGGCTGAAGTGACTTGTTCTATCTGCTCGGATTTCTTTCGAGACCCCGTGACAACTGCGTGTGGACACAGCTTCTGCAAGAAATGTATCACGCAGCAGTGCGAGGAAGGGAAGATCAACGTTTTCTGTCCTCTGTGCATGCAGATGTTCCACAAGGAAAACTTGAAGCCAAACAGGGAGCTGAAGAATATTGTGGACTCACTGAGGCAGGTGTCAGCATTACAAGGAGAGGAAGAATCTGTAGGAATCGCCAAGTGTGAGACGCACCAGGAGCCTCTGAAGCTTTACTGTAAAAATGACCAACGCCCCATCTGTGTGATCTGCAGCAAGTCTGTCCATCACCATGCCCATGAGGTGGTTCCCATCGAGGAGGCTGTCGAGGAGTACAAGGTAGAGCACAGTGATTTCCTTTGTTTATTGGAATTCAGGGTGAACCATGTTTTCCCTTCTAGCGCAAAGGGCCATGTGTCCAGCAAGGGCGAGCAGAGATCTGTGTGCGCAAACACAGGCTCTCCTGGTGCTTTCATTTTCACAGGCAAGTGCCACGAATACATGGACACGCAGAGCCCTCCCAGGCGCCATTGGTAATGTAGCCGCCTAACCATTTTAATGCGCAAAGATGCGGTTTGTGCTGGGGTTACCAGCTGTGAACTTCCCCAGAAGAGGGAGTGTGTCTGTATCAGTATCTACCCACTCAGGGTGTATTTACGGGTTATGGTATGTCCAGTACGTTGATACGGGTGAGTGGGTAGATACTGATACACACACGCTCCCTCGCAGGGTGTCCTCTTTGTAGAAAGGTCAAATGTGGTAGCCCTAATCTGTGCCACACAGAAGCGGGGAGTGAGTCACCAGAGAGGCCGGGGGACCCAGTTCAGGGGCTGAGTGTGATTCGGGATTCCCGTGTTCTGTGGCGGCTCGTTTGCCCTCTCACTGTGGGACCGCCTTTGGCTTTGTGTCTCGCTGCCTAAGGTCTCCCTCTGCCACAGGCGTGTTGGGAGGCTAAACTGGTAACGCCTGCAAAGGGCATTGCAGCTAAGAACTGTCGGCGCACTCAGCGAGGGGGCTGGGAGATCGATTCTTGTGCATACGGCCTGCAGAGCAAAAGCCGTCATATAATCCCCCCACCCTCCTTCCTGGAGGCCCCCTCCCCCTTGCTGGAAACACGGCCCTTTTGATACGACAGTACCGGTAAGAAATGTTGAGTTACTGTCCCCTCTGCTTTGGAGGTCAGTTAACCCTGGAGATGGGTCAGAGCATCTGAGTCCATGACAAAGAGACATAAAGACAGAGGACGCACGTACCACGAGTTGTGTGATGCTCCACAGATGTGAACTGCAGATTTCTCTGCATGCGCTGGTTTAGGTATAGCTGAAGCGAGAGGTGAAGGGACCGGTTGGAGCAGGTTAGCAGAGCTCTCACTGTGATACCACAAGAGGGGAACATTCACCGTGTGAGATCCATCACGCTGCACTCCAGCGCTGAGCTCTGTGGGCTGGGCCAGCAGCGGTGCGCTGAGATCTGTGGGCCCCGGGGATTGTGCGATCCGGTGTCACACATGGCGGTGGTCTGTAGGGAATGCTGAGGTGTGAATTAAGGCAGTAGCACAGAAAGTGCCCAGCACCCGGTGAGGGGACAGGAAAGTGCTGCAGGTCTGGGTGGGGCTGGGCACAGGGCAACCTGAGTGCGGGAAACTTGTGTTTGCTGGATTTGCTCTACACCCACATCATGATCTAACCCCGATGCCTATTCTGTCTGCTGGATCTAACCAGGGGGAGGTGCCTGGGAGGAGCAAGGGGCAGAATTAGCAGCCGCAGGAGCAATCAGAGGCATTGGCAGGGTCAAAATATGAGGCGCGTGTCTCTCTCTAACCACATGCAGCCCCTTACCCTAGCCCAGGGGTCTCCAACCTGCAGCTCTACAGCCACATGTGGCTCGTTAAGAACTCCTTGGGGCTCCCATTGCTGTAACTGCAAAGTAAAAACCCTCCTGATTGTTTTCGATAAATGGTGAGTGCCTAAAAGTCCCAGAATGAGCAACTCCTATTCTAACTAGCAAATGAAGTGAGCTCTCAAAACCAGATAACTCCCCCAGTGTCCTCCAGAGAGACTGGTCAGGAGTGAAAGTCAGGCAGACAGTGGTAGTAACACACACATAAAGTGTGAGGAAATATCAAAACAAAAAAGCCGTTCAGTACCACTTTAAAGTTTAACAAAATAATTTATTAGGTGATGAGCTTCCGTGGGACAGACCCACTTCTTCAGCCCATAGCCAGACCAGAACAGACTCAATATTTAAGGCACAGAGAACGAAAAACAGTAATCAAGGTAGACAAATCAGAAAAATATGATCAAGATGAGCAAATCAGAGAGCAGGGGGAGGGAGGAGTCAAGAATTAGATTAAGCCAAGTATGCCAAAGAGCCCCTATAATGTCCCAGAAAATTTGCATCCCAGTTCAAACCATGTGTTAATGTGTCAAATTTGAATATGAAAGAGAGTTCAGCAGCTTCTCTTTCTAAAGCAGACTGAAAATTCTTCTTCAATAAGACAGAAACTCGTAAGTCTTTAACAGAATGGCCCACTCCATTAAAATGTAGACTAACTGGTTTGTGGATCAGGAATGTTTTGCATCTTATTGAAGAAGAATTTTCAGTCTGCTTTGGAAGGAGAAGCTGCTGAACTCTCTTTCATATTCAAATTTGACACATTAACACATGGTTTGAACCGCGATGCTAATTTTCTGGGACATTATAAGGGCTCTTTTGCATACTTGGCTTAATCTAATTCTTGACTCCTCTTCCCCCCCCACCTTTGCTCTCTGATCTGCTCACCTTGGTAATTTTTTTCTGATTTGTCAACCTTGATTACTACTTTTGGTTCTCTGTGCCTTAAATATTGAGTCTGTTCTGGGATGGCTATGGGCTGAAGAAGTGAGTCTGTCCTACGAAAGCTCCTCACCTAATAAATTATTTTGTTAGTCTTTAAAGTGCTACTTGACTGTTTTTTGTTTTGATAGTATATAGACTAGCACGGCTTCCTCTCTGTGAGGAACTAGAATCTGTAAAAAGTTTGTGAATGTCTGGCAGTAAACCTGCATCACATTACAAATCATTGTGGCTACGTCTACACGTGCAGCCAACATCGAAATAGCTTATTTCGATGTTGCAACATCGAAATAGTCTATTTCGATGAATAACGTCTACACGTCCTCCAGGGCCGGCAACATCGATGTTCAACTTCGACGTTGCTCAGCCCAACATCGAAATAGGCGCAGCGAGGGAACGTCTACACGTCAAAGTAGCACACATCGAAATAGGGATGCCAGGCACAGCTGCAGACAGGGTCACAGGGCGGACTCAACAGCAAGCCGCTCCCTTAAAGGGCCCCTCCCAGACACAGTTGCACTAAACAACACAAGATACACAGAGCTGACAACTGGTTGCAGACCCTGTGCCTGCAGCATAGATCCCCAGCTGCCGCAGAAGCAGCCAGAAGCCCTGGGCTAAGGGCTGCTGCCCACGGTGACCATAGAGCCCCGCAGGGGCTGGAGAGAGAGCATCTCTCAACCCCCCAGCTGATGGCCGCCATGGAGGACCCAGCAATTTCGACGTTGCGGGACGCGGATCGTCTACACGGTCCCTACTTCGACGTTGAACGTCGAAGTAGGGCGCTATTCCTATCTCCTCATGAGGTTAGTGACTTCGACGTCTCGCCGCCTAACGTCAAAGTTAACTTCGAAATAGCGCCCGACGCGTGTAGACGCGACGGGCGCTATTTTGAAGTTGGTGCCGCTACTTCGAAGTAGCGTGCACGTGTAGACGCAGCTTGTGTGTGCGCTGTTCTTGAAATAGGGGTTACAAAAATTACAGTTTGATTGACTCATATTCACATGCATTGCAGCTCTTGGAGTATTGAGTTTTTTACTGAATTGAAAAAAAATTGCTCTTCTCGTTATTTTGGTTGCTGACCACTGTACTAGGCAGAGCTACCGAGTCTTCTTGGTAAAAATGAAACAGAGAGAGAAATCTCCAAGCTGCAATTTATTTGCAAATTTGACTCCATCAACCAAGGATTGAACAGAGCCTGGGAGCAGCTGGCCCCTTACAGAAGCAGCTTCTCTGCCCTGGGTGTTGATATCTCCCCATTAGACTCTGGCAATGGGCCACATCCACCAGTCTGACCTGACTTGTTTTTTCCTCTTTTGATGCATACTACTGATGCTGGGCCATTTCCATCCTGACTAAATAGACCTTGTCAGCTCTGGCCCTGCCTTTTACTGGTACCCCCCCTCTTTAAATACTCCTCTGAAACCTCCCCCCACTCATGCATCAGGCGAAGCGGGTCTTTGCCCACAAAAGCTCATGCTCCAAAATATCTGTTAGTCCGTAAGGTGCCACAAGACTTCTTGTTGTTCTCGAAGATACAGACTAACTTGGCTACGACCTCTCTGATACTTGTTACCAAGTCTTCTGTGGCTCTTGTCTGATTTCAGCCACGGCTTGGAGCATGGTGTGTGAACTGCAAAGAGAAGTTGGTGATAAGGAGGAATTAGAGGCCCTGGCACAGTGAAAGACATATGAGGCGGTTGGAATAACAGAGACGTGCTGGGACAATTCACATAACCGGAGCACGGTCATGGAAGGGTGTGAACTGTTCAGGAAGGGCACACGGGAGAAAAGGAGGAGGAGTTGCGCTGTGTGTGAGGGAGCAGTGTGAGTGCTCAGAGCTCCAGTTTATGGAGGGAGAACAGACAGTTCAGTGTCTTTGGGTTAAGCTTAGAAGTGGAGGCAACAGAGGTGAAGTTGTGGTTGGCGTTTGCTCTAGACTGCCAGATCAGGGAGATGAGGTAGATGAGGATTTCTTCAGACAGCTAAGAGAAGCTTCCAAATCACAGGCCCTGGTTCTCATGGGAATCTTTAATCATCCAGATATTTGTTGGGAGACCAACACAGCAGCACAGAGACAATCCAGGAAGTTTTTGGAGAATGTTGGGGATAACTTCTTGGTACAAGTGCTGAAGGAACCACCAGGGGCCGTGCGCAACTTGACCTGCTGCTCACAAACAGGGAAGAGCTAGTAGAAGAAATAGAAGTGGGTGGTAACCTGGGCTGCAGTGATTGTGAGGTTGTAGATTTCAGGCTCCTGACAAAAGGAAGAAAGGTGAGCAGTAACATACAGACCCTTGATTTCAGAAGAGCAGACTTCGACTCCCTGAGAGAACTGAGTTCTCTAAGGATCCTTTGGGAGGCTAATATGAAGGGGAAAGGAGTTCAGGAGAACTGGCAGTATTTTAAAGAGGTCTTATTGTAGGCACAGAAATGAGCCATCCCAATGTGCAGTGATAAAAGCAAATATGGTAGGCAACCAGCTTGGCTTACAAGGGAAATCCTTGGCGAGCTTAAACTCAAAAAGGATGCCTATAAAAAGTGATAACTTGGACAGACGACTAAGGAGGAGTATAAACATACAGCTGGAGAACGCCGGGCAGTAATCAGGAGAGCGAAAGCACCGTTGGAACTGCAGGTAGCAAGGAATGTGAAGGGCAACAGGAAGGGTTTCTACAGGCATGGTAACAATAAGAGGGTTATCAGGCAGGGTGTGGGGTCATTACTGGATGAGGGAGGTAACAAGGTGGCAAGTGATGTGGGAAAGGTTGAAGTACTCAATGCTTTTTTTGCCTCTGTCTTCACAGACAAGTTCTGCTCCCAGACCACAGCGCTAGGCAATGCAGTACGGGAAGGAGGTGGGCAGCCCTCAGTGGGGAAAGAGCAGGCTAAGAGCTATTTAGAAAAGCCACATGTACACAGATCTATGGGTCCAGATTTAATGCATCTCAGGGTACTGAGGGAACTGGCAAATATCATTGCAGAGCCTTTGGCCGTTATCTTTGGAAACTTGTGGCAATTGGGAGATGTCCTGTATGACTGGAAAAAGGCAAATGTGGTGCCCATCTTTAAAAAGAAAAGAAGAACAATCCAGGGAACTGCCGACTGGTCAGCCTCACCTCAGTCTCTGGAAAAATCATGGAGGGGATCCTCAAGTCCATTTTGGAGCACTTGGAAGAGGGGAAAGTGATCAAGAGTAGTCAACATGGATTCATCCAGGGCAAGTCCTGCCTGACCAATCTGATTAGCTTCTATGATGAAGTATCTGGCCCTGTGGACATGGGGAAGTCAGTGGATGTGCTATACCTTGACTTTAGCAGAGCTTTTGACACAATGTACGACATCGTTCTTGTCCAAAAGTTAAGGAAGTGTGGGTTGGATACATGGACTGTAAGATGGATAGAAAACTGGCTTGATGGTCAGGCCCAACAGGTAGTGGTCAATGGCTCAATGTCTGGTTGGTGGTCGGTTTCGAGTGGAGTGCCCAAGGATCAGTTCTAGGGCCAGTACCAGTCAACATCTTTTTTAATGACCTGTACGAGGGGATGGATTCCACCCTCACCAAATTTGCAGGTGACACGAAGCTAGGAGGTCAGATATATACACTGGCGCGTAGGGATAGGGTCCAGAGTGACCTAGACAAATTGGAGGATTGGGCCAACTGGGGGCTAGTCCAGACACACCCCAGGAGGGAGGTGAAGCACTGGAATGTGCTACCTGGAGAGGTGGTGGATTCTCCATCCCTAGGGGTTTTTAAGTCCCGGCTTGACAAGATCCTGGCTGGGATGACTTAGTTGGGGTTGATCCTGCTATGGGCAGGGGGCTGGACTAGATGACCTCCTGAGGTCCCTTCCAGCCCTAGGAGTCTGTGATTCTATGTTCATATGTAAATTAGTACATTAAATAATTTACATAAAATATCTGAGCTGGAACAGTGCGAAACTTGACCACAAGGGACAAAGTTAAGGTTCTGCCTTGCCATGTGAGATAGCTCGAATGTTGCGTGATCACGTGTTGAGTGCTTTGTCCTTTGGCAGAGGGGAGCCATTTCACAGTGGAGGTGCTGCGTGTGTCGGGAGCACTGGACAAAGTTGAAGGTGCATGAAGGGCTGTGTGGGGAGTGTCCCCTCCTGCGGCAATTTCTTGCTTTTAGTCAGCACCATGAGGTTGCTGTGATTGGTCGTTCCCATCGTTTGGATGCCGGGCGGTGTAACAGGGCTCAGAGGCAGGTCCCAGAGAGACACAGATGTAATATTTCCTGCTTGATGAATGTAAACAGGAACTAGAACAAGTGTGACTCTGGTCACATCTGGGCTGCTTCGGTTCAAGCCGTTAGCCCCTGTGTGGGGCTCACTGGGCTGTTTGCATTGGGAGAACGGGGCGATAGGACCCAGCTGTTTCCTTGGTACAATCCTGTTTGTTTACAAGGGACGGACACAAAGTTCTGTTCCCACCAACGCAGTAGGAACAAACAACAGCCTCCTATTCCCTTGCCCACCGTTCCCACCCCCAGCCCTCCCGCCAGCCCTGTGCCCCAGTGAGCTGGGCCCATTTGCTCCCTCCCTGGGGCACACTCGTTTGCTGCCTTCTCGTCCATCTTAAATCCAAAAGGGACCTTCATGGCCATCCAGTCTCACCTCCTGCACGTCGCAGGGCACAGAACCTCCCCCTCCTGCCCCACACGAGGCCCATAACCTCTGGCTGAGTTACCGACAGCAAATCTCGTATTAAAGACTTCAAGCTGTGGACTGTTCACTCCAGTTCAAACCAGCCCGTGCCCAGCCAACATGGCAAGGGAACAGGAGTCACCCACACCCGCTTCCCTGGCTCCCTGAGTCTCTGCTCCAGCCGCTGCACTCAGGGAACCCTCAATCCCCCGTTGTCTAGCGTCAGACCAGGCCTTGCCGGCGTTTCATGGCTGTGGGCAGCGGTTCTATTTTCCAGCTATCACACTGCACAGACAGGTTTTACTGCTGCTTCCGTTCTCCCTGAAAGAAGGGTCCTTAGTAAACTAACCTGTTTTAATCAGGCTGGTGAACATCCGCAGACCCAAGACCCACTTGACGGCTGCCATTAACACCTTCCGGAATAACTAGTTTTAACTTCAACATTTGTTACTTAAGGGAACAATCAGGAAACACCTGGAGATAATTGAGTCGACCTATCAGAAACTGCTCCCACTGGTCAACAAGGCCTGGCAGCACCTTCCTCAGGGCCAAGCAGAGCAGCATGAGAGGCTGAAGACACTAGCTGAGAAACTAGTTACCACCTTAAAGGTAAACTGCTCTGCAGAAAACTATTACTTATGGGGAAGCCTCGGTACCCCAGTGAGGAGAGGCTGACACTGAGCAGTTCTGTGTCTGCCACACAAAGCTGTTCTGTCTCAATGACAATTTTCCATTAAGAGACCAACCAAGCAATACAGAACAAACGTTCGCCAGCACCCAGAGTGTGCGTTTCCCCTGTGAAATAGCCAGCAGGACGATGTGTACAGCAATTTATGGCCTGTGCCAATTATTCTCGGCCTTTGAAGTCTGGGCCATTTGTGGGATGACACCCCCAGGTGGACGTGCCGTCCGTGGGGGGCTCTTTGCACACCTGGGGCCAGATTTCCCAAGAGCTGACACTCAGCAGCTCCCACTGAGAACAGGGGAGACTTGTAATGTCTCTGACTTCCCACCGACCAAGGGGAACGGATGCCGGGTGTTCAGCTCTGTGAACACCCTGACCTCTAAGCGACAATGGCAGCCAGGGCAGAGCATGGTGACAGCCCGTCCCAGCCCACACGCCGGCCAGAGGCAGCTGGGGTTTGCCTGGCTGTGCTGGGGAACACTGACAGGCCCGGTAATGCCGTGCTGAGGAACGTACAGTGTGACTTTTCCACATGCCACCAGCACCAATGCCTAAGGCAGAGTTCATGCTGTGAGGGGGTTGAAAGACGTGTGGGATGTATTTCCTGCCAATCAGAGTGAGAAGCACATGTCAGTCGGGGGGTGCAAAGCCCATTGCAGAATGGGATGTGAACGTTGGTGTTTTTCTCGTCCCTTTTAGGTGGATTTAAAGAGCCACAGAGGAAGGTGAGTGTACAGAATTCAGGGGGATGTGGGGCCTGACAAACAACAGCGTATTGAGAGCTTGACCATGTGGGACTGTCCTAGATGTTAGATGCCAAATTTCCCCTTATTGCACTGGAATCTGGCTTCTCACTGCAGTAATTTACAGCAATGGAACCATGTGTAGCACCCAGAGGTACTGAGACCTCATGCTGAGAGCCAGCTGGCCTTTAGCTCATGCGGCAGAGGAGAGACTTCGCTCACCCCACCATGAGGTCTCAGTACCTCTGGGTACTACACAGAGAAGGACCATTTGGGTCATCCGTACTCCCACCTCCCACCAGCATGCAGGGTTGGTGGGGTCTGATCCATCCCAGACCAATGGCAGAAGCTTCCTTTGGAAAACCTCCAGGGAAGATGCTTCTGACCTCCTGAGGCCTCTGTGCCAGTGTCCTGCTGCTCTCACAGCTGGGCCGTGTTCTCCCCACAGTCGGTGTAAGGCCGTGTGCACACGGCACTTTGTTAGCTGGGGCTTTGACAGCACTGCCAATGAGAGCTGTTCTCCCGCTGCCAAAGCTGCTGCCCCGTGCTGGGGTGGTTTTGTTTTGCTGGCAGGAGAGCTCGCTCCCGTTCACAGACAGCGTCTACACCGAGGCTTTCTCCACACTGGCAGCATTAAAGTGCTGCTGTCAGTCCATTAACACGACAGTTATCTTGACATTAACACCCTGTGCCCCATTCCCAGACCCGATGGAGAGCTCGGTGGGAGCTCGGAGGTTTGTGTCTCTCGCCAAGTGAGGTCAGACCAGTAAATGACGTTATTTACCCACCTTGTCTCCAGAGAGATTGCAGAATTGGTCTGTGATTGGGACAGGCCACCTCTGCTAACTTCAGGCCCCCTTAGTGCTGCCTTAGGAAAGTGATGACTGGTTAATGGTAAGAGAGATTATTGTGTTCAGGCTGGAAGATCCCACTGCTCCGACACGGCCACCTGGGACAAAAACTGCTGGGGAGACAGAGTCAGAGGAAGACAAAGGTAACAAAATGGGCCTGATGCCAGGGCCGATGGCGAGAGGTGTTTATGTTACCAGGACTGACCAGCACCTGGGTGAAATGTACCAGTGTCCGTGTGACTGAACCTGAGCCCTCGGATCACACAGCTCAGCTGGTCCCCGCGCTGGCCCAGGTGGTCCGGGGAAACGTTACTGTCCTCTGTGATCCCTGACTGCCTGGTTCTCTCCAGCAGGCAGCCGCGTTTGTGTGTCCTTTCTGGCAGGGCGATAGAAAGTCCTGTGTCTTTTTCCCACTCCCGTTCTCGGGTTAGAGCTCTGCCCTGGCCTGGCCTTTCTTTGTCCTTCCAAACGTCTACTCATCACACAACTGCACCCATATCTAACGAGGCTCTTCAGTGCCTCCCCCCTCTCTCTGCAGGGGCAGCACAGCCCAGTTCCCAAAGTCTCTCGATTCTGGTTTTCCAGTTAAGATGCTGGTGGTCAGGGCTGCGGAGGAAAAGCTCCGGCTATTGAAGTGACAGGGGCTGTGAGCCCTGAGCACCTCGTCAGGTTGCGGGATGAGGTGTCTTCTCCCAGAGATAATCATTCTGGTGAGGAAGGCCACGGGGGGACACCAGCCGTGTGATTCCTCTCTATGACGCCTCCTCATGCCACCCCTAGCTTGGGGCAGGGCCAGAACCACACCTCATCTGCCCCAGGCCCTGCCCCTCCCCTGCTCTGCCTTCTCCCCACCTCTTCCCCTGCTCAGCCCCATGCCCCTTGCACTGCCACACCCCACCTCTACCCTGCCTCGTCCCTCCCCCTGCCCCACGCCATCCCCACCCTGGGTCTGCACCGCCTCGTCCCTTCCCCTGCCCCACGCCATCCCCACCCCAGGTCTGCACCGCCTCGTCCCTTCCCCTGCCCCACGCCATCCCCACCCCGGGTCTGCACCGCCTCGTCCCTTCCCCTGCCCCACACCATCCCCACCCTGGGTCTGCACCGCCTCGTCCCTTCCCCTGCCCCACGCCATCCCCACCCTGGGTCTGCACCGCCTCGTCCCTCCCCCTGCCCCACGCCATCCCCACCCTGGGTCTGCACCGCCTCGTCCCTTCCCCTGCCCCACGCCATCCCCACCCCGGGTCTGCACCGCCTCATCCCTCCCCCTGCCCCACGCCATCCCCACCCTGGGTCTGCACCGCCTCGTCCCTTCCCCTGCCCCACGCCATCCCCACCCTGGGTCTGCACCGCCTCGTCCCTCCCCCTGCCCCACGCCATCCCCACCCCTGCTCTGCACCGCCTCGTCCCTTCCCCAAAGCCCCCCACCATGAATGACACACCCTGGTGATTAGCCAGCTCTGGCAGGAGCAGGAGGGGACACCCCGTCCCCCCACCGCACTCACCAGTGGTGGCAGGCGGTGACGTGGGGCAGTTCTGGAGTTGCTCTGCTTCCCCCACTGCTGCCAGCGCGTGCTGGGCAGTCTGATCCCTGCGGCGGGTGCCAGGAATCCCGCTCCTTTCCCAGGCTGCCCAGAGGTGCCTGGCTGGTTGTCCACCCCCTCGGTCACCCCTCAGGCTGTGTCCCTGGTTCGGAAGAACCCCAGAGAGGTCGCCGTGTCGGATGACCCTGTTGACTAAGTCTTGGCAGGTTTTACTCCCTTTGCGTGGCCGATAAAACGGCTCTGCGGGAGGCAAGGAGCAGCCAGGGTCACACGGGCTCTGGGGGCTGGTGGTTTCCTGGGTGAAGAGGTTTGGAGCTGGGGTGCAGGTAAAGATTCTCCTGCTACTTGTCTGCCGGGAGGGGGATGGGTAATGGGGTTGGGATTCTCCACCACAGGGAATAGGCTGTAAATAACCCACAGTTCATTTACCTGCAGAGAGGGAGAGCGGCGGAGGCGCATCGGCTGAGAAACAGGAGACGACCTGTAAAGAGGCTCCTGCTCCCAAAACCAGTCTCAGTGGACTTGACCCAGGAGTTCACCTTATCAGGGACAAAGGAGACGATCCTGAGCACAAGGTACAAAATAACACTGTGGTGTGAACACTCACATGCCTGCAGGGCCCTCAGTTGGCTCCCTGGTACCACCCACTGGTACTTGGCCAGGGTACCTGATTGACAGGGAAGAGACGTCACATGGTCCTGGCTGGGATGAATTAGTTGGGGTTGATCCTGCTTTCGGCAGGGGGCTGGACTAGATGAGCTCCTGAGGTCCCTGCCAGCCCTAGGATTCTATGACTCTATGGTTGTATGTTATTTATCTCAGCATTTCGGGCAGCCTGGGATCTGATGGACAGTAGGGGGTAAAGGAGAGAATAAAGGGTGCATACTTAGGGAGATGAGAAGTAATCACATTTCCCATCACATGGGCTGAGCTTTCAGCATTTTACTGCTTCTGAGCTGGGCTGGGCAGGCAAAGTGCAAACATCTTACGCACACAACGCTCAGAACGGTTTGAGTTGGAAACGTCCCAGTGCGTCGGTTTGAGTTGCTTCTGCTGCTCTCGCCTGTGGGTGCTGCAGTTTCTCAGAGGTGTTTAGGGCTGGACGATCCACATGCAGGAGCCGATCATCAAGTCATTGTGAAGGCTGAGTGTGTAAAATGGCTACACTTCTCCCAGACCCCATTTATCTCCATGAGCTGAGCTGCCAAATCTGTTCTGTCTCAATGACAATTTTCCATTAAAAGACCAGCCAAGCAATAAAGAACAAATGTTCACCAGCACCCAGCACCCAGGGTGTGAGTTTCCCCTGTGAAATAACCAGCAGGATGATGCGTACAGAGATCTATGGCCTGTGCCAATTATTCTCGGCCTTTGAAGTCTGGGCCATTTGTGGGATGACACCCCCAGGTGGACGTGCCGTCCGTGGGGGGCTCTTTGCACACCTGGGGCCAGATTTCCCAAGAGCTGACACTCAGCAGCTCCCACTGAGAACAGGGGAGTCTCTGCCTTCCCACCACCCAAGGGGAACGGATGCCGGGTGTTCACAGAGCTGAACACCCTGACCTCTAAGCAACAATGGCAGCCAGGGCAGAGTATGGTGACAGCCCGGCCCAGCCCACACGCCGGCCAGAGGCAGCTGGGGTTTGCCTGGCTGTGCTGGGAAACGCTGACAGGCCCGGTAATGCCGTGCTGAGGAACGTACAGCGTGACTTTTCCACATACCACCAGCACCAATGCCTAAGGCAGAGTTCATGCTGTGAGGGGGTTGAAAGACGTGTGGGATGTGTTTCCTGCTAATCAGAATGAGCAGCACATGTCAGTTGGGGGGTGCAAAGCCCATTGCAGAATGGGATGTGAACGTTGGTGTTTTTCTCGTCCCTTTTAGATGCATTCAGAGAGCCACAGAGGAAGGTGAGTGTACGGAATTCAGGGGGATGTGGGGCCTGACAAACAACAGCGTATTGAGAGCTTGACCATGTGGGACTGTCCTAGGGGTCAGATGCCAATTTTCCCCTTATTCCACTGGAATCTGGCTTCTCACTGCAGTAATTTACAGCAATGGTACCATGTGTAGCACCCAGAGGTACTGAGACCTCATGCTGAGAGCCAGCTGGCCTTTAGCTCATGCGGCAGAGGAGAGACTTCGCTCACCCTAGCGTGAGGTCTCAGTACCTCTGGGTACTACACAGAGAAGGACTGTTTGGGTCATCCCTACTCTCACCTCCCAGCAGCATGCAGGGTTGGTGGGGGCTGATCCATCCCAGACCAATGGCAGAAGCTTCCTTTGGAAAACCTCCAGGGAAGATGCTTCTGACCTCCTGAGGCCTCTGTGCCAGTGTCCTGCTGCTCTCACAGCTGGGCCGTGTTCTCCCCACAGTCGGTGTAAGGCCGTGTGCACACGGCACTTTGTTAGCTGGGGCTTTGACAGCTCTGCCAATGAGAGCTGCTCTCCCGCTGCCAAAGCTGCTGCCCCTTGCTGGGGGTGGTTTTGTTTTGCTGGCAGGAGAGCTCGCTCCTGTTCACAGACAGCGTCTACACCAAGGCTTTCTCCACACTGGCGGCATTAAAGTGCTGCTGTCAGTCCATTAACACAACAGTTAATACGACATTAACACTCTGTGCCCCATTCCCAGACCCGATGAAGAGCTCGGTGGGAGCTCAGAGGTTTGTCTCTCTCGCCAAGTGAGGTCAGACCAGTAAATGACGTTATTTACCCACCTTGTCTCCAGAGAGATTGCAGAATTGGTCTGTGATTGGCACAGGCCACCTCTGCTAACTTCAGGCCCCCTTAGTGCTGCCTTAGGAGAGTGATGACTGGTTAACGGTAAGAGAGATTATTGTGTTCAGCCTGGAAGATCCCACTGCTCCGACACGGCCACCTGGGACAAAAACTGCTGGGGAGACAGAGTCAGAGGAAGACAAAGGTAACAATATGGGCCTGATGCCAGGGCCGATGGTGAGAGGTGTTTATGTTACCAGGACTGACCAGCACCTGGGTGACATGTACCAGTGTCCGTGTGACGGAACCTGAGCCCTCATATCACACAGCTCAGCTGGTCCCCGCGCTGGCCCAGGTGGTCCAGGGAAACGTTACTGTCCTCTGTGATCCCTGACTGCCTGGTTCTCTCCAGCAGGCAGCCGCGTTTGTGTGTCCTTTCTGGCAGGGCGATAGAAAGTCCTGTCTCTTTTTCCCACCCCCGTTCTCGGGTCGGAGCTCTGCCCTGGCCTGGCCTTTCTTTGTCTTTCCAAATGTCTACTCATCACACAACTGCGCCCACATCTAACGAGGCTTTTCAGGGCCTCCCCCCTCTCTCTGCAGGGGCAGCACAGCCCAGTTCCCAAAGTCTCTCGATTCTGGTTTTCCAGTTAAGATGCTGATGGTCAGGGCTGTGGAAGAAAAGCTCCGGCTATTGAAGTGACAGGGGCTGTGAGCCCTGAGCACCTCGTCAGGTAGTGGGCTGGAGGTGTCTTCTCCCAGAGATAATCATTCTGGTGAGGAAGGACAAGGGGGGACACCAGCCCTGTGCCTCCCCCCCATGACGCCTCCTCATGCCACCCCTAGCTTGGGGCAGGGCCAGAACCACACCTCATCTGCCCCAGGCCCTGCCCCTCCCCTGCTCTGCCTTCTCCCCACCTCTTCCCCTGCTCAGCCCCATGCCCCTGGCACTGCCCCTCCCCACCCCTACCCACCTCGTCCCTTCCCCTGCCCCACATTATCCCCACCCCGGGTCTGCACCGCCTCGTCCCTCCCTCTGCCCCACATTATCCCCACCCTGGGTCTGCACCGCCTCGTCCCTCCCCCTGCCCCACACCATCCCCACCCCGGCTCTGCCCCACCTCGTCCCTTCCCCAAAGCCCCCCACCATGAATGACACACCCTGGTGATTACCCAGCTCTGGCAGGAGCAGGAGGGGACACCCCGTCCCCCCACCGCACTCACCAGTGGTGGCAGGCGGTGACGTGGGGCAGTTCTGGAGTTGCTCTGCTTCCCCCGCTGCTGCCAGCGAGTGCTGGGCAGTCTGATCCCTGCGGCGGGTGCCAGGAATCCCGCTCCTTTCCCAGGCTGCCCAGAGGTGCCTGGCTGGTTGTCCACCCCCTCGGTCACCCCTCAGGCTGTGTCCCTGGTTCGGAAGAACCCCAGAGAGGTCGCCGTGTCGCAAGACCCTGTTGACTAAGTCTTGGCAGGTTTCACTCCCTTCGCGTGGCCGATAAAACGGCTCTGCGGGAGGCAAGGAGCAGCCAGGGTCACACGGGCTCTGGGGGCTGGTGGTTTCCTGGGTGAAGAGGTTTGGAGCTGGGGTGCAGGTAAAGACTCTCCTGCTACTTGTCTGCCGGGAGGGGGATGGGTAACGGGGTTGGGATTCTTCACCACAGGGAATAGGCTGTAAATAACCCACAGTTCATTTACCTGCAGAGAGGGAGAGCGGCGGAGGCGCATCGGCTGAGAAACAGGAGACGACCTGTAAAGAGGATCCTGCTCCCAAAGACAGACTCAGTGAACTTGACGCAGAGGGTCACACTATCGGGAACAAAGGAGACGATCCTGAGCAAAAGGTACAAAATAACACTGTGGTGTGAACACTCACATGCCTGCAGGGCCCTCAGTTGGCTCCCTGGTACCACCCACTGGTACTTGCCCAGGGTACCTGATTGACAGGGAAGAGACGTCACATGGTCCTGGCTGGGATGATTTAGTTGGGGTTGATCCTGCTGTAGGCAGGGGGCTGGATTAGATGAGCACCTGAGGTCCCCTCCAGCCCTGTGATTCTCTGACTCTATGGCTCGATGTCATTTATCTCAGCATTTTGGCCAGCCTGGGACCCTATGGACAGTAGGGGGTAAAGGAGAGAATAAAGGGTGGATACTTGTGGAGATGAGAAGTAATCACATTTCCCATCACATGGGCTGAGCTTTCAGCATTTTACTGCTTCTGAGCTGGGCTGGGCAGGCAAAGTGCAAACATCTTATGCACACAACGCTCAGAACGGTTTGAGTTGGAAACGTCCCAGTGCGTCGGTTTGAGTTGCTTCTGCTGCTCTTGCCTGTGGGTGCTGCAGTTTCTCAGGGGTGTTTAGGGCTGGACGATCCACATGCAGGAGCCGATCATCAAGTCATTGTGAAGGCTGTGTGTGCAAAATGGCTACACTCCTCACAGACCCCATTTACCTCCGTGAGCCGAGCTGCCAAAGCTGTTCTGCCTCAATGACAATTTTCCATTAAAAGACCAGCCAAGCAATAAAGAACAAATGTTCACCAGCACCCAGCACCCAGGGTGTGAGTTTCCCCTGTGAAATAACCAGCAGGATGGTACGTACAGCGATTTATGGCCTGTGCAAATTATTCTCGGCCTTTGAAGTCTGGGCCATTTGTGGGATGACACCCCCAGGTGGACGTGCCGTCCGTGGGGGGCTCTTTGCACACCTGGGGCCAGATTTCCCAAGAGCTGACACTCAGCAGCTCCCACTGAGAACAGGGGAGACTTGTAATGTCTCTGACTTCCCACCGACCAAGGGGAACGGATGCTGGGTGTAGAGCTCTGTGAACACCCTGACCTCTAAGTGACAAGGGCAGCCAGGGCAGAGCATGGTGACAGCCCGTCCCAGCCCACACGCCGGCCAGAGGCAGCTGGGGTTTGCCTGGCTGTGCTGGGGAACGCTGACAAGCCCGGTAATGCCGTACTGATGTACGTACAGCGTGACTTTTCCACATACCACCAGCACCAATGCCTAAGGCAGAGTTCATGCTGTGAGGGGGTTGAAAGACGTGTGGGATGTGTTTGCTGCTAATCAGAGTGAGCAGCACATGTCACTCGGGGGGTGCAAAGCCCATTGCAGAATGGGATGTGAACGTTGGTGTTTTTCTCGTCCCTTTTAGATGCATTCAGAGAGCCACAGAGGAAGGTGAGTGTACGGGATTCAGGGGGATGTGGGGCCTTACAAACAACAGCGTATTGAGAGCTTGACCATGTGGGACTGTCCTAGATGTTAGATGCCAAATTTCCCCTCACTCCACTGGAATCTGGCTTCTCACTGCAGTAATTTACAGCAATGGAACCATGTGTAGCACCCAGAGGTACTGAGACCTCATGCTGAGAGCCAGCTGGCCTTTAGCTCATGCGACAGAGGAGAGACTTCGCTCACCCTAGCATGAGGTCTCAGTACCTCTGGGTACTACACAGAGAAGGACTGTTTGGGTCATCCGCACTCTCACCTCCCGCCAGCATGCAGGGTTGGTGGGGTCTGATCCATCCCAGACCAATGGCAGAAGCTTCCTTTGGAAAACCTCCAGGGAAGATGCTTCTGACCTCCTGAGGCCTCTGTGCCAGTGTCCTGCTGCTCTCACAGCTGGGACGTGTTCTCTCCACAGTCGGTGTAAGGCCGTGTGCACACGGCACTTTGTTAGCTGGGGCTTTGACAGCTCTGCCAATGAGAGCTGCTCTCCCGCTGCCAAAGCTGCTGCCCCTTGCTGGGGTGGTTTTGTTTTGCTGGCAGAAGAGCTCGCTCCTGTTCACAGACAGCGTCTACACCAAGGCTTCCTCCACACTGGCAGCATTAAAGTGCTGCTGTCAGTCCATTAACACAACAGTTAACACGACATTAACACTCTATGCCCTGTTCCCAGACCCGATGAAGAGCTCGGTGGGAGCTCAGAGGTTTGTGTTTCTCACCAAGTGAGGTCAGACCAGTAAATGACGTTATTTACCCACCTTGTCTCCAGAGAGATTGCAGAATTGGTCTGTGATTGGGACAGGCCACCTCTGCTAACTTCAGGCCCCCTTAGTGCTGCCTTAGGAAAGTGATGACTGGTTAATGGTAAGAGAGATTATTGTGTTCAGGCTGGAAGATCCCACTGCTCTGGCACGGCCACCTCTGAGGAAAATTGCTGGGGAGACAGAGTCAGAGGAAGACAAAGGTAACAAAATGGGCCTGATGCCAGGGCCGATGGCGAGAGGTGTTTATGTTACCAGGACTGACCAGCACCTGGGTGACATGTACCAGTGTCCGTGTGACTGAACCTGAGCCCTCAGATCACACAGCTCAGCTGGTCCCCGCGCTGGCCCAGGTGGTCCGGGGAAATGTTACTGTCCTCTGTGATCCCTGACTGCCTGGTTCTCTCCAGCAGGCAGCCGCGTTTGTGTGTCCTTTCTGACATGGCGATAGAAAGTCCTGTCTCTTTTTCCCACTCCCGTTCTCGGGTTAGAGCTCTGCCCTGGCCTGGCCTTTCTTTGTCCTTCCAAACGTCTACTCATCGCACAACTGCGCCCATATCTAACGAAGCTCTTCAGTGCCTCCCCCCTCTCTCTGCAGGGGCAGCACAGCCCAGTTCCCAAACTCTCTTGATTCTGGGTGCCCAGTTAAGATCCTGATGGTCAGTGCTGTGGAGGAAAAGCTCCGGCTATTGAAGTGACAGGGGCTGTGAGCCCTGAGCACCTCGTCAGGTTGTGGGATGAGATTTCTTCTCCCAGAGATAATCACTCTGGTGAGGAAGGACACAGGGGGACACCAGCCGTGTGATCCCCCCCATGATGCCTCCTCATTCCACCCCTACGTCGGGGCAGGGCCAGAACCTCACCTCATCTGCCCCAGGCCCTGCCCCTCCCCTGCTCTGCCTTCTCCCCACCTCTTCCCCTGCTCGGCCCCATGCCCCTGGCACTGCCCCTCCCCACCTCTACCCGCCTCGTCCCTTCCCCTGCCCCCCATGACCCCCACCTGGGTCTGCACCGCCTCGTCCCTTCCCCAAACCCCTCCACCATGAATGACACACCCTGGTGATTAGCCAGTTCTGGCAGGAGCAGGAGGGGACACCCCGTCCCCCCACCGCACTCACCAGTGGTGGCAGGGGGGGAAGTGGAGCAGTTCTGGAGTTGCTCTGCTTCCCCCGCTGCTGCCAGCGAGTGCTGGGCAGTCTGATCCCTGCGGCGGGTGCCAGGAATCCCGCTCGTTTCCCAGGCCGCCCAGAGGCTCTGGAGCCTGGCACCTTCTGTCCCTGGGGGGTCATCCACTCCCTCGGTCACCCCTCAGGCTGTGTCCCTGGTTCGGAAGAACCCCAGAGAGGTCGCCGTGTCGCAAGACCCTGTTGACTAAGTCTTGGCAGGTTTTACTCCCGTTGCATGACCGATAAAACGGCTCTGCGGGAGGCAAGGAGCAGCCAGGGTCACACTGGCTCTGGGGGCTGGTGGTTTCCTGGGTGAAGAGGTTTGGAGCTGGGGTGCAGGTAAAGATTCTCCTGCTACTTGTCTGCTGGGAGGGGGATGGGTAACGGGGTTGGGATTCTTCACCACAGGGAATAGGCTGTAAACAACCCACAGTTCATTTACCTGCAGAGAGGGAGAGCGGCGGAGGCGCATCGGCTGAGAAACAGGAGACGACCTGTAAAGAGGCTCCTGCTACCAAAACCAGACTCAGTGGACTTGACGCAGAGGGTCACACTATCGGGAACAAAGGAGACGATCCTGAGCACAAGGTACAAAATAACACTGTGGTGTGAACACTCACATGCCTGCGGGGCCCTCAGTTGGCTCCCTGGTACCACCCACTGGTACTTGCCCAGGGTACCTGATTGACAGGGAAGAGACGTCACATGGTCCCGGCTGGGATGATTTAGTGAGGATTGTTCCTGCTTTGGGCAGGGGGCTGGACTAGATGAGCTCCTGAGGTCCCCGCCAGCCCTACGAGTCTATGACTGAATGTCATTTATCTCAGCATTTTGGCCAGCCTGGGACCCGACGGACAGTGGGGGGTAAAGGAGAGAATAAAGGGTGGATACTTGTGGAGATGAGAAGTAATCACATTTCCCATCCCATGGGCTGAGCTTTCAGCATTTTACTGCTTCTGAGCTGGGCTGGGCAGGCAAAGTGCAAACATCTTATGCACACAACGCTCAGAACGGTTTGAGTTGGAAATGGCCCAGTGCGTCGGTTTGAGTTGCTTCTGCTGCTCTCGCCTCTGGGTGCTGCAGTTTCTCAGAGGTGTTTAGGGCTGAACGATCCACATGCAGGAGCCGATCATCAAGTCATTGTGAAGTCTGTGTGTGTAAAATGGCTACACTCCTCACAGACCCCATTTATCTCCATGAGCTGAGCTGCCAAAGCTGCCAGCCAGCCCAGAGCGCACCCCTGTGGTTGTGTGGTCATGCACTCAGCTGGTGTGGATGCGTTAGCTGGTCAAAGTTTCTGACTCACCCAGGACAAGGGCTGAACAAAGGTGTCTGTGAATTTCCAAACTCAGTAAAATGGGATTCGTTTGCATGTAAATATGAGTCAGAAATCCCTGGAGTTTTCTGGCTATAGATTTGCAAACAGCGTCGTTCTTGTGAGGGATTTTGCCCTCAGTGGTTTTTGTGGGACATTTGTGTGTACAGAAATATTCCGGAGAAATACCAGAAATGGAGCGCGACCTTCCCCAGGTCAACGCTTGGTTGTCAGTGTAAATGGGAAACGATGAGGTGATATTTCCGCTTGACTGTGGTGACTGGAACCAGCCCTCTCCGGTTCGTGTCTGATCAGATATTCTTCCAGTGCTTGTTCACGCCTGTTCCCATTAGGTGTGTGCCCACAGGTGTGTACGAATGGTGGCTGGAATATTTTCCCATAGCAGCACTTGTCGGCTCTGTCTGGGTGTCCCTGGAGTCGCCCCTCCAGGGCGTCTAATACATCACCTGCCGACCTGCCCTCTCCTCCGTTCCTCTGAGTGCCGGTGAGAGAGCAGTGGTGGGACAGCCTGTAGCTCTTGTTGTCACACGCGCAGTTTTTCCCTCTGGTTATCTGTGTGTAGCTGAACGTATTGTAGTTCGACTTGGTGTAGGCAGCGAGTAGTCGGGGCCCAGTTACTGTAGTGTCCCCCGTTTGTGCCAGGACCCACAGAACGTTGATGTGCCGCACTCTGGGGTTTAAAGGTGGTGAGTTCTGCACCAAGCGCGTGCCTAAGAACGACCCCCAATCCTGCCCCCGGTGCCTGGGTGAGGTCACCAAAGGGATCGTTGCCGCATCTATGGAGCATTCCATGCTGGGGCTCTGAAGGACAGAGAACAGCGGCTGAAGGTTCTCCTTATGGGGGGGCTCTGTCCCCACTGTCTGACCCAGGACTGGGAGACCTGGCACCCAGCACCTCCTCCTCAGCAGGACACCCCGGCATCGTCCTCGTCAGTGCCGAAGAAAGATTCCTTTCGGCACCATCACAGGCCCACAAGGGGAAGTTCCCGGGGTGTTGGTCTTGATTGCCAGTGCCCAGAAGAGGACGAAGCCAGAGGGACGGACGTGCTTAACTCACCAGTTAGGTGTGTGTCAGTCCTGCCTGCAAAGGGAGGGCCCGTCTGGAGCCAGAGCATTCCTGGAGTCTGCTGGAGCACCCGCTGACGCTGGAGGCCTCTGAGGCAGCGAAGAAAAAAGTGCACCTCACCGCCCCGTTCTCACTCCTGGGCGAGAGAAATCTGTGGCACCGGTGGCGTCTGTGTGCCCTGAGGTGCACTCCAGGGGGAAGCCCGTCACAATGTCTGGTTGCTCCTTGTCCCAAGCCCAGACACGCCTCTGCAGTTGGACAGGGAGTGTAACCGTTCATGAGGCTCCCATCGCCTGCTCCCGAGCAGCTCAGCACCCCCGGGGTCATCGGTGTCAGAGACCTCAGGATCGGAGTCAGAGTCTGACCGGTCCAGCAGGAGATTGTGAGCTAGACGTGGCTGCAGTCAGCCCCCGGTGTCCTGGCAGAACACGCTGCTGTGGCCCTTCTGGACCACCTGGGCATTTCAACAAACCCAAGGTGGGTTCCCGGGGCGTCGCTTCAGGGACCCTTCTCAGAAGCAACTCTACCCAGGAGGTGCAGTCGCTCCTGTCCTTAGGGACAGTACAGGAGGCTCTTCAGCAGCACGGGGCAGGGTTTTACTCCTGCAGTTCCCCAGTGCTGGAGTCCCAGGGAGGGCCCAGGCCACTCTAGACCTGAGGGCTCTCATCCAGTTGGTAAAGAACTCAGGTTCTGCAGGTTTCTCTGGCCTCCATCCTCCCCTCCTTGGATGCAGCAGCCTGGCGTGGTGCTCCCCACTTAAAGGGTGTGTGCTTCCGCGTATCGATAACCCGTCCCACAGCAAGTAGCTCCCGTCTGTGCCACACTGAACACACGGCCAATGTCTGGTCCTCCCTTCGGCCTGTCTCCAGCACCTCCAGTTTTCACCTAATCTGTGGCAGTCGTAGCAGCTTTTCTGCGCAGAAGCCAGGTGCAGGTGTTCCCTTATCTCAGTGACTGGCTGAGCAAAGGCCATTCCAGGGAACACAGGCAAGGTCGCCTCATGTTTATCAGAGACACGTTCAACAGCCTCAGCCCCTCATGAACGAAGTAAGTCCCCAGCATCTCGTGTGCGGGGTCACAGCTCATAGAGCAGTTCTGGGCCCGGCTCAGCCCAGAGCATTCAGTGGTGTCAGATGACAGAACAAGGAGCAATGGTCTGAAGTTACGGTGGGCGAGGTGTAGGTTGGATACTAGGAAAAACTCCTTCCCCAGGCGGGTGGTGAAGCACTGGGATGTGTTGCCTAGAGAGGTGGTGGCATCTCCATCCCTCGGGGTTTTTAAGTACCGGCGTGACGAGGCCCTGGCTGGGATGACTTAGTGGGGGTTGGTCCTGCTTGAAGCAGGGGGCTGGACTAGATGACCTTCCTTTCTCTCTATTCCTGGACAAACTGGTCAGGCTGAGCCACTGTAAGCCAGGGACAGGTGGGAGCGGTGTGGCTGGGGTTGAGTGGGGTTTAAGCCGGGGGGGGGACGGTTTGGGGCTGAGTGGATTTAAGCTGGGGAAGGGGTAACTTGGCTGTAGCTGAGTGTGGGGTTTATGTCTCATTAAAAGTGCCCCAGGCACACTTAGAAGCAAATACCCATTATAACGACGTGTATTACGATGTCGCTGTGTGTTAACTGACTGTTTGTGCAACTCCCTTACCTATAACAGACACCCGTTGTACTGTTCGTATTGCTGGTTTGTGTGCGCCTCGTTCCCGTGACGTAACTGCTATGCATATGGCGGGGCACAGTTTTGGGTTCTTGCCTCAGGCACAAAATTAGCTGGTTGCAGCACTGCCCTGTGAGATGGGCACCCGCAGGCTGCAGGCAGAGGGGGATCTGCCCCCGCAGGGCTCAGCCGCTGAGAGTTGGTCCCCAGGCGGGAGAGGACAGGCCAGAGAACAGCCGGGAATCGTCGCAGCACAGAAACGAGCGGGTGAGGCCGTTCTGCTGCTCGGGGGGCGGGAGGCCCCCAGGTGAAACCGGCCTGTCGAGAGAGCTAAACCTTGGTCTTGTCTGTTTGTGTCCTAGGTGGGAGTGAAGCGCCGCAGTGTCAGGTGGGTGTGTCGCTCAGCTCGCTCGCCTGCCCCATTGAATCTCTGGGGCTCTCATTGGAATAGACCCTTCTCCCCTCCCCTTCCCTACTTCCCTGCCCTCCCCTCTCTCCCCAACCCTGGGAACTGCCTGTGTCCTGACTGGGAAGTGCAGTGAGCGATGACAGCCCATGTCGTGTTCAGCCCCCAGGATCCGACCTGTGCGGGAGCAGCAAAGAAACCTAGAGAGGATAAGGAGAAGGCAGCCTGTGCTGAATAGATCGCGGCCCGGCGGAGTGAGTTACAGGGCTGTGAAGGTAAAGATCGGGGATCCTGCTCCTGCGGGAACCTGTCACTGTGTTAATTTAGCCCCTAGACCCATTAAGCGCTGACTGTCCGGTACCAGGCTTGGTGCAGGGGGCAGCACGTTCGCCAGGCCCCTGGGTGAAGCCGGCGGGTGGCTCCGCACTCCCAGAAGAGGCAGAGACTGGGGCAGGGCCAGGGCAGCTGTCCTGCAGCGCAGCCTGGACCCCCCCACGCTGCCCCCCACCAGCCCGTCAGCTCAGCGTGGTGCTCGGGGGTGATTTAAAGTGCCGGTGGGGCGCCAGTCGCTGCCTCTGTCCCAGCAGTGGTACCAGCAGCCGGGAGCTCCAGGCCCATTGGAATCGCTGGCCCGCAGGCAGCTGCCCCCTTCTCCGTCAGCCTGGGTGGGTGTAGCTGGTCCCTCTCTGCCCACACTGGTGCCAGTGTGGGGGACGCGCTGCTCCCCTCAGCTGGAGTGTCCCCTCTCCTGACTCCCCTCCACAGGACCTAGATGAGCTCCGGCCGCTCCTTCCCCAGGGTCCCCAAACTCAGCTCCTCTGCGCCGGCTGCGGAGCGACAGCCCGGGAAGGGGGTGCAGAGTGTGGTGGCAGAGCTCCCGGCAGAAGTGGGGCTTTGGGGGACAGGGACCTGCTGGAGCAGCTGTGTGAGGGGGATGGGAAGCTGGGCAGGCCCCTTCAGCCCCACAGCCCCAGCCCCTGGCCCCAGCGGCCCATCCCCTCCCTGGGGCACCACAGGATTCCCTCTGAGCAGAGATGTGTGCTGTGGAACAGGACGAACAGGGCCGGGCAGGAAGGTCACCTCCCCGTGAGAGACCCCTCCCCTGCCCAGCAGGCAGCACGTCGGTCCACTGGTCCCACAGCTGGGAGGGTGAGTAGCAGGATCCCCGGGGGTTCAGATCCCAAGGGAACATGCAGCATTCAACACCTAATGATGTGCATTCCAGAGCACAGATTTTCACACCAGGTTACAACAATCTTGCCCATAAGTTAAGGAAGTATGGACTGGATCCATGGGCGGTAAGGTGGATAGAAAACTGGCTAGACGGTCAGGCCCAGTCAGTAGTGGTCAATGGCTCAGTGTCTGGCTGGTGGTCGGTTTCAAGTAGGGTGCCCCAAGGATCAGTTCTAGGGCCAGTATTGTTCAACATCTTTATTAAAGACCTGGATGAGGGTTGGATTGTGCCCTCAGCACATTTGCGGATGACGCTAAGCTAGCAGGAGAGGTAGATACGTTGGAGGGTAGGGACAGGGTCCAGAGTGACCTAGACAAATTGGAGGACTGGGCCAAAAGAAATCTGATGCGGTTCAACAAGGAGAAGTGCAGGGTCCTGCACTTGGGACAGAAGAATCCCAAGCGCTGTTACAGGCGGGGGACTGGCTGGCTAGGGAGCAGTGCAGCAGAAAAGGACCTGGGGATTACGGTGGATGAGAGGCTGGATGAGTCAACAGTGTGTGTAGCCAAGAAGGCTAACGGCATGTTGGGCTGCATTAGGAGAAGCATTTCCAGCAGATCCACAGAAGTTATTATTCCCCCCTACTCAGCACTGGTGAGGCCACATCTGGAGTATTGTGTCCAGTTCTGGGCCCTCCAGTATAAAAACGATGTGGATGTATTGGAGCGGGTTCAGCAAATGACAACGAAAATGATTCAGGAGCACATGACCTGTGAGGAGAGGCTGGGGGATTTGGGCTTATTTAGGTTGCAGAAGAGAAGACTGAGGGGCAATTTAATAGCAGCCTTCAGCTTCCTGAAGTGAGACTCTGAAGAGGATGGGGAGAGGCTGGTCTCAGTGGTGACAGACGACAAAACGAGGAGCGATGGTCTGAAGTTACAGAGGGACAGGAGTGGGTTGGATATTAGGAAAAACTTTCCCCAGGCGGGTGGTGAAGCACTGGAATGCGTTGCCTAGAGAGGTGGTGGATTCTGCATCCCTCGAGGTTTTTAAGCTCGGGCTGGACGAGGTCCTGGCTGGGATGACTTAGTGGGGGTTGATCCTTCTTTGGGCAGGGGGCTGGACTAGACGGCCTCCTGAGGTCCCTTCCAGCCCTAGGAGTCTGTGATTCTAGGAGACATCTGAACTGGAACTTGTTTTCAAGTTTTGTACTTATCACCTTGGGCTCCACAAAGTGATCAATTATCTCGTGCATTACAAGGACAATTTCCCCACCTTTGGTATTCACAGTGACCACAGTCATCCCACTTCACTTAATAGACCCCTGCAGAGGGTATTTTCCTCTCCCTCCCCCACTTCCTTCACCCTGTCTGGCGAACTCATCAGCTTTTTCTTTCATTTTCTTTCAATTCTTCCCCTCTCGGTTATTGGTTCTCAGGAGTCTCCGGATCTGGAGAAGTGGGTCTGTTACATGAAAGCTCCTGTCAGTGACACAGGCTGGCTGCCGGTTTAACAATAGCGCCCGTTCATCTCACAGGGCCAAGAAAGCAAAATGTCCCACCCAGGCAGCCTGGTGGTGGTGCCAGCTGTACGTACCAGCCTGGCAGACCCAGTATCCCCAGGAGTGAAGGAATCAAATCTCCAGCCCCGTTCTCACCAGGCAAATATAATCCTCAATCCACTGACAAGAGCTGAGACCTCTCCTACCACGACCTCATCTCCTCCCCATGGCCACGTCCCTCCTCCTTCTGCTCCCCCTTCCTTCCCTCCAACCCCCAAGCTCCCCGGGCTCCCTTTCCCTGCTCACTCTCCCTGCCCCTCCCCGTCCAGGGCTCTCCCTCAGCTCCCATCACAGGATTTCTGCACGTTTCTCTCGGGGGAGCACCGGCCGCTGGCTGCGCTGAGGGGGGAGATGGCCCTGAAACCACCACCTCCCCTGGGAAAGGGACTCAGCAGTGAGGCTGGACCTGATCCACAGGGCAAGGGCTGGTGCTGCCCCAGATACACCACACGGCCCCACCTCTCCCTGGCAGGGGTACCAGGGCTGAGAGCGGGGGGGTCTGGATGTGGGGCAGCCCGGGTGTGGGCGGCTCAGCGGGAGAACTGGATGGACAGGGGTTTGCTGGGGGTGGTTCTGGGTGGAGGGTCAGTGGGACTGTGGCTGAACGCAGTGGAGGGGCCGGGTGGGAGGTGTGGGGACGGCCATGTGCTGGAGCAGTGGGGCTGATGGGGTGGGGGTTCGGGGGCAGCTGGGGCTCAGTGGGTTTTTGGGCTTGTTGGACGGCTCCAGCTGGAGGGGATCAGGGCTTGTCTTGGGGCGGGTTAGGTGGCTGTTGCTTAACCAGGGAGCTCCAGCTGCTGCTGAGGGGACACTGCATGACAGACTCCCACTTCCCCCTGCGATTTCCCCCGTCCCCTTTTCTTCTCCATAGCCCTCCCATCCCCCCCCAGCCTCACCCACTCACCCTCTTTTCTCCCACACCTGCCTCCTCCCCAGCAGGCTCCCCACCTCCCAGCACGCAGACAGGGAGACCGACCGGCACGAGGACCCAGCCAGCGGCTGCCTTCCGCTGCCCAGACAACACAGCCTTGGGGGCAGTCTGGGAGCTGGGCAGCCCTGCGGCAAGTGGGTCCTACTGAATACATAAAATCGTTAGTCTCTGAGGTGCTACAGGACTGCCTGCCGGTCACATGTGAGTTTATATGTCCCAGGCCGGTTCCAGGGCAGGCAGCTGGGGAGATTCCCTTCAGCTCAGCTTCCACTTCACCCTGGGACCTGCCTGAACCCTAACAAACACATCACCGCATGGTACCAGCTGGGTTCTGCCCACTGGTGTGGGAACACAGAGCCACCTTTGCCTTAAGGACCAGCCGCCCACATCACTGCCTGGTTTCCTGCAGGCCCATCTCCTGTATCACAGCTCCCAAGCACCCAGACTACATCAGGGTCTATGATTTCTGTCACTTGCATCAAGGCCAGGGGGTTAGAAGGAGGGTGGGAGCCAACTCAGCTTGGCAAAAGAGGGGGCGGCCAAGAAGAGTTTGACAGAGACCCAGAGAACACTAGGACTCGAGAGGTCATCACATCCAGCCCCCTGCCCTCACAACAGGACCAAGCACCGTCTAGCCCATGCATGTCCAACCCGTGGGCCGCATGCGGCCCTGGACAGCTAGTAATGCGGTCCCACAAGATCGTAAACTTTTAACATTATTATGTGATTTATATACATTACCTATAATATATATTTTATATACGGTCCAAGACAATTCCTCTTCGCTCAGTGAGGCCCAGGCAAGCCAAAAGGTTGGACACCCATGGTCTAGCCCATCCCTGACAGGTGTGTGTCCAACCTGCTCTTAAGTATCTCCAGCGATGGAGACTCCACAGCCTCCCCAGGCAATTTGTCCCAGTGTTTGACCACCCTGACAGTGAGGAAGTTTTTCCTAATGTCCAACCTAAACCTCCCTGGCTGCAGTTTAAGCCCCTTGCTCCTTGTCCCGTCTTCAGAGCGTACGGAGAGTAATTTACCTCCCGTCTCCTTGTAACACCCTTTTAGGAATTTGAAAGCTGGTGTCACATCTCCTGTCAGCCTCTTTTCCAACTAAACAGGCCCAGCTCCTTCATTCTTCCCTCCCAGGTGTCCTCTCGACCTTTAATCGTTTTTCTTGCTCCTCTTCGGACAGGCTCTGATCTCTCCACATCTGTCTGGAAACGTGGTGCTCAGAACTGCACTCAGCACTCCAGATCAGTGCCTGTATTTAAACTGATAGGTCTGTGGTCACAGATGCGGCAGGGACAGGGTTCATATCTGCAGGTTCTGGTGTCTGACACTTGTGGGCTTCTTTACTGGAATAAGCAGCCCTGTGGGTTGGGCTCATTCAGTCTGTGGGTCCTTGGTGGGCTGGGTGGCCTAGTGGTCAGCACCCACTCAGCCAGGGAGGCAGTAAGAGGGAATCCTGCCCTTGGCCCCGGCTTGTCCATGAGCTTCCAGCAGTAGGATAATGAGCAGTAGGGCAGTAGGACAATGAGCAGCATTGACTCTGGGGCGGCGGGGCAGGGTGTGGTGGGATGACTCTCTGTTACCCTCCCGGGGTTGCTCCCTTCCACCCCTCTCTGCTCCTGCTCCCAGATGTGAAAAAGGAAACTGAACCATGAGCCTGAGTCAGGCCCAGCTCAGGGGTCTCTGGGCCCTCTTGCAGGAGGGACTGGGCTGCGGGGGTCTGTCCTCCTCCCAGCCCCCACCCTTCTGAGCTGCCCTGCTCCCGCTCAGCCCTGCCTCCAGCTGGCGTGTGCTCTGCAGGGCTGGCGGAGCGGGGCCAGCTGGGCCCAGAACTGGCCTTTAGCCCCTTCTGTCCCAGGTGTGGCTGTGCCCCCTCACAGGCCGGGATTAGCGACTTTATCGGAGTGTCTCACTGGATGGTCTCACTGAAAGCCCATCGCTAGGGACCCCCTCACTGGAGCAGCCCCAGCGCAGAGCCCGGCGGCGTTTGCGAGCCCCCACTGCAGTGCCAGTGACTCTGGGTGTGGGAGATCCAGGGAGCAGCTCTCAGACTGAGCCTGAAATGCACAAACCTGCCCCAGCTCCGGCTGCAAAACCGTTTCTCTCTCTCTCTCCTCAGCGGCTGTGACTCTGGATCCGGCCACGGCTCATCCCCGGCTCGACCTGTCTGCGGATGGGAAAAGCGTGAGACGCACAGACACACGGCAGGATCTGCCCAAGAAACCTGAGAAATCCAATGCTTCTTTTTGTGTCCTTGTGTAACTCACACACCTTGGTGTGGTTAACTGTCCCATGTAGTGGATCTCAAAGCTTCATCTCAGGCAGACGTTGGTGGGGAAGGCTGGGCTGTGTGGGTTGCTAAAGGCTCTTTGAGAAGGAAAGAAGAGATCCGCCTTATTCCTGATGAGGGGATCTGGGTTGTTAGCTCTGTGGATATGTCTCTTTTGGTGGGGCTGACAGCTCAAGCTGTGGGTCGAGCGGGTGGCGGAGGGGTACTGTATGTGAACGATATTATAGAATCAAATGAAATAAAAACCCTAAATGAATCAAAATGTTCCATAGAATCACTATGGATAGCAATTCCTTCCTCTGGTGGGAATATAGCACTAGGGATATACTATTGACCACCTGACCAGGACAGTGATAGTGATGCTGAAATGCTAATGGAGATTAGAGAGGCTATCACAATAAAAAACTCACTAATAATGGGGGATTTCAATTATCCCCATATTGACTGGGTAAGTGTCACCTCAGGAAGGGATTCAGAGAGAAAATTTCTTGATGCCTTAAATGACTGCTTCTTGGACCCGCTGGTACAGGAACCCACAAGGGGAGAGGCAATTCTTGATTTAGTACTGAGTGGAACACAAGATCTGGTCCAAGAGGTAACTATTACAGGACAGCTTGGAAATAGTGACCATGGCTACGTCTACACGTGAAGCCTACATCGAAGTAGCTTATTTCGATGTAGCAACATCGAAATAGGCTATTTCGATGAATAACGTCTACACGTCCTCCAGGGCTGGCAACGTCGATGTTCAACTTCGACGTTGCTCAGCACCACATCGAAATAGGCGCTGCGAGGGAAGGTCTACACGCCACAGTAGCACACATAGAAATAAGGGTGCCAGGAACAGCTGCAGACAGGGTCACAGGGCGGACTCAACAGCCAGCCGCTCCCTTAAAGGGCCCCTCCCAGACACAGTTGCACTAAACAACACAAGATCCACAGAGCCAACAACTGGTTGCAGACCCTGTGCCTGCAGCATGGATCCCCAGCTGCCGCAGCAGCAGCCAGAAGCCCTGGGCTAAGGGCTACTGCACACGGTGACCATAGAGCCCCACAGGGGCTGGAGAGAGAGCGTCTCTCAATCCCTCAGCTGATGGCCACCATGGCGGACCCCGCTATTTCGAAGTTGCGGGACGCGCAACAACTACACTGTCCCTACTTCGACGTTGAACGTCGAAGTAGGGCGCTCTTCCCATCCTCTCATGAGGTTAGCGACTTCAACGTCTCGCCGCCTAACGTCGAAGTTAACTTCGAAATAGCGCCCGGCGCGTGTAGCCATGACGGGCGCTATTTCGAAGTTAGTGCCACTACTTCGAAGTAGCGTGCACGTGTAGACACGGCTAAAAGGAGCAATCAAGGAAGATAATGCCATTGCGGAAAAACTAAATGATTTCTTTGCTTCAGTCTTCACGGCTGAGGATGTTAGAGAGTCCCAAATCTGAGCCTTCCTTTATGGGTGACAAATCTGAGGAAGTGTCCCAGATTGAAGTGTCATAAGAGGAGGTTTTGGAACTAATTGATAAGCTAAACAGTCACAAGTCTCCAGGACTGGATGGTATTCACCCAAGGGTTCTGAAAGAACTCAAATGTGAAATTGCGGAGTTATTAACGGTGGTTTGTAACCTATCCTTTAAATCAGCTTCGGTACCCAATGACTGGAAGACGGCTAATATAACACCAATATTTAAAAAGGGCTCTAAAGGAGACCCTGGCAATTACAGACTGGTAAGTCTAATGTCAGTACCGGGCAAATTAGTAGAAACAACAGTAAAGAATAAAATTGTCAGACACGTAGAGGAACATGATTTGTTGAGCAAAAGTCAACATGGTTTTTGTACAGGGAAGTCGTGTCTTACTAATCAATTAGAGTTCTTTGAAGGGGTTAACAAGCATGCAGACAGGGGGGATCCAGTAGACGCAGTATACTTAAATTTCCAGAAAGCCTTTGACAAGGTCCCTCACCAAAGGCTCTTATGTAAATTAGGTGGTCATGGGATAGGAGGAAAGATCCTTTCATAGATTGGAAACTGGTTAAAAGACAGGAAACAAAGGGTAGGAATAAATGGTAAATTTTCACAATGGAAGGGGGTAACTAGTGGTGTTCTCCAAGGGTCAGTCCTGGGACCAATCCTGTTCAATTATCCGTCAATAATCTAGAGAAAGGGGTAAGCAGTGAGGTGGCAAAGTTTGCAGATGATACCAAGCTGTTCAGGATAGTCAAAACCAAAGCAGACTGTGAAGAACTTCAAAAATATCTCAGCAAACTGAGTGATTGGGCAGCAAAATGGCAAATGAAATGTAATGTGGGTAAGCGTAAGGTGATGCACATTGGGAAAAATAACCCCAATTATACATACAATGTGATGGGGGGAAATTTAGCTAGAACAGATCAGGAAAGGGATCTTGGAATTATAGTGGATAGTTCTCTGAAAACATCCACGCAGTGTGCAGCGGCAGTCAGTAAAGCAAATAGGATGTTAGGAATAATTAAAAAAGGGAGAGAAAATAAGATAAAGAATATCGTACTTCCCCTATATAAAACTATGGTACGCCCACATCTTGAGTACTGCGTGCAGATGTGGTCTCCTCACCTAAAAAAAGATATATTGGCATTAGAAAAAGTTCAGAAAAGGGCAACTAAAATGATTAAGGGTTTGGAACAGGTCCCGTATGAGGAGAGGCTAGAGAGACTGGGACTTTTCAGTCTAGAAAAGAGGACACTGAGGGGCGATATGATAGAGGTATATAAAATCATGAATGGTGTGGAGAAAGTGAATACAGAAAAGTTATTTACTTGTTCTCATAATATAAGAACTAGAGGACACCAAATGAAATTAATGGGTAGCAGGTTCAAAACTAATAAAAGGAAGTTTTTCTTCACACAGCGCACAGTCAACCTGTGGAACTCCTCGCCAGAGGACGCTGTGAAGGCCAGGACTCTAACAGAGTTTAAACAAGAGCTCAATAAATGTTTGGAGGTTAGGTCCATAGATGGCTATTAGCAAGGGGTAAGGTATGGTGACTAGCCTTTTGTTGAAGGCGGGAGATGGATGGCAGGAGACAAATCACTTGATCACTGTCTCCGGTTCACCTCCTCTGGGGCACCTGGCATTGGCCCCTGTTGGCAGACAGGATACTGGGCTAGATGGACCTTTGGTCTCACCCAGTATGGTCGTTCTTATGGCTGCCATTCATCAGCTCTTGGCAGTTGCTAATGTAACCCTTCTGCGGGAAGGACTTGGCAGCAACCAGGGCCGGGTTCAATATGTAGGGGTTCCTTTTCATCCGTCTCACACAGAACCAGCTCAAGCCCCCACTCAGCAGCCTGGGAAAATCACACACCCCAGGCGCCTCGGAGAGGCAACGCTTCCCCACTCGCACGCGCACAGTCTGAGTGTAGGAAAGAACTTTTTTTTAATCAAAGAGGCAGAAAAGTCAATTAGCATAAGCTTGGGAAAATTATCACACCCAGAGTTCATAACCAACTCTCAAGTGACTGTCCCAGCTCAAATGCATTGAGCAGTGTCCTTGGCCTCTCAGGCTCACCAGTCCAATACAGTAACCAGCCAATCCACACACCCAAACTTTCTTCGTAGCCCCCTTTCAAATGCTCCACTTACAACTCAGTCCAGTCCCTGCAGGCCCTGGCACATCACCCTCATGCATCCCTCACTGAACCAAAGGCAATGCCCCCTTTACGCTGGTCCAGCGTTCTGCTTGCTCCCTGCCAGCTGCCCCACTGGCCGTACGCCAGTCACGCCTGCTGTCTGTCCGTCTGTCTGCCGCTCCTCCTACCAGCCATCCACCCTCTGCTCCTCCTACCGTTTGTCCGCCACTCCTCCTACTGGCCACCTGCCGGTCAAGCTGTCTGTCTGTCTGTCTGCAGCTTCTCCTGCCAGACGTCTGCCAGTCAAGCTGGCCGTCCACCCGCTGCTGTCTTGTGGGTTTTGCTGGAGACAAAACCCAGTGATTCCAGCTCATAGCACCATTCTGCTGTGGGCCTAACCACAGCATCTACCACGGTGGAGTCCCACAGAATAACTATAAACCCATTTTTAGGTCTACCTGTGATCGGTCGGGCAGGCGGGAGAGAGAACTAATCAAACCAGTCTTTTAGCTGTAAAGCCAAAAAACTTCCACCCAGCTGGTTCAACCCCCTATGCCTTCCCCCTTTTCACTCACACAATGCTTGGGGCGGGGGAGCCCTCTGCAATCCATATCTTACGTACAAGTGATGACTGCCCTGTACCCCACAAAACTTCAAGCATTGTTGAGACTCCACAATTCTCACACTGGGTGACAGCATAAATTGTGACTTTACAACAACACGTTGTTTACAATAGCTGAAGGTCATTGCTTCACCTGCTCCCATCAGGCTTTGTTTACAAGGCGTTACTTATGCAAACCTTTGTATTTTCATGCAAATAATCGCTGCAGGACACATTCCCCAACTCCTTCAGCAGCATTGAGCTCCTGCTGGCACGTTCCTTACACTAAGCCGGGTAAGCCCTCAGTCAGACAGAGCACTGACCTGTCGCTGTAGCTGTGGCTACCACAGGAAGTGACGCTGAAAGTGGTGGGGGTAATCCTGATCTGTCGCTTCAAAGTGAGTTGCTTTGAAACAAAGTGACAACACGCAAAATGCAGATCAACGTTTCAATCTGCAACACTGACGAGACCCCCCCCCCGCCCCCGCACCCCGTCTGTCATTTCAAAATGGAGCAGCTACACAGCCCAGAATCTCCTTTCAAAATAACAGGGCAGGAAATGGCTGCACGATGAGGAACCAGGTATGGTCCTGTGCTGCCAGGTGCACTGGGATTGATTGTGCATGTGGGAGGCCCTCCAGGAGGCCTTCTCCTGGCTCCCCCCACAGCCCTGGCCTGCCCTGCGCAACCCTCCCCCTGCAATCCCGCACCCACCTCCCCCCTACCAGCACCCCTGTCTGCATGCAAATTCCCTCACCATCCCCACCTGGGGCACAACACAGACACTGTTCAATAAGTTTAACTGTTGAAAAATTATGATGTTATGTGCTACTTACTTTGGGGATGAACTTTTTACTTTGGGGGTCGGGGGGGGCTCGGTCCTCAGATGCGGGGGGTGGGCTGTGAGCCATGGTGGCCCCTGGTGCTGTGACTACCCTGGGGCCGGGGCATTTGTGTGCAGGGAGAAAGGGTAGGTAGGGCTGTGCCGGGGATGAGATGGGTTTGGACTTGTTGGGGGAGGAAGCCAGGGATGGGCTGGGCCTCGCCGCCCACAGCCACAGCACGATCTCCTCCCACTTGGCCATGGTGGCTGGGAGCAGCGCAGCGAGGGAGGGGGAGCAGGAGGGGTGTCTGGGGATGCAGGGGCAGGAGGTGCAGGGGTAGAGGGGGCCAGGGTCAGGGGGGCCACGGGAAAGGCCATCCATGGAGCAGGTGGTTGGCCCAGGTGGTTGGCAATGGCCTGGGTGAAGCGGCGGGAGCAGCGGTAGGCAGACGGTGGACCGATGGCTGGATGGTGCTGCAGCTGGCAGGAGCAAGCAGAAAGCCAGACTGGCGCAAAGGTGGCCTTGTCTCAGGAATGCATGAGGGGATGCATCAGCGTGAGGTGTCAGTGCCCACAGGGACTGGACCAAGTTCTAAGTGGGGCATTTGAAGTGGGGGTAGGGAGAAAGTGGGGTGTGTGGATTGGCTGGTCACAGTATTGGACTGGAGAGCCTGAGAGGCCAAGGACACTGCTCAATGCATCTGAGCTGGGACAGTTACTTGAGAACTGGTTATGAGCTCTGGGGTGGGATTTTCCCAAGCTTATGCTAATTGACTTTTCTGCCTCTTTTATTAAAAGTTCCTTTCTGACGCTCAGACTCTGTGCTTGCGAGTGGGGAAGCGTTGACTCTCCGAGGTGCCCAGGGGTGTGTGACCTTCCCAGACTACTGGGTGGGGGCTTGAGCTGGTTCTATGTGAGATGGATGAAAAGAAACCCCTCGATGTTGAACCCGGCCCTGGTTGCTGCTGACTCCATAAAAAAACAAAAAAACATCCCCCAGGGATGGTGATAGCCCCGGCTGGGAGTGCAGGGGACTGGACTGGCTGACCTCCCAAGGTCCCTCCCAGCCCTAGGAGAGAGGAGGCTGTTTGCAACAGTGAGGACGGCACATAGCTGGTAACCACACAGCACTTCCTGAGCGCTGGGACCTTTGCTCACGCACCCAGAGGACACTGGTATGCGAGCGCCCTCAGGTGACTCCAGCATCACAGTACAAGAAAGGAAATGAGCAGCCAACGTCTCAACCAACCTGTGTCGTAGGCCCTGGCTGGAGCCTCCTGCCCAGCTCCCGAATCCGCAGGGGGGTCACAGGGGTGCTCAGGCGAGGGACTGAGAGCACATCCGCAAGAGTGGCACAACTTCAGGGCAGCCCCGTGGAGTTAAGGCTTCTTCCAGTGACACGGGGGTGTTGTCTGGGGGTGCGGTTAACCCATCTCCTTCTGCAACAGCAGCCGGGTCAAGAGAAGCGCCGCCAGGTTTGCCTGTTGCTTTGGGGGGTGTTCATTTACTGGGGTTCCTTTGATGGGGTGGGGGGGAGCAGATTGTGCTCTCGTGTGGAGCTCCACTTCTCTGCAGAGCAGCTCCCCAGCAATGCGGCGACCCTGCAAGAGCGAGGGAGCCCGGGGCTGGGTCCTTCCACCCTGGAGTCAGATCAAAATGCACACCCGTGCTCGCTCGCATGCACGCGCGCACTCACACACTCACACTCATTCTGTCTCTCTCTCACACACACACACACACTACCAGCACACCTCTCAGGGGACCGGCTGCTCAGCACTCATCAGCTGACCCCTGAGCTATCCCTGGACCCGGCAGGCTGGTTGCACAGCTGTGCCAAGCTGTGACCCTCATGGGCCCTTGGACTCAGTGGGCTGTGCTCAACCGGCACTTTAAGCTGCGTTCCCCCCACCCCCACCCCGAGTCAGCACCTCCCTGTTCCCACTTTCACAACACAACCGCTCTGTGAGTAACCCACCCGGTGAGGAACCGCCCCCAGTTCTTGGGCACTGCAGGGGTCTCTCGCCTAGGTACAGGACGTGGTATTGCCAAGTGCATGGGGGAAGCCAAACTAACACCCTGAAGGGGGAGGGATGGCGCAGAAAAGCAACCAGCTTAACCATGAGCCTGATTTATTTCCAGGCAGTTGCTGTACAAGGGGAGCCGCACAAAACAGTTATCATATTAAATCGGATTATAAATCTCAGGGCTGACAACACGTAACGGAGCACCTAGTGAAGGGTCAGGAGGTTACGGAGAGAAAGAGAGACCGATGTCACCGCTCCGTGAAGCCTGACTCGACCAGGGCTCCCAGGTGGTGATGGTAGCTGAGAGTCCAGTGTGGGAGCCAGGCAGGGCCGCATGCCCAGCGAGAAGCGGACGTCCCAGCGGAACGGCTGCGGCGTTCGTACCCAGGCTTCAGAAAACGCACTAGTGCAGGAGGAGGGTTTTGGAGGGGAACAGCCCAGCCGTAGCCGGGTTACCGGTAGGGTTATTATCTGCATAATAGGGCCTGGGCACTACCGTGGATGAGAAGCTGGACACGAGTCAACAGTGTGCCCTGGTCATCACAAGAAGGCTAATGGTGCATTAGGAAGAGCATTTGCAGCAGATCTAGAGAAGTTATTATTCCCCTTTAGTCAGCACCGGTGAGGCCAGAACGGAACATGGTGTCCGGTTCCAGGTCCCTCATGACAAACAGGAGGTGGAGGCGCTGGAGAGAGGCCAGCGGAGGGCAACAAAAATGATGAAGAGGCTGGAGCACAAGGCCTGTGAGGAGAGGCTGAGGGATTTGTGGTTATTTAGTGTAGTTTACAGAAGAGAAGACTGAGGGGTGATTTGATAGCAGCCTTCAACTTCCTGCAGGGGAGCTCTACAGAGGAGGGTGAGAGGCTGTTCTCACTGGTGGCAGATGGCAGAACAAGGAGCAATGGTCTGACGTTACAGAGGGAGAGGTGTAGGTTGGATACTGGGAAAAGCTCTTTCCCCCGGAGCTGAGTGACGGCCTTTCCTGCTTATAAATCGTCCTCTGCTGTGCTCCAGAGTGCGGAGGGGTGTGTGGGTCCCATCCAGGGTCCCTAAATAATTTGGGAACCCCAGCGTGGGAAAGCCCGCGACGGCTGTGTCCCGGTCTGTGATGCAGGTGACCCTCTGAAGGAGCGTGGCACCGAGGGCAGGCACAACCTGCCGGGGTGCGGGGGGAACGTGGGCACCCATGAGAGTGTGCCAGGCCTCCCTCCAGGCCTCCCCCGGCCCCAGACCCGGCGCACCCGCTCGCCAGTGGCTGCATGCCCGGGCCGCCTTACCTCCATCACAATGGCCCTAACTGTGGCCTTGCCCACACCAAAGTGGGGTCCCACGGAGCAGTAGCTTTCTGGAGTGACCAGCTTCCAGCCAGCTACCGCGACCCTCTTCTCCATGGGGAGGGCGCGCCGCATCCGGGTGTCCTGGTGAATCAAGGAGGGGGTCAGCCACTGCCGGAGCGCCGAGAAGTTTTGCCGCCTCATCCAGAAATTCCAGAGCAATCGGTCACCGTCCCGCTCCCCCGTGACCAGCTGTTCCCACCACTCGGAGCTAGTGGAGTAGCTCCGGAACCGGTGGAGCACATGGGGAGGGGAGGCCCAGAGGACCCCCATGGCCTGGTGTGTCCCCTTATGCCCCTGGAGGGGGCTCTCCTGACACGCACTGAAGGGTGCCCACCACTTGAAGCGGCCCCGGAAGGGCTTGTCTGCCCTGCGACCCCATCCCAGGCTTTCCTGCCCGGTTCTTTGGCGTTGGTGTGTGTAGACAGCCCCTTTCGACGACCTGGGCGGCCCTTTCGCGGTGGCGTGTGGTGCTTTCGACAGAGCGCTCTGGTGTAGACGTAGCTTGAGTGATTAGTGTGAAGGGCCTCTTAGGAGACCCGTTTCATCAGCAGCTGCATCGTGAGATGACAGACATTTGGGAAATGCACGTGGACAATGAACTTCCCAGACAGGGGCGCGACTGGAACAAAGAAGATGACTTTGCTATTATTCCACTGCGCATTTTCAGATGAACTTCTACCTTTCGAATATGTCAGGGATTTTTCATCCCTCAGGCATAATCGTCCCCGCAGGCCAGGGGGAACGAGCCTTTGGCCATTAAACATCATTGCAGGGGCAGGTGGACTCTAAAAGGTACATAGGCTGCCATTTAGCAGCCCCCTGTAATGGTCACTCTGTGTCAGTTGGTTTCCCCGGTAACGTGAATTCACAAAAACCTCAGAATCATGGATTTGAAATCCAGGCTCCTCATTGGGTGCAGGTGAACAGCTTCTAGAAGCTTCCCTGGCCCGGAGGACCTGTTTGAGAGCGTGTGTTTAGAACCTTTGTATGGAAATTAGCTTATGAATCATGTATGAGTTTGATCTGTATAAGTAGGTACCTTCGGGCATTCTGCGGCCCTGGGGGACACAGACTTGCTTCTGTTACCCTGCATGGGGAGGCGCTGGCTGCTTCTGAGCGGTGTCCGCTGAAACGTTAGGCCAGCCCTAAGGGGCATAGAGCTGAAATCACCTCAGCACTCGCCCTTGAGCGGTGCTGAACTAGAGCTGAAATCACCTCAGCACTCGCCCTTGAGCGGCGCTGAACTAGAGCTGAAATCACCTCAGCACTCGCCCTTGAGCGGTGCTGAACTAGAGCTGAAATCACCTCAGCACTCGCCCTTGAGCGGTGCTGAACTAGAGCTGAAATCACCTCAGCACTCGCCCTTGAGCGGTGCTGAACTAGAGCTGAAATCACCTTAGCACTCGCCCTTGAGCGGTGCTGAACAGAGCTGAAATCACCTCAGCACTCGCCCTGAGCGGTGCTGAACTAGAGCTGAAATCACCTCAGCACTCGCCCTTGAGCGGCGCTGAACTAGAGCTGAAATCACCTCAGCACTCGCCCTTGAGCGGTGCTGAACTAGAGCTGAAATCACCTCAGCACTCGCCCTTGAGCGGCGCTGAACTAGAGCTGAAATCACCTGAGCACTCGCCCTTGAGCGGTGCTGAACTAGAGCTGAAATCACCTCAGCACTCGCCCTGAGCGGTGCTGAACTAGAGCTGAAATCACCTCAGCACCCGCCCTTGAGCGGTGCTGAACAGAGCTGAAATCACCTCAGCACTCGCCCTTGAGCGGTGCTGAACTAGAGCTGAAATCACCTCAGCACTCGCCCTTGAGCGGTGCTGAACTAGAGCTGAAATCACCTCAGCACTCGCCCCTGAGCGGTGCTGAACAGAGCGAAATCACCTCAGCACTCGCCCTTGAGCGGTGCTGAACTAGAGCTGAAATCACCTCAGCACTCGCCCTGAGCGGTGCTGAACTAGAGCTGAAATCACCTCAGCACTCGCCCCTGAGCGGTGCTGAACTAGAGCTGAAATCGCCTCAGCACTCGCCCTTGAGCGGTGCTGAACTAGAGCTGAAATCACCTCAGCACTCGCCCCTGAGCGGTGCTGAACAGAGCGAAATCACCTCAGCACTCGCCCTTGAGCGGTGCTGAACTAGAGCTGAAATCACCTCAGCACTCGCCCTGAGCGGTGCTGAACTAGAGCTGAAATCACCTCAGCACTCGCCCCTGAGCGGTGCTGAACAGAGCGAAATCACCTTAGCACTCGCCCTTGAGCGGTGCTGAACAGAGCGAAATCACCTTAGCACTCGCCCTTGAGCGGTGCTGAACAGAGCTGAAATCACCTCAGCACTCGCCCTTGAGCGGTGCTGAACAGAGCTGAAATCACCTCAGCACTCGCCCTGAGCGGTGCTGAACTAGAGCTGAAATCACCTCAGCACTCGCCCTTGAGCGGTGCTGAACAGAGCTGAAATCACCTCAGCACTCGCCCTGAGCGGTGCTGAACTAGAGCTGAAATCACCTCAGCACTCGCCCTTGAGCGGTGCTGAACTAGAGCTGAAATCACCTCAGCACTCGCCCTTGAGCGGTGCTGAACTAGAGCTGAAATCACCTCAGCACTCGCCCTTGAGCGGTGCTGAACAGAGCGAAATCACCTCAGCACTCGCCCTTGAGCGGCGCTGAACAGAGCTGAAATCACCTCAGCACTCGCCCTTGAGCGGTGCTGAACTAGAGCTGAAATCACCTCAGCACTCGCCCTTGAGCGGTGCTGAACTAGAGCTGAAATCACCTCAGCACTCGCCCTTGAGCGGTGCTGAACTAGAGCTGAAATCACCTCAGCACTCGCCCTTGAGCGGTGCTGAACTAGAGCTGAAATCACCTCAGCACTCGCCCTTGAGCGGTGCTGAACTAGAGCTGAAATCACCTCAGCACTCGCCCCTGAGCGGCGCTGAACTAGAGCTGAAATCACCTCAGCACTCGCCCTTGAGCGGTGCTGAACTAGAGCTGAAATCACCTCAGCACTCGCCCCTGAGCGGTGCTGAACTAGAGCTGAAATCACCTCAGCACTCGCCCTTGAGCGGTGCTGAACTAGAGCTGAAATCACCTCAGCACTCGCCCTTGAGCGGTGCTGAACTAGAGCTGAAATCACCTCAGCACTCGCCCTTGAGCGGTGCTGAACTAGAGCTGAAATCACCTCAGCACTCGCCCTTGAGCGGTGCTGAACTAGAGCTGAAATCACCTCAGCACTCGCCCCTGAGCGGTGCTGAACTAGAGCTGAAATCACCTCAGCACTCGCCCTTGAGCGGTGCTGAACTAGAGCTGAAATCACCTCAGCACTCGCCCTTGAGCGGTGCTGAACTAGAGCTGAAATCACCTCAGCACTCGCCCTTGAGCGGTGCTGAACTAGAGCTGAAATCACCTCAGCACTCGCCCCTGAGCGGTGCTGAACTAGAGCTGAAATCACCTCAGCACTCGCCCTTGAGCGGTGCTGAACTAGAGCTGAAATCACCTCAGCACTCGCCCTTGAGCGGTGCTGAACTAGAGCTGAAATCACCTCAGCACTCGCCCTTGAGCGGTGCTGAACTAGAGCTGAAATCACCTCAGCACTCGCCCCTGAGCGGTGCTGAACTAGAGCTGAAATCACCTCAGCACTCGCCCTTGAGCGGTGCTGAACTAGAGCTGAAATCACCTCAGCACTCGCCCTTGAGCGGTGCTGAACTAGAGCTGAAATCACCTCAGCACTCGCCCTTGAGCGGTGCTGAACAGAGCGAAATCACCTCAGCACTCGCCCTTGAGCGGCGCTGAACAGAGCTGAAATCACCTCAGCACTCGCCCTTGAGCGGTGCTGAACAGAGCTGAAATCACCTCAGCACTCGCCCTTGAGCGGTGCTGAACAGAGCGAAATCACCTCAGCACTCGCCCTTGAGCGGTGCTGAACAGAGCGAAATCACCTCAGCACTCGCTCTGAGCGGTGCTGAACAGAGCGAAATCACCTCAGCACTTGCCCTGAGCGGTGCTGAACAGAGCGAAATCACCTCAGCACTCGCCCTTGAGCGGTGCTGAACAGAGCGAAATCACCTCAGCACTCGCCCTTGAGCGGTGCTGAACAGAGCGAAATCACCTCAGCACTCGCCCTTGAGCGGTGCTGAACTAGAGCTGAAATCACCTCAGCACTCGCCCTTGAGCGGTGCTGAACTAGAGCTGAAATCACCTCAGCACTCGCCCTTGAGCGGTGCTGAACTAGAGCTGAAATCACCTCAGCACTCGCCCTTGAGCGGTGCTGAACAGAGCGAAATCACTGACTGGCTTATTACACCCAGCCACCTCAGCCAGCGCCGACAGGGCCCTGAGCCGCCTTGTGGCCTGAAGCGGCGGCTTCGCACCATCGCACCTCACTGCTCTCTAGCCTCAAGGAGCAACAAGCAGCCCTGAGGTGGATCGGGCAGGCGGCGACCTGGCCTCACCACTAGGGTGAGGTACTGCGTGCTCGCCTGCTGAAGCCCAGGGCCTGCCATCACAGCGGCACCTTCGTTCTCGCCGTCTGCCATCTTGTCAACACTTCACCACTACCAGACCAGACTCTTACTGGACTGGACCTTACCTAACCGGACTGGACACGTAAAAATTACCTTGATATAGCTATATACCTATTTTACATTCACTCCCACCTGGGTAATCGGGACCCTCTACGAGGGAACGGGGGGCTGCTTCCCCATTGTTCCCTTCCTCTGAGGAGGGGGTGGAAGTGCCCGGGGGCCAGACCCCCTGAGGTTGGGCCTGAACATCCCAGGCAGGGTTCACCATATTAGCCAAACTTCAGCACGTTTAATTAATAATTGATGTTCGTAGTAAGTGTAGGTTGTTATAATGTGTTGCTCTTAAGTTTTAACTAACCCTTTACCTTCTACCCTTTCTCCCTTTACCCTTACCTACCTCCTTCAAATAAACTGCAGGACAAGGCATTGCCTCCCTGCCTCCCTTAGCTGTCAATCCTCCCCCAGTGACCTGAGGAAGAGCGTACGCCTCCCAGGTTCACTTAGTTGGGCCCACTAGAGGGTACCGGGGACCCCCACAAAATACAGGGACAGTCCCGACTGGCCCTCGGGTACCAACCCCTTGGGTCGGGCTAGCAGCCCGACCCCTCACGGAAGTGGCGTTTAGCACCCCCACCCCGGCTTTGGAAGGAGATGGCGGGGATTTCTAAATTCCCAACAACCCTCATTCCTAAATCCCTCTATCCTTCCTCCCTCGCTCCAGTAACCAAAGCTTTTGCCTTGCGGAATAATAAAATCAATTTCAAGAATTAAGGAGCAAGACTCAAGATGGATACAGTGTCAAACATAAGTGTAGGTACTAATAGAGTGTAAATAAGTTTGTACTTTAACTGTTACTTGTTGCATCCTGACCTGGTTGTGTTCCCTAATAAAGATCTCAGTTACTTTGTTTTTTTGTTTTTTTTTTTGTCCTTTCACCCTTGTCCTGGTCTCATTGTTCCTGCTAGCTACTCCTTTCCAGGAGGCTCAGGGCAGAGTCCAGAAGCTTACCTGGGCGGGCTTTATCCTGGCTGGGTTTCGTAGCGGGGATTTGGTCTGGGTCCTGGCATCGAACACACAGGGAGTTTGCTCCCTTATTCAGGGACTCATTTAAATATTATTTACCTGACCATCCAGAGAGTCCCGTCAGAATAAAGCTTCCACACCCCAGAACGTTAACGTGTCCCTGACCATCAAATAACCGTCCAGCTGATACGGGAACGTTTTACGGTACTGCAGACAGACTGTTTATTGCCATAAAGTCTGAAGGCTACAGCAGAACTTGCCTCTGGAGACAAGGAGCCTGGCAGCACAGGTTAATTGAGATAAAACTTACCAAGGGAGGAGGTGACTCCCACGGCCCTTCCCAGATGTGCTCTTGCAGGAAACGGTTTCACCAGGGTCTCCCGGCTGCCCTGTGAGCCCAGCTCCCTGCCGCCCTGCAGAGCGTGCTCTGCGCAGGCCCTCTCAGAGACTGACGGGTGTTTACCGGCCCCAGGCCCCTGCTGTATCTACTGTCACCCACCGGCGCACCCTGAAACCAAAAGGACATGTGAAAATGAACACGTGGGAGATTTCATCTTAGCGGTCAGGGCAGGGTCAGCCTCAGTCCTGGGCCCCAGCCCCTTGTTCTGCTCACTGCCCCGCAGGTAGCTTGGGCCCCATGTGCTCTAGCCAGTTGGGCCTTATGGCCCTTGCCTGAAGCGGGTGGGTAGGAGCTGCTGGTCGCCTGGTCTCCCTGTGGGAACTCTTCACCTCCCGCCCCTGTCTCTAGCAATGCTGGTGCTCTGCTCTGCTTCTAACTCGCTCCCACCGTCTCTGGCCTGGGCCTGTTACAGCACATTTTATATCCAGCCTGTCTGCATCAGCTACCGTTGTGTTTAGCTGAGTTAGAGGTAGATGCTTTGTGATTTGGACGCCCTGCTGAGTGGCCGGAGTCTCTTGCATTCATCTATGACAAGTGTGGATTGCTGTTAATCACACAAACTCTCCACTGATGTAACCAGGAAGTGTGACTTCCCAGCACCTCTCCAGCTTTGGGTCCTCTGCTCAGAAGAGCATCAAATTATCTGGTTTCTCCCCTGCCCGAGGTCGGCCCAGATGGAGACTTTACTGGTAACAGAGAGGTCCTTGTGTTGGTCTGTATTCTTGCAGGACAAACCCGCAGTCATGTACACTTTAAAGGCTAAGAAAATAATCCATTAGGTGATGGGCTTTTCTGGGACAGACCCACTTCTTCAGTTCTCCAGAGCTTCAGTTCCCCATAGGGAAAAGCTCGTCACCTAATAAATTATGTTGCTAGTCTTTAAAGTGCTACTTCACTGCTGCTTTGTTTTCTCTCTACTGGAGATGAGATATCTGGAGACTAGTGATGGGCTAAATGACCATGTTCTTTGTCTAGTTTTGCAAAAGCTTCTTCGTCAAGTTTTGGTTCAGCAGGTCCAACACCAAAGCTAAGGGTGTGTCTACACCGCAGCCTTACTTTGAAATTAGCTATTCAGGAATAATTTATTTCGAAATTACAAATTTATTTCGAAATAGTGTCTGCACACACAGGACCTGTTTCAAAATAGCCCCCTTGGATGCAATGCGGCTTCTTTCAGAATAGCCCCGTTCCCTGTCTCCACACGCCTATTTCAAAAAAAGCTGTTTCGTAGAATGAGGTTTACCAATTTCGAAATAAGCCATCTGCAACTTCCGAATGATTTTGAAGTAGCAGTTGCGTTGTGCAGACACCAGCATGGTTTTTGAAATTACGGCTGTTACTTCAAAATGACCTTGCTGCATAGACCTACCCCAGGACTGCTTCCAGGTCAAGGCTTTTGAAATCCCAGCTGGGAATGTTTTCAGGTTTGGCTTCAGCAATGCTGGGCTTTGCACCACCCGTAGCACAGACTGCCCGTATGGAAACACAGCCCATTGTAACGTTGCGCTAGGTCAGAGACGAATTCCAGCTGCAGCAGCCCGGTCTGGATGACAATTCTGCAGGGCCCCAGTATTCAGGAGTATTGGAGCCGGGGATTTGGCTTGGCTCGTTGCAGCCTTTTGCAAAACTGGGACCTGGGTCTGGACTCAGGTTTCCGCCACTGCCAGAGTCCAGGGCAGTTTGGATCAGGGACTTAGTTGAGGCTCACGGCTAGCCCAGGGTATGACATGGCATCCCAAGAACACACCCCTGGTGATGGGTCCTCGCCCTGTCCGACTGAGGGCTCACCCACCTGAGCAACTACCGAGAGCTGATGAACAGCAGCTCGAGCTGTCAGCCCCCCCAGACAGACGTTTCAAACAGAGCTCGTGTCTGGGAAATCTGGGACGTGTCGGAACCCAGAGTCCATTCCAGCAAACGGGAGCTTGTGGGTTTCCCAGAGGTGAGTGTCTCGCATTGGGACCCAGCCCAGCTGCTGCTGGAGCCCCACACAGCCCTGCACCCGGCTGGGACGTCCCAGCCTGTTCCCCACACGGCTCTGTCCACAGACCCAGAGGGGTCTCTCCAGCTCCTGGCTGTTCTGTGGCTCCTGCTGCCAAACACAGCCCAGCAGGGACTTTTCCCTCCCCTGCCCAGGGAGGAATCCAGATCCTCTACTCAGCTGTGGACTGAACTGCCCTGCTGCGGATGTGACCCTTCAGCCAAAGGAGCCTGACTGCACCAGGACTGGGCTCCATCCGTCCCCCCACAGAAAGGTTCTCCCACCCTCAGATCTGTGACAGGCCATGTTCCCCATCAGTCGCCCTCGCGTCCCCCTTCCTCATTTCTGTCCCACCCCGCTGAGTTGCACCCGCCTTTGCTAACTCACCCCCCTCCCTCCGTGGGACGTTCGACAGGGTGACGTCCCTCCCCGTGGCCAAACGGCCCCAGCTGGAAGGGGCGTGACCCCCGCCTACGAGACACAAGAAGAGGAAGAGAAACCGGCTCGGACGGGAGTGCAAAGTGGGGGAGCATGAAAGTTTGTGAGGGGGGTGCAGGGCGATTGCCCCCCCCCCGCAGATCCTGCTCCCTCCCCTGTGCTCTCCCTTGGCTCCCCAGCCTCCCACCCCAGCCTCTCTCCTCCCTCCTCCACGGCCGCCACTGCCCTGGGCGCCCAGGGAGCACAGCGACCCAGGGGAATGGTGCCCCCCCACCGCAGGGCCCACCGGGCCAGTCAGCGTGCGTGGAGACGTCAGCTGGAGGTGTGGGGCGCAAGGGGCAGCCTGTGAGCTCCCAGCCTGGGCAGGTGGCCCGTCTGGTGCCCACGGCCGCTGGCGCCTGGGACCCCCCCAAGGGGCCGGTGCAGAGCGAGAGCTGCTGCCGGGGGGGGCGCAGGATGGTGCCGCCACCAACCCAGCACACCCTGGGGTCGCCCCTCCCTGCTCCCCAGCGGCACCGAGCCCTGTGGCCAGCAGCACACAAGGACGGCGCCCACGAGGCGGAGGTGGTGAGGCAGGTGAGCCCCTAGGGCCCTCCGCCTGCCCCCCACAAGCGCCCTTCCCCCTCGATGTACCTCACCCATGGGCCCCTCCCCCTTTGGGGCACCCTGGGGGTCCCCTGCATGCCCTCCTGCAGCACTCTCCTGAGTGCCCCTCCTCCTTTGGGGCACCCCTGGGAGCCCCCCAGCACCTGCTGCCTGAGAGCCCCCCCACGTCCACTCCTGTGGGCTCCCTCAGGTTGGGGGGCTGCTCAGTGCAGGGAGACAAAGTGGGGCCCTGACAGTGGTGGGAGGGGCGTGTGCTGGGTGTGCTGTGACTGGGGGACCCTGCTCTGTGGGTACCTTTTATCACAGCAGCTGTCCCCTCCCCCTCGGTCCATTGGCGCCCAGCCGGTAACACGCCAAGCACCGGGAGCACCTGCTCTGTGAGGTTCCCAACCCTCCTTTGCTCACTTGCTGGGGACGCCCAGCGCCGCCCGTGGCAGAGAAATACCCGGGACCACTCACACCAAGATACATCAGCCCTACAAATGGGCTTGGCTTTGCACGCCCCCCGGCAGGGGGACAGAAAACGGGAGTGTGCCTCAGACCGGGCGTTTCCCGAGACCGGCTGGGACAAGCGCAGGGGGCTGCTGCCGAGGGCTGGCCTGGGGGGAGGGAGATCCCACCACCTGCCCAGGTGACCCATTCCAGTGCTTCACCGCCCCTTTAGGGCGTCTGCTACCCGGCCCCGGTCAGTCTTCTGGCGTTGTCTTTCACGGGCCTGGCAGGGACACGTAAAACCAAACCATCGACAGGTGACCACTGCGCTCCTCCACCGGTGGGAGGGGAGGGGACAGTCGTTCTGTCAGTGCGCTGCTTGTGTTATTTGTGTGCTCACACGGAGCTCTGCTTCCCCTCCGTACCAGTCCCTGCAGCAGCTGGGTGGCTCAGGGCTGGGGTCTTCCCACCCTCGAATCAGGGGAACACAAATGCACCCACGTTCGCTAACACGTTGCGTCTGAGGAGACCAGCTGACCCTTAGATGTCCCTGGACTTAGCAGTGCCAAGCTCTGACCCTCCGGTGCCTGGGACTCACTGGACTGGGCTACACACAACTTTCAGCTCCCACCCTCCTATAACCCCACAGTCAGCACCTCCTAGTCCCACTTTCATACCACAGCCGCTCTGCGAGTAACGCACCTGGGGGGGAAACACCCCCAGTTCTTGGGCACTGCAGGGGTCTCTCACTTAGGTACAGGACGTGGTATTGCCGAGTGCATGGGGAAGTCAAACTAACACCTTGAATGGGGTCCAGGGGAAAGAGAAGCAACCAGCTTAACTATCAAAATTATTTATTCCCAGGCAGGTGTCGTACAAGTGGAGCCAAAGAAAGAAAACAGTTACAACCTTACATCCGATTTAAATCTGACTAGAAACGCCAGAACAAAAAAGCAGCACAGTAGTGACTAATTGGGTAGTCGTTAAAGCACTGCAGAGCTGCTGTTTTGTTTTGTGAAGATACAGCCTACCAGGGCCACCTATAAATGTCAGGGCCGACAAACCAGAACTGGTCCCGTCACTCGGGGCAGGAGGCTGTGTCCAGACAGAGAGATCTCACCGCTCCGTGAAGACAGAATGGAGCAGGGCTCACAGGTGGTGATGGGAGGTGGGCTCCAGAGAGCTGGAGACGGGCAGAGCAGAGGGCCCAGCACAGCCAGTGGCGAGAAGATGAAATCCCAAAGGAGCTGTTGCCGAGTTTGGACACAGGTATCAGAACACTTCACTTGTGCCGGATCCGGGGTTTTGTAGGGGAACAGGGCTGGTGCAGGAAGGAACATCAGGTTTGTCTATGGGGACGCAGAGGGCTCGAGGGAGTGTTTGAAAGTTGTTCTGTTTCGGCCAGACCACAGGGACGGTTCATTCCTGGCTATGGGGATGTTCCTTCCAGGCAGCTCCCAATGCAATTAGGCAGTTCCAGCATTTTGGATACCAGCAGAGGATTTGTTACTAAAACTGGTCTGATAACCACTGAGCTGGGTGGGGGCCGGGTGGGGTCATGAGCCCCGGAGCAGAGATTTCCCACCAGGCCCTGTTTTCCCACTTTCTGGGTCCCAGCGTTCAGTGTGATTCTTGCTTTGGAATTTCAAGTCTCTGTTCTGTCTGCTAACGGAGTTGTCTTTCTGTCCCAGCTTTTATGCAAATGAGGTGTGGGGTTTTGCCTTACTCCAATTACCCTTGTCTGGAGGGGTTTAACGTTCATTGCGTTTTGTGTTGGCTTTGAGTCAAGCAGAGGGCATATCTCTCATGAGTACTAAGGCCTGGCTCTTAAGAACTCGGCTGGCAGGTCACAGCATTCACGGGTGTGACCAGGTCACACCCTGGGGTGCCAGGGCTAAGTGTAGCTCAGGCCTTGGCTGGGCGCACAGTGAAGTTGTGAACGACGGCCAGGAAACTTTGGCGGCATTTAGCACTTCGGGTGAGCAGCCAGGGGGGTTGTGGCCGTTCAGTGCAGCTGCTGGGGGATGTGAACGACCATGAAGGGGAAGTTGCCCCAGTCGGAGTAAATATTTCTGTTCAAACTGCACCCTGGGTCCAGCAAAATGTTCATTTCTGGCAGGGACTCAGCTTCATATAGGAGCCTTTAGCCGTGAGCTGGAAGAAAGGGAAAACTTCCCCAGCGAATTCAGCGGTGAGAGACGAGATCTCAGCCATGTTCTCGGTCTTGTAAAATGTCACCTTTCCGGTTTCATAGTCCAGGTAAACGCCGATCCTCTTGGGTCCCTTACACCCAGCCATATTCCTAGAGCTAACAGCCCAGATCCCCTCCTCAGGCTTAGGGAGGATCTCTCCTTTCCTCCTCACAGACTCTCTGGCCACCCCCAGCGCCCAGCCTTCCCCACCCTGCACCTCCACCTCCCAGTAATGTCGGCCCGAGGTGAAGCCTGGAGATCCAAAGACACAAGCAGGATTCTCGGGCAGATCCTGCCGTGTGCCTGTGTGTCTCACGCTTTTCCCATCTCTGGACAGGTCGAGCCGGGGATGAGCCGTGGCTCGATCCAGAGTCACGTCCGCTGAGGAGAGAGAGAGAGAGAAACGGTTTTGCAGCCGGAGCTGGGCCAGGTTTGTGCATTTCAGGCTCAGTCTGAGAGCTGCTCCCTGGATCTCCCCCGCCCAGAGTCACTGGTACTGCAGCGGGGGCTCGCAAACGCCACCGGGCTCTGCGCTGGGGCTGCTCCAGTGAGGGGGTCCCTAGCGATGGGCTTTCAGTGAGACCATCCAGTGAGACACTCCGATAAAATCGCTAAGCCCGGCCTGTGAGAGGGCACAGCCCCACCTGGGACAGAAGGGGCTAAAGGCCAGTTCTGGGCCCAGCTGGCCCCGCTCCGCCAGCCCTGCAGAGCACACGCCAGCTGGAGGCAGGGCTCAGCGGGAGCAGGGCGGCTCAGAAGGGTGGGGGCTGGGAGGAGGACAGACCCCCCCAGCCCAGTCCCTCCTGCAAGAGGGCCCAGAGACCCCTGAGCTGGGCCTGACTCAGGCGCATGGTTCGGTTTCCTTTTTCACATCTGGGAGCAGGAGCAGAGAGGGGTGGAAGGGAGCAACCCAGGGAGGGTAACACAGAGTCATCCCACCACACCCTGCCCCGCCGCCCCAGAGTCAATCCTGAGGGGCTGGAGATTTGATTCCTTCACTCCTGGGGATACTGGGTCTGCCAGGCCGGTACGTCCAGCTGGCACCAGCACCAGGCTGCCTGGGTGGGACATTTTGCTTTCTTGGCCCTGTGAGATGAACGGGCGCTATTGTTAAACCGGCAGCCAGCCTGTGTCACTGACAGGAGCTTTCATGTAACAGAGCCACTTCTCCAGATCCGGAGACTCCTGAGAACCGATAACCGAGAGGGGAAGAATTGAAAGAAAATGAAAGAAAAAGCTGATGAGTTCGCCAGACAGGGTGAAGGAAGTGGGGGAGGGAGAGGAAAATACCCTCTGCAGGGGTCTATTAAGTGAAGTGGGATGACTGTGGTCACTGTGAATACCAAAGGTGGGGAAATTGTCCTTGTAATGCACGAGATAATTGATCACTTTGTGGAGCCCAAGGTGATAAGTACAAAATTTGAAAACAAGTTCCAGTTCAGATGTCTCCTAGAATCACAGACTCCTAGGGCTGGAAGGGACCTCAGGAGGCCGTCTAGTCCAGCCCCCTGCCCAAAGAAGGATCAACCCCCACTAAGTCATCCCAGCCAGGACCTCGTCCAGACCGAGCTTAAAAACCTCGAGGGATGCAGAATCCACCACCTCTCTAGGCAACGCATTCCAGTGCTTCACCACCCGCCTGGGGAAAGTTTTTCCTAATATCCAACCCACTCCTGTCCCTCTGTAACTTCAGACCATCGCTCCTCGTTCTGTCGTCTGTCACCACTGAGACCAGCCTCTCCCCATCCTCTTCAGAGTCTCACTTCAGGAAGCTGAAGGCTGCTATTAAATTGCCCCTCAGTCTTCTCTTCTGCAAACTAAATAAGCCCAAATCCCCCAGCCTCTCCTCACAGGTCATGTGCTCCTGATTCATTTTCGTTGTCATTTGCTGAACCCGCTCCAATACATCCACATCGTTTTTATACTGGAGGGCCCAGAACTGGACACAATACTCCAGATGTGGCCTCACCAGTGCTGAGTAGGGGGGAATAATAACTTCTGTGGATCTGCTGGAAATGCTTCTCCTAATGCAGCCCAACATGCCGTTAGCCTTCTTGGCTACACACGCTGTTGACTCATCCAGCCTCTCATCCACCGTAATCCCCAGGTCCTTTTCTGCTGCACTGCTCCCTAGCCAGCCAGTCCCCCGCCTGTAACAGCGCTTGGGATTCTTCTGTCCCAAGTGCAGGACCCTGCACTTCTCCTTGTTGAACCGCATCAGATGTCTTTTGGCCCAGTCCTCCAATTTGTCTAGGTCACTCTGGACCCTGTCCCTACCCTCCAACGTATCTACCTCTCCCGCTAGCTTAGCGTCATCCGCAAATGTGCTGAGGGCACAATCCAACCCTCATCCAGGTCTTTAATAAAGATGTTGAACATTTCTGGCCCTAGAACTGATCCTTGGGGCACCCTACTTGAAACCGACCACCAGCCAGACACTGAGCCATTGACCACTGCCGACTGGGCCTGACCGTCTAGCCAGTTTTCTATCCACCTTACCGTCCATGGATCCAGTCCATACTTCCTTAACTTGTGGGCAAGAATGTTGTAACCTGGTGTGAAAATCTCTGTGCTCTGGAATGCACATCATTAGGTGTTGAATGCTGCATGTTCCCTTGGGATCTGAACCCCCGGGGATCCTGCTACTCACCCCCCCAGCTGTGGGAGCAGTGGACCGACGTGCTGCCTGCTGGGCAGGGGAGGGGTCTCTCACGGGGAGGTGACCTTCCTGCCCGGCCCTGTTCGTCCTGTTCCACAGCACACATCTCTGCTCAGAGGGAATCCTGTGGTGCCCCAGGGAGGGGATGGGCCGCTGGGGCCAGGGGCTGGGGCTGTGGGGCTGAAGGGGCCTGCCCAGCTTCCCATCCCCCTCACACAGCTGCTCCAGCAGGTCCTTGTCCCCGCAAAGCCCCACTTCTGCCAGGAGCTCTGCCACCACACTCTGCGCCCCATTCCCCGGCTGTCGCTTCGCAGCCGACGCAGAGGGGCTGAGTTCGGGGACCCTGGGGAAGGAGCGGCCGGAGCTCATCCGGGTCCTGTGGAGGGGAGTCAGGAGAGGGGACACTCTGGCTGAGGGGAGCAGCGCGTCCCCCCCACTGGCACCAGTGTGGGCAGAGAGGGACCAGCTACACCCACCCAGGCTGACGGAGAAGGGGGCAGCTGCCCGGGGGCCGGCAATTCCAATGGGCCTGGAGCTCCCGGCTGCTGGTACCACTGCTGGGACAGAGGCAGCGACTGGTGCCCCACCAGCCCTTTAAATCACCCCCAAGCACCACGCTGAGCTGACGGGCTGGTGGGGGACAGCGTTGGGGGGTCCAGGCTGCGCTGCAGGATGGCTCTCCTGGCCCTGCCCCAGTCTCTGCCTCTTCTGGGAGTGCGGAGCCACCCGCCGGCTTCACCCAGGGGCCTGGCGAACGTGCTGCCCCCTGCACCAAGCCTGGTACCGGACAGTCAGAGCTTAAAGGGTCTAGGGACTAAATTAACACAGTGACAGGTTCCCGCAGGAGCAGGATCCCCGATCTTTACCTTCACAGCCCTGTAACTCACTCCGCCGGGCCGCGATCTCTTCAGCACAGGCTGTCTTCTTACTTCTCTTTCTAGATTCGTTCGCTGATCCCACAGAGGTTGGATCCCAGGGTCTGAACACAACATGGGCTGTCATCGCTCACTGCATTTCCCAGTCAGGGACACAGGCAGTTCCCAGGGTTGGGGAGAGAGGGGAGGGCAGGGAAGTAGGGAAGGGGAGGGGAGAAGGGTCTGTTCCAATGAGAGCCCCAGAGATTCAATGGGGCAGGCGAGCGAGCTGAGAGACACACCCACCTGACGCTGCTGGGCTCCACTCCCGCCTAGGACACAAACAGACAAGACCAAGGTTTAGCTCTCTCGACAGGCCGGTTTCACCTGGGGGCCTCCCGCCCCCCGAGCAGCAGAACAGCTTCACCCGCTCATTTCTGTGCTGCGACGATTCCCGGCTGTTCCCTGGCCTGTCCCCTCCCGCCCGGGGACCAACTCTCAGCGGCTGAGCCCTGCGGGAGAAGATCCCCCTCTGCCTGCAGCCTGGGGGTGCCCATCTCACAGGGCAGTGCTGCAACCAGCTAATTTTGTGCCTGAGGCAAGAACCCAAAACTGCGCCCCTCCTATATTCATAGCAGTTACATCACGGGAACAAGGCGCATGCAAACCAGCAATACGAACAGTACAACGGGTGTCTGTTATAGGTAAGGGAGTTGCACAAACAGTCAGTTAACACACAGCGACATCTGAATACACGTCGTTATAATGGGTATTTGTTTCTAAGTGTGCCTGGGGCACTTTTAATGAGACTTAAACCCCATACTCAGCCCCACACTGAGCCAAACTGCCCCCCCACCGGCTTGCAGTGGCTCAGCCTAACTGGTTTATTCAGGACAAAGTGAGAACAGATGTGTGTTGTTTCCACACCTCAGTGATCTCTGCGCACTCCTGTGTCTGTCACTCCTGGCAGTGGGAGCTCCTTGGGTCAGAGACTGGCACATCGTGAGCTGCGCCAGAGCTGAGGAGCAGCAGGAACGTTACAGAGGGAGCTCGCAGAGACCCTGCCAGGCCGGCTGCCCAATAACCTTCATGCTAAAGGATTCCTGTGGCCAAATTTTAAACTTTGAACTCTCTGCTGCCGCCCCGGTTCGCAGCCGGCCTTCGCCGTTGGGCAGGCTGGAGCCGGGCTGGTCCTCAGTCCTGTGAGATTCCGTCCAGGTTTGGCTGAGACAGAGAGTGTTATATTCACCACAGCCCGTCTCTCTCCTGAGTCCCCGGAGAGGTGCCAGCCCTGACACAGTCACCAGACAGGCCCAGATGCCAGTCTGCCAGCCACAGCCTGCCCGGTGCTGGGGGATCAAGGAGCTGCTGGAGCAGCTGTGTGTGAGGGGGATGGGAAGCTGGGCAGGTCCCAACGGCCACTGCCCCCCATGACCGGAGAAGTTGGAGCCCCAGTCTGGCATCCCCGCTACATAGGCACATGGGACCTGGGAGCTTGAGACAAAACCTGGCTGTGGTGATGGGAAACTGTCTGAGGCCTTGAGTAATATTTGGCAGTCTGGAAACACGATTCTGATATGAATCATAGAATCCCAGGGCGGGAAGGGACCTCAGGGGGTCATCTAGTCCAGCCCCCTGCTTCACGCAGGATCAACCCCCAACTAGGTCATCCCAGCCAGGACCTTGTCCAGCCGGGACTGAAAAACCTCTAGGGTTGGAGATTCCACCACCTCTCTAGGCAACGCATTCCAATGCTTCACCACCCGCCTGGGGAAGGAGTTTCTCCTAATATCTAACCTACACCTCTCCCTCTGTAACTTCAGACCATTGCTCCTTGTTCTGCCGTCTGACACCACTGAATGCTCTGGACTGAGTTGAGTCCAGAACTGCTCTATGAACTGTAACCCCGCACACAAGACACTGGGGACTTACTTTAAACTAGGTTTGTCGGGGGAAGGTGACACAAGCCCTGAGGTAAGTGGGGAAGGAGGAGGGAACAATCAAGTGGGTTTCCTGGGTGAAGAGGAGAAAGTGGGACCATCGGCCACTTCTCTAAGATGCTTGTTCACTGATGCCAGAAGCCTGGGGAACAAACAGGAAGAATTAAAGGCCCTGGCACAGTCACACAAGTATGAGGTGGTTTGAATAACAGAGACTTGGTGGGACGATTCGCATAACCGGAGCACGGTCATGGAAGGGTGAAAACCGTTTAGGAAGGACAGACGGGAGAAAAGGAGGAGGAGTTGCGTTGTGTGTGAGGGAGCAGTGTGAGTGCTCAGAGCTCCAGTGTGAGGAAGGAGAAAATCCAGTTGAGTGTTTTTGGGTTAAGCTTAGAGGTGGAAGTACCAGAGGTGATGTTGTAGTCGGTGTCTGCTATAGGCCGCCAGATCAGGGAGAGGAGATAGATGAAGCTTTCTTCAGGCAGCTTAGTGAAACTTCCAAATCACAGGCCCTGGCTCTCATGGGAGACTTTAATCATCCAGACATTTGTTGGGAGACCAATACAGCGGCACACAGACAATCCAGGAAGTTTTTGGAGAATGTTGTGGATAACTCCTTGGTACAAGCGCTGAAGGAACCGACCAGGGGCCGTGCGCAACTTGACCTGCTGCTCACAAACAGGAAAGAACTAGTAGAAGAAATAGAAGTGGGAGGGAACCTGGGCTGCAGCGCCATGAGATCGTAGATTTCAGGATCCGGACAAAAGTAAGAAAGGTGAGCAGTAATATACAGACCCTTGATTTCGGACTTCAATTCCCTGAGAGACGGGATGAGCAGGATCCCTTGGGAAATGCAGATGAAGGGGAAAAGAGTTGAAGAGAACTGGCAGTATTTTAAAGTCTTACTGAAGGCACAGGAACAAACCATCCCGCTGCATAGTAAGAAATGCAAACATGGCAGGCAACCAGCTTGGCTTAACAGGGAAATCCTTAGTCAGCTTAAATTCAGAAAGGATGCATACAAGAAATGGAAACGAGGACAGTTGACTGAGGAGGAGTATAAACATACGGCTGGAGAATGCTGGGCAGTAATCAGGAAAGCGAAAGCACAATTGGAACTGCAGCTGGCAAGGGATGTGAAGAGTAACAAGAAGGGTTTCTACAGGCATGTGAACAATAAACAGGTTATCAGAGAAGGTGTGGGGCCGTTACTGGACGAGGGAGGTAACCTAGTGACAGATGATGCCGGAAAAGCTGAAGTGCTCAATGCTTTTTTGGTCTCAGTCTTCACGGACAAAAATCAACTCCTACACGACAGTCCTAGACAACGCAGTATGGGAAGGTGGAGGGCAGCCATCTGTAGGGAAGGAACAAGTTCTGAGCTAGCTAGAAAAACTAGGAGTACACAAGTCCATGGGTCTGGGTTTAATGCACCCCAGGGTACTGAGGGAATTGGCAGAGGTCATTGCTGAACCTTTGGCCATTATCCTTGAAGACTCTTGGAGATCAGGGGACATATCGGATGACTGGAAAAAGGGAAATGTAGCGCCCATCTTTAAGAAAGGAAAGAAGGACAATCCAGGGAACTATAGACCTGTCAGCCTTACCTCAATCCCTGGGAAAATAATGGAGGGAATCCTCAAGGAATCCATTTTGGAGCACTTGGAAGAGGGGAAAGTCATCAAAAGTAGCCAACATGGATTCACCAGGGGCAAGTCCTGCCTCACCAATCTGATCAGCTTCTATGACAAGGGAACAGGCTCTGTGGACATGGGGAAGTCAGTGGATGTGATAGACCTTGGCTTCAGCAAAGCTTTTGATGCCGTCTCCCACAACATTCTTGTCTGGGGCTTGTTTGTCACCAGGCGTTACCAACCAAGACAGGATGAGGACTCATTTTGGGCTTGTTTTGAAATGGGCTTTACTGGATTTTTTGGGGCTTGTTTTATTTTTATCTCATGTGAGTTGGACAGTCCTTGGCTAGCCAGCCGCTCTGGCCACCTTCCCCATCCTGAACAAGGAAGTGTATCTTGTCAGTGAGCCCATGACCAGAGGAAAGCACTAGGACCTGGGCAATGGCTGAGCCAAGTGTGCGTTCATTACAGTCACACACCAGTGCAAGGCATGGGGAGCACGAGAGGTCACAAACATCCAGTGCCATGGGCAGAAGGGCCAAGGGCCAGAGCCTCTGGGCAGCCCAGTGACTAACGGGGGGATGGGGGGCAATCCAAGGTCGTGCTGCTCCCCACTTCCCAGACACGTCACTTGGGGAGGGACCGTCCCTGCACCCAGCAGGAAGGCCGAGCAACTCGGCCAGGAGCCAAGGGAGCGGAGCAGGGTGGGGCTGGTTCCCGCCACGGGGGCAGAGGGGAGGTTGTCTGACTAAGGGTGACGTGGGGAGCCATTACAGGGCTCATTGGCTCCATTCAGTGACTGAGCTAGGGGGAAGCCAATGACAGTCACCCAATGCCGGGCCGGGCGTTCCACGTTCTCTCGTTCACGCACAAACAGTTCCACGCCTTTGCGAAAGGTGTAAGTAGCTTTTGTGTGCGTCTCTGGGTGTGAGCGAGAGCAGGGGGAGCTGGTGCTGTCTGGGGAACCCCCCGAGAAAGGGACTCCAAATATGCCACCCGAGCTCTGCTCCAGCCCCTGGGGCAGATCACCGTTTTCCAGCCACCCGCCCACCGCCTGCAGGTTTGAAACCCCTGCGGCCCCTCAGAGCAGCTGCAGCTCCCACAGGCTGACACAGCTGAATGCTGCAGTGACGTGAGCGGAAGCCGTCTGACATTGTTAAACCAAAGCACTTCTGAGCTTCTTGTGCCTACGACGTTTGTACTTGAACGGTTCGGCCAACTCAGCAGAACAAAACGTGGAAACGCCAGGCCTCCCACTGGGATGGAAATCGGATTCTTGCTCAGCCCCAGAGGTTTCCTTCCTCCACCTCCTCACTGGTATCAGGCTGCTTTAGTGCCAACAGGTAAACGAGGGCTCCAGCCAATAGCCCAAACGCGCCAGCCTGGCAGCGATGGGGCTGACAGACCATCTCACTCACCACTGCACGGGACTATTTACACTACGTTGATATTTTGTACCTTAGGCTCAGCATCCTTGGTTGTGTTACTGATGTTGTGTATTATTGGGTCCAGGGATGTGTGACTGAGTCCGTATTTGGGGTCAGGAGCCTCTTCACGGACATGAACGACGTGACTTCCCGTCAGCTGCTTCTTCTCAGCCCCTGATTCTCTGAGGTTTCCTCTCTCTGCAGGTACATGAATTGAGGGTTATTTACCTTCCATTTTCTGATGGGAAAAATCCCAACCCCTGTTACCCATCCCCCTTCCCAGCGGACAAGCTGCAGGAGCTTCTCTGACTACAGTCCGTCGCCTTCAGCTCAGCTACAAACCTCCCACCCCACAGACCTCTCGCCCTCAGTGCCAGCGATAGCTGGGCTGCTTCCTGTCTGCTGCTGAGCTGTGTCACTGGCAATGGAGAGTGAGTGAAATCTGATGCAAACTTCCAACATCTTATGGATAATGACCCCCATCTGCCCACCCTCCCATTGTGATGAGGAATTTGGCACCAACTGCCCCTTTGACTTCACTGGGATTTTCTTTTCCTCAACACGGCTGAAAATCTGCTGTCTGGTACCTCAGCTGGGTGCCCAGAGTCAGGGGCACTTCTGCAAATTAGGGTGTAAGTGTCCTTAAAGGCGGGAAGGGAAGGCGCTAATGACCGCTTAGTTCTGGGAGCAGTGGGGTGACGAATACATATGTGGCCCCTTTACTACAGTAGCCCCTGAGCCTTACTGGGAACATCCTGGTGCTGGAATCCAGCCCTAAAGACTACAACTCCCATGATGCTTTGGGAAAACACCTGTTCTCATGCAGCAATGCTGGGTGCTGGGCAGACCCATGGCAGTCTGTTAACCCCTCTTCTTGTACGTTGCTAAGTAAGGGAGCGTTAACGCTAACTGAAGTACGTTAGATGTCTGTAATTTCTAATAGTTATTTTGGAGAGGGATTCATGCCACAGGTTAGTATTAGGTTGGGTTTCTTCCTGGAGGTTCCCAAGGCTGCGCACACTCCGAGTGTGTAAAGGGGTTAAGTGTAGAGGTGGAAGCAACAGAGGTGATGTTATAGTTGGTGTCTGCTACAGACTGTCAGGTCAGGGAGATGAAGACTTTCTTCAGACTACTCAGAGAAGCTTCCAAATCACAGGTGCTGGTCCTCATGGGAGATTTTAACCACCCAGACATTTGTTGGGAGATCAATACAGCAGCACACAGACAACCCAGGAAGCTTTTAGAGAATGTTTTGAATAACTTCTTGGTACAAGTGCTGAAGGAACCAACCAGGGACCATGCCCAGCTTGACCTGCTGCTCACAAACAGAGAAGAACTACTAGGAGAGATAGAAGTGGGTGGTAACCTGGGCTGGAGTGACCATGAGATGGTAGATTTCAGCATTCAGACAACAGGAAGAAGGGCAAGCAATGAAATACAGACCCTTGATTTCCGAAGAGCAAACTCTGACACCCTGAGAGAACTGATGAGCAGGATCCCTTGTGAAATGAAGATGAAGGGGAAAGGTGTTCAGGAGAACTGGCAGTATTTTAAAGAGGTCTTATTGAAGGCACAAGGACAAATGCAAAGTGCTCCACTTAGGAAGGAACAATCAGTGTTACACATACAGAATGGGAAAGGACTGCCTAGGAATGAGCACAGCAGAAAGGGATCTAGGGGTTATAGTGGACCACAAGCTAAATATGAGTCAACAGTGTGATGCTGTTGCGAAAAAGGCAAACCTGATTCTGGGCTGCATTAACAGGTGTGTTGTGAACAAGACACGAGAAGTCATTCTTCCACTCTGCTCTGCGCTGGTTAGGCCTCAGCCGGAGTATTGTGTCCAGTTCTGGGCACCGCAGTTCAGGAAGGATGTGGAGAAATTGGAGAGGGTCCAGAGGAGAGCAATGAGAATGATCAAAGGTCTAGAGAACATGACCTATGAAGAAAGGCTGAAAGAACTGGGCTTGTTTAGTTTGGAAAAGAGAAGATTGAGGGGGGACAGGCTCGCAGCTCCCGCTTGGAAATCCACGGTCTTCCTGTTACCTAATTCTGGTGCACCTGAGCCCAGCAGCCAAAGCGGAGCAGTGAGAGGCATTGTGGGTTTCACATGGGACACCTCTGGGGGGTTAATCAATTCACTTTTAAGACATAGCGCTTCCACATTGGCCTTTAATCGAGCTTCTGAATTCGAGCCTGACTGCAATTTTCTAACATTGATATTTGTCCTCCCTAAATCGAGCTAATGGTACCTACAGTGAAAACAGTCACATGGTAAAATCGAGCTAACTGCCTTACATTCCTATTTAGCTCATAGCAGCCTAAGTCGGACCTTTGAAAGGTATATAAATTCTTATTGGCAACTCATCCTCAATTTTTCAGACCAATTCAAGCCCACCGGCCCCCACCCCTCTTCTCAGACAAGTGCTCCGTCCCATCGGTCTCCTGAGGCTCAGCACACACTCCCGCCGCTGAAACTTGCTTTCTCCGCAGCAGTGACATGGGGTCACGCCGGCGTCATGCAAACATTTACTGAAACTGCTGACACCTCCTGTGTCCTCTACCAGCCATGTAGTCCCAACCGAGCGTGGCACCCCTGGCCTTTATTACTCCAGGGAACTCCTCTGCACAGAGCTGAACTAGGGAATACTGGGTAAGAACTCCTGGTGATTAAATCCCCCTGTGCAGAATGACAGAATTACCTGGAACGTGCTCACCAGCTGGCCCAGACATTGACCTGTCATAAAAGCCTTAAACCAGTGGCAGTTTAGGTGGGCCCTATTTTATTTATGATTTGATGGTGTCATCACTCTGGAACCAAAACCGGCTAGGCCAGCACCTTGTCCCCGTGATATGGCACAAATCCACAAGCCAGAAACTAGCCCTCGTGCTCAGATCTTGTAACTTTCCTAGTACAGGTTGAATCTCTAATCACACACATAATCCAGAGTGGTTTTAGTTAGCTGGCTGACACATATCATCGATGTGGCCAACTTTCCTGTAGTCCCTTAAAGTTTGTTTACAGCCACTAGTCCTGGCTCTCAGTGGGCATTTAGCTGAAATTTACCTCTAAATGTCTTCTAAGAGCCCAGTAAGCAGTGGGAGTGTTGGTAAGGCTGATAGACAATAGTGACTTCCCATGGTCCAGCAAATTCTCTCATCCGGCACCAGTCAGGTCCCAAGGGTGCTGGATTAGAGAGGTTCAACCTGTACAGCTGTTCATGTGGCTATACTCGAATCAATAATCTTTGCCTGAGCCTCAGGAATTGCACCTGATGAACAAATTAGTAACAAGCAACTGCACAACTCCCAGGAAAAGGCCACCATGTTGGTGACTGGCTCCGGGTCACCCCAAGATGAGTGACCATCTCGGTGGTGGTGCTGTGCCATGCCCTTCCCTCACCAGCACCTGGGAGCATTAGTACTGAACCATTCATTCCCTCTCCTCTGGGTAGTCCCGGATGCACCCACAATACGGCCGTTCATCGCCTGTGCAATGTTTGTGCCAGTACCACGGCCCCGCACCGCGAGCCCTGGAGGCTCCTTCATCTCTTGGCCATCTCGTCTCAGCCTGGCTGGCTCTTGTCACAGACTTGGTTGTATAATCTCTGGAGTCCGACAACTGTGCGACCTTTGCACGGCAGTGAAACGCTTTGCCATAGCGACCGGCTTCGGCCCCAGCACAGGCCTCCAGCCCTCGGCAAAGACAGCCCGGCTGGGGCTGAGCCATGCGATCTACGGCGCTGGCTCTCCCTGCTCAGGTCTTGCTCCCACCTGCCACTCCTCTCCTCGGAAGCCGAGCCCACCGCCCAGCTGCCTCTCAGTTTGCCCTCCGGCCTGCCTAGCACGCTGGGCCTCTGGTACCCCCCCCGAGGGGCTCCTGGCTCGTGCCCTGGCCCAGATGTGATGCAAAGTCACAGTGCTGATCTCAGGAGGAGCGTGTGGCAAACAGGCTGTAAGGAAAAGGGGGTGTCTAAGAACGGACATTTCCTGTGACTGCCCCACGCCCCAACCGCAGCAGAGTAACAGAGAGCCGACTGGCCGCGTCTCTGAGAGCATAAGGAAGCGGAGAACAAGGGGACTCTCATTAGGGTCGGGTAACAGGGGAAAGTGCAGCATTCCCCTGGACAATGGACGACCACCTGGGCTGGTGCAGGGATGGCCTGAGCCACGGACTGAGCTCCCAGGTCTCTCCAGTTCAGCTGCTGGCTCTGGCATGTTGCATGGAGGGGCTGATCACTCCTGGTAACTCCATAACCCCTCACCCCCCAAATCTTTAAGCACAGACCCCAGACCCCGTTTCTTACCTTCGTGTCCCCGTAACTCTCCCTTCATGTCAATGTCCCTTCCAGGGACGTCAGGTTCACATGGCTGCGGCTGAGAAGCTGCATCTTCAAACCTGAACACAACAATTACTCTCATCAGTATCCACGTTTTTTATCCATGAACACAACAACGTCCTGGGGGTAGTGCTGGGGGTGAAAGTAACCTAAGTTTCTTCCAGGTATTGTGATATCACACAGGTACCCTTGTGGGGGGAGCTCAGGGCTGGGTGTGGAGGGGTTGTGATGTGACAGTACCTGTAAGAAATGTCAGTATGGGGTGGAGATGGGGGGATCAGGGCAAGGGGTTTGCTGTCTGTCTGTCTGTCTATCTGTGCCTGTGCCTGGGTCAGGGCAGGGGTGTGTAGGGCAGAGTGGGGAGGCAGAGAGGGACTTGGCCCTGGCGCAGACCCTGCCCCAGCTGTGCTGCCCCTGTGCTGTGAGGACAGCACGCATTGGCCTGGGAAGGGAACTAGGGTTGCAAGAGAGCCCTGAGCGCCTGGCCCAGTGCCGGCATCTGATCCCAGCTGCCAGACTCGCGTGCCTAGAACTTTGCTCCTGGCCTCAGCTCGGGGGTCAGGGTGCGGGGGGAGAATGGGGTTCAAGGAGGCTGGATCAGAGCCTGGCCCCCAGCTGCCACTTTCTTCCTGGTGCACCACACCAGGGTGCGCTGGCTTACCCTCACCCTTGGGGAGAGCAGGAAGTACCGTTAAACCACAAAGCAGATGGGATTTAGCAGAGATGCTGGGGCCAGATCACTATATAGTGATACATACCAATCTCTTTCACTGTTCGCTTTCCTCTCTGGACTCGCACACTTTCCTGCTGCACTCAAGCCACAGGTTGGCACAGAGCTGGCCTCTGTGCGAGGCTCCCTGCTGCCAGCTGTGCCTCCGACCCATTTGGACACTTGTCCATGGGCTCTTTGGTCCAGCAACATCCATGGTCCAGCAGGAGGTTCACAGAACCACCGATTCCAAGGGCGGGAAGGGACCTCAGGAGGTCACAGAGTCCAGCCCCCTGCCCAAAGCAGGATCAACCCCCACTAAATCATCCCAGCCATGACCTTGTGCAGCCAGGACTTAAAACCCTCTAGGGATGGAGAATCCACCACCTCTCTAGGCAACACATTCCAGTGCTTCACCACTCTCCTGGGGAAACAGTTTCTCCTAATACCCAACCTACACCTCCCCCTCTGTAACTTCAGACCATTGCTCCTTGTTCTGCCGTCTGTCACCACTGAGAACAGCCTCTCTCCATCTTCTTCAGAGCCCCCTTCAGGAAGTTGAAGGCTGCTATCAAATCGCCCCTCACCCTTCTCTTTTCTCACCCAGCTTCTCATAGGTCATGTGCTCCAACCCTCTACTCATTTTCATTGCCTCTGCTGCACCCACTTCAGTGCATCCGCACCCTTTCTATAGTGGGGGGGCCAGAACTGGATGCAATACTCCAAATGTGGCCTCACCAGTGCCAAATAGAGGGGAATAATAACTTCTCTAGATCTGCTGGAAATGCTTCTCCTAATGCACCACGATATGCCGTTAGCCTTCTTGGCTACAAGGGCACACTTGGTTCATATCCAGCCTCTCATCCAGTGTAATCCCCAGGTCCCCAGATTCAACTTGTACTGTGGCAGAAAAGCAAAATGACTCCATATGCCAGAGGAACAAGAGAGAACTAACATCTCATGCTGCCTCACCCTTTCAAGTTCTCTCTGCACTGGGGCAGGTATGGAGTAGGAACTTCCTCCCCACCCCCACCCCCGAAATTCCTCCCACAACACCAGGAATGGCAGACACTTACCTTCGCCCCTGGCCTTTTGTATCCACCTGCAATGGAAAAAGGAGACCAACATGCAGGTGCAGTTCTACAATCAGGTTTCCGCATGACCCAGTGGAGATTAATTTCTGCAAATCAGGTTGTAAAACATTGTCTGAAGCCCCCTCCTGTCTCCTCCCACAGCAAGAACTTTGCTTTGGATCTTTGTTAGGAAGGACTTTGGCATAGTTACACCGTACGGGCCTAGAGGCAGTCCTGTTATGTTTGTCAGCATTGCTGGTGGGACTGGCCAGCTCCTGAGCCCAGCCAGGCAAACCACAGCTGCCTCCTGCCAGCGTGTGGGGTGGGAAGGGCTCTGCAGCCTCTGCTCTGGCTGCCATTTCACCCTTTATGGACAGATTGTCCAAACAGCTCAGCTCCCAGTAGCTCCCATTGGCTCCCAGTCCAGGGCTGAGGGGCTATGAGGAGTCTCCATTGTTCCCAAGCTCTCTGGAAAATCTGGCCCCCAGTATAGCATATATGAACTTTCAAAAAAAGAGGACACCCCTGAGAGACAGAGTGTGATGAATAAATGCCCATAAGGGGTTAAACCCAGGGAAAGGGGGTTCTCTGTAGGAAGCAGACAGGTGAGCCAATGGGGAGAGAGGGATCTTTTTCTTAATGGAAAGAGCTGCAGGCTGAGGAGCCTTTGTTCTGTGGCCGGAGCAGGGAGAGACCCATACGCTTAATTCCAGTAAACATCCTCTCCACGTCATAATCAGGACATAGATATGGAAGTGGAAAGGAAATGTTTAGTTAGACACAGTCAGGTTATTTTTATTTTGGGTTTGGTGTGAAACTTCTCAGGCTGGTTGAGGTATTTTTCCCCTGCACTCTGCAACTTCCAAGCTGATTCCCAAGGAAGTAATCCTGTGTGCTCTAACCCGGATGTTTGAGTTGCTCTTATTACCCTCAGCAACCAAGTATGCTTATTTACTTGCTGGGTATTTTTTCATCTTGTCTTGTGAATAAATTACTCTTTAAGGCAATGATTTGATTTTTGCTTCCTAGAGGAGTGTCTGTGTATTTGCATGCCAAAAGCGAAAGGGCAGTTATCAGATTACAGCTAATTTCTTCTCTTTGGGCTCATCTACCCTAGCCCTTCCTTCAAAGGGGATATGCTAATCACCCCAATTGGAGAATAGCAGTGAGGTGCTGCTCTGGATATGCAGCACCTCATTAGCATAATTCCTGCCACGCAAACTTTGAAGTTGTGAACTTTGAAGTGGCAGCAAGCCATGTAGCTGCAGGCAAATTTGAAGTTCCCTTACGCCCAAAACGCTGGGAGTAAATCGGTCGGTACCGATGCAGACACACTCCCTCTCAGGGGTTCCTCTTTTTTGAAAGTTCCACCATGGTAACCCCACCCTGCTATGTACAGAGGTGCCCAAGACTGTGCTTGCAGGGGCGTGTCTCCTCCTCCACCCAGCTCAGAAGTGTATTTGCTGGCACATACAGCCAGGGTGCACCTGTACATTTGCTCAGAGGAGACACACACTCTGCGTACGCTGTTCTGGAGACGCTTTGTTCTGTCTCATTCTGCTGGAATGGAAAATTGCCCTGCAAGTTGCACGTTTCTGCTGCTGTTTGTGTGGCAGAAACATAACTCAGTGTCAGCTGTGCCCTTCCAGGTTACTGAAGCTTCCCCTGTAAAAGCAATGCTTTTGTTTTTGTTTTCCTGTAGAGGAGCTTACCTGGAAAAGAATTGCTGTCTTGTCAGCTAATTTCTGCAGTCTCTTATATTCCTCTTCCCTTGCACTCTGAGGAAAGAGTTTCTTGTCTTTGCTCACAAGCTGGTGCAGTTTCTCATAGGTGGCCTCAGCTCCTTCCAACTGCTTTCTTATTGTTTCCTACAGGAAAAAAAAAAGTTAAAATGATAAAAAAAAACAACAAACCACTTGTTGACGCTGGAAGGTGTTTACATGAGCAGTCAAATGGGTCTTGGTTCTTTAGAAATTTCCTAGCCTGATGAAAGTTGTTTCATTCTCTCTTTCAAGTTAAACAGACGGAACAGTAAAGCCCATTTATGAAGTGCGATAGATGGAAACTGGAACCCACACCCCAAGGCAGCACATCTCATAGTGAGGCCTGATTAGAAAGTCAGCCGTGAGGGCTGAAGGCTTTTCTGAAAGCAAAGGCAGAGACTGTTAGGCAAGATATGTGTGAGAGCGAGCCAGTGAGCCGGGGGAGAATGAGGGGGTGGGTTTGTCTTTCTTTTAGCGTGAGGCAGAGGACACAGGCAGAAGTTAATTAAGCCCTGCAACCTGAAGTCTTCAAAGCCTGATCTGAAGATTTCAGCAACTCCATCCCAGTTTCTGGGTCTATCACTGGAGAGGTGAGTGAGTATCTGTGGTTTATAATAGCAAGGAGGGGTCCTGTGGCACCTTATAGACTCACAGAAATGTATGAGCATGAGCTTTCGTGGGCAAAGACCCACTTCGTCAGATGCAGCTCAGATGTGGTTTATAATGTGCAAAAAGTCAGACTAAAGGTCATGAGGGTGACTAAGATGTCAGGGGCTCCATCAGAGTTTCTGGGTCTATCACCGGAGAGGTGGGTGAGTTTCCATGGCTGACAATGTGCTGAAAGTCGGACTAAAAGATCATGAGAGGGACTACGATAGTTTACAAGACTGAGAAAGTCAGCAGACGGGAGAAACTATTGCCAGCGTGGGATTGCCTAGCCGCAAAACTGCACAGCCTACAGGGACGCAGAACGGCTGAGGAAGCAGCCATGGGACCAGTGGAAGGGAACTGCAGGGTGCTGGTCGTTTGCATTAGCTGCATCTACATGAGCAGCCTTTGTCGACAAAACTTGCCAAGCATGGACGCCGTTCAAGCCCTCTGTTGGGAGTTTGTTGACACAACCCAGCTCTTCAGCCGTCAGCGCTATACCTAGTTATACCTGCTCTGTGTGCGGTGTTTCGTGTGCCAGTTTGCATATATATAATTTCATATGATCTGAAACGGCTCTTTGGGGCTATCACACCCTGCTCTGAGCAGGGGCTGGGGTACGACGGTGTCCCAGAACACTTGGCAGCTGTGGCTAAGGCCAGTGGGTGTATGTTGGGTTGGGGAGGGGTTAGAGACCCTCATACTCTGGCCCTGCCTGTGATTGCTCTTGCGGCTGCTCCTATCACCTGCTCCTCTCTGCTCCCCTGTTCCTGGCTGGCTGCAGCCAGTGGTGGAAGCAAAGCTCAGGTTTATGTTCACTGTAGGAAAAAGCAGCTTCCTGCATTTGAACACTGAGTGAGCTGCACGCAAACCACATCAGACCTGCAAATGTCACCACCCTCTTGCTCTCGCCCTGAGCTGTTGTTCTGCACCATTGCCTCCACTTACCCCACCATACGCCCTGGAAACCATGGCCACGTCTCATAGAATCACAGAACAATAGAACTGGAAGAGACCTAAAAAAGCCATCGAGTCCAGCCCCCCTCTCTAAGCAGGACCAAACCCATCAGATCAGCCCAGCCAGGGCTTTGTTGAGGTGAGACTTAAACACCTCCAGGGATGGAGACTCCACTACTCCCCTGGGTAGACGATTCCAATGCTTCACCACCCTCCTAGGGAAAAAGTTTTTCCTAATGTTCAACCTGGACCTTCCCAATCACAACTTGAGACCATTGTTCCGTGTTCTGCCATCCGTGACCACTGTGAACAGCCTCTCTGCAGCCTCTTTGCAGCCTCCCTTCAGTCAGCTGAAGGCTGTTATCAAGTCCCCCCTCAGTCTTCTCTTCTGCAGATTAAACAATCCCAATTCCCTCAACCTTTCTTCATAGGCCATACGCTCCAGCCCCCTAATTATTTTGGTCGCCCTCCACTGCACCCTCTCCCATGTATCCACATCCTTCCTATCATTGGGGGCCCAGAACTGGACACAGTACTCCAGATGCGGCCTCACCAAAGCCGAATAAAGAGGAATAATCACTTCTCTGGATCTACTGGCAACGCTCCTCTTGATGCAACAACCCTAATATGCCATTAGCTTTCTTGGCTACAACGGCACACTGTTGACTCATGTCCAGCTTCTCGTCCACTACAACTCCCAGGTCCATTTCTTCAAAGCTACTACCGAGCCAGTCGGACCCCAGCCTGTAACAACACTTGGGATTCTTCCGGCCCAAGTGCAGGACTCTGCACTTGTCCTTATTGAACCTCATCAGATTTCTTGCAGCCCAGTCTTCCAATTTGTCTAAGTCACTCTGGACCCTGTCCCTACCCTCCAGCGTATCTGCCTCTCCCCCAAGCTTAGTGTCATCCACAAACTGACAAGCCCCGAGGGAAGAAGATGCATTGAACCTTTTCAGAACTCAGGGCTGTTAGAGGATTTTCCCGTCACCCACTCCCCTGGTTGTTATCACATAGATACAGGGCAAGAGACCAGAAGTCCAAAGTGCAGACAATGTGATGTCATTGGGCTGGCTTCCAGCAGCCCATGTCCTAAACTCTGATACTGTGGAGCCAAGTTTTCCAGTGTCTCCCTCTCCCCATCAGGTATAATTGTACCTGAAATACACACCCACATCCCATCCCTTACAACTTATGGCCCTGTTTTGGTTTGGGGTCTGGGTCTCCATCCCACTTCTGTGATCTCCCACAGGCGGGTCAAAGAGTGAAGTTGCATTCTGGTCAAGACAGCTATTTCTCTGTTTTTTTAGTGTTTTGACTTTTCCTCAAAGCTCCCCTCATCTTTCCTGACTGGTTGCCTGACCTTGCCTTGAGGTATGGAAACAAGACTGTCTTCAAGAGTGTGCATTTGGTTTGGTCACAAACAACATTTACAAAGTCTTCTTTGTTTTTAGTAAGAATTTGTTGTTCACCCATATTGATCATCGGAGGAGATTGGAATGCGAAGGTCAGAACAGATAATGAAGGTTGGAAGAGTCTCATGGGAGGGTTGGGTTACAGAGAAAAAAACAAACAAGGAGAGAAACTACTCGAGTTTGCTACAGAGCATGAGACGGTGATCTGCAACACGAGATTCCCACAAAAGGGCTGTACAAAGTGGACATGGCGATGGAATGACTGGAAGTCCAGGAACATAATGGATATGATTTGGATAAGAAGAAGATGAGTAACATCAGTACAGCAGTGCCGAACTTTCCAAGGAGTGGATCAGGATCCAGACCCCAGTCTAGTGATTGCAAACATCAAGATGAAACTCGAGAAAGTAAAAGACACTTCAAGAAGTGAAGAGTTGCGGTGAGGCAAAGAAGAAATAGGGAACGCATGCACAGCAGTGCTCGAAGACAAGATCAGGAATGGGAGCACAGAGAGAGACCGAGATAAGAGAGGGGAAGGGACAGCCACAGCGATAGAAGAAGCAAGTGAGCAGAGGGTTTCAGCAAAAGAGAAGATCAGTAAGAAGAGGACTACGCAGGAGACGCTGAAGCTGGGCTAAGATAAGAGAATGCTGACGATCAGAAGGGCTGTTTCTGAGAGGGCGGAACAGCGATGTAGAATGAAATGCAACGAGGGAAGGAAAGTGGCCAGAATGAATAAGGCGAAATGGTTAGAGGAGCAGTGTGAAGATACAGAGCACTGTTACAGGGAGTATAAGACCAGGGAGGTGTATGGGATGACCAGGAATATTAACAGGAAGCAGCAGCTGACGCAGATGGTGATCGAAGACGAGAACAAGGAGGTGCTCATGAGCAAGGAGAAGGTTGTGCAGTGATGGACGAGATATTGCACCAACCTATACAAAGCACAGATGGACCCGAGTATTTCAGAGAGACTGACTGAAGACCTGAACAAGTTATTAGCGCTAAGCACTGAGAATGAGACCGATATTTTGAAGGAGGAGCTAAAATGAACTGTGAAATGACTAAAGAACAAGAGCCCTGGAAATGATAAGATCACGGAAGAGATGATCAAATATGGTGGAAAAAGTGTTATTCAGGAAATACACCGACTATGTCATATAGCGTGAAAAGAAGGGAAGACACCCAAGGAATGGACAAGATTCTTGCTGGTGACAATACATAAGAAAGGGAGTGGGTGGAGTGCAAGAACTACAGAATGATTGGCTTGCCCTAACGAGTCATCCAGGCGAGGTGCTGCTGATGATACTGACGGAGAGACTGAGATCAGAGATGGAACATCTAGGCTACGTCTACACGTGCAGCCAACATCGAAATAGTCTATTTCGATGAATAACGTCTACACGTCCTCCAGGGCCGGCAACATCGATGTTCAACTTCGACGTTGCTCAGCCCAACATCGAAATAGGCGCAGCGAGGGAACGTCTACACGTCAAAGTAGCACACATCGAAATAGGGATGCCAGGCACAGCTGCAGACAGGGTCACAGGGCGGACTCAACAGCAAGCCGCTCCCTTAAAGGGCCCCTCCCAGACACAGTTGCACTAAACAACACAAGATACACAGAGCTGACAACTGGTTGCAGACCCTGTGCCTGCAGCATAGATCCCCAGCTGCCGCAGAAGCAGCCAGAAGCCCTGGGCTAAGGGCTGCTGCCCACGGTGACCATAGAGCCCCGCAGGGGCTGGAGAGAGAGCATCTCTCAACCCCCCAGCTGATAGCCGCCATGGAGGACCCAGCAATTTCGACGTTGCGGGACGCGGATCGTCTACATGGTCCCTACTTCGACGTTGAACGTCGAAGTAGGGCGCTATTCCTATCTCCTCATGAGGTTAGCGACTTCGACGTCTCGCCGCCTAACGTCGAAGTTAACTTCGAAATAGCGCCTGACGCGTGTAGACGCGACGGGCGCTATTTCGAAGTTGGTGCCGCTACTTCGAAGTAGCGTGCACGTGTAGACGCAGCTCTAGTGGACAAGCAAGCGGGGTTCAGGAAAGATAGAAGTCCCATACAGCAGATGTTCGCACTAAGAATGATAGTGGAGAAAGCTCAATGAAAGAACAAGAAACATATACGCTTGTTTGTTGATTTCCAGAAGGCATTTGACAGTATAGATGAGAAAGTGACTTGGGTGGAGTTGGAGTCGTATGGAGTGGATAACAGACTAATATGGCTGTTGAAGGATGTCACTGAAAATGTGGAGGCAGTGATGAGAACATGCAGAAAGTTGGGAAGTTAGTTTAGAATGAGTAGAGGTACGAGACAAGGAGATCCGATATTGCCGAGTATCATCTTCATGGGATGAGGATTAACAACTTGAGGTTCGCGGACGATACAGTTATCATTGAGGAAGATGAGGAGAAGCTATCGAAAACAGTGCGGGCGCTAAATGAGGAAGGGAAGTGGTACGGACTGATTATGAACATCGATAAAACAAACACAATGGTATGCAGAGATAAGGAAATAGGAAGGAAGATCCGTGTAGCTGGGATCAAACTAGAGAACGTAGAGAAGCTGAAGTGTCTGGGGAGCACCATGGCATACGATTCAGATTGTAAGAAGGAAAAAGCAACCAGAATAGCGAAAGCAAGAGTGAGTTTGAAGGTGACGGATAAGATCTGGAAAAGCAAAGCAATTAGCTTAGGAACAAAGCTGAGCGTCTTAAAAACGTGTATGCAGCAGCATGTTGCACAGATGTGAGACATGGATGAAAACAGATGATTCAAAGAGAAGAATATTGGTGTTCAAGAGGAGCTGTTACAGAAAGATCCTGAGAATAGGATGGCTGCAGAAGGTAACCCACGAGGAATTATATAGGAAGATACAGCTGAAAGAGAACCAATCACAGCAGCCTCATGGTGCTGACCTTGTGATGGGGTTCAGGGGTCCCCCAGCTCTGCACCCCGCCGGCAGGCAGGAGTGACTCTCACTCAGCAGGAGAACAGCCAGTTTATTAGCCAACAGGACACAGCGTCATACAGAGGAGTCAGTGCAGCCGGCAGAGACACCCAGTCCCATCCATGCTGGGGAGAGGAGGCCCCAAGGGGCCCCAGGAGCTGGGGCCTGGCCCCCTCCTTTGTCTCTCTCTCGCTCTCTCCCAGCCCAGACTCACTGCTTCCAACTCCCAGTTCCAATTCAAACCCCTCCGGCTCCACCTCCCCCTTTGTCTGCAGCCCAGAGGTGTCACCTGGGTGTCAGGTTACCCTCAGCAGGAGCCCCCCACCTTCTGTGAGCCCCTCACACACACACACACACACACACACACACGCACGCACACGTAGCCCCCACTCCACCACAGAGCTCAAGCCATAAAAGCGAGAAATTGCTGCAGGAGGGGACACTCCCCACACAGCCCTTCATGCACCTTCAACATTGTCCAGTGCCCCTGCCGGACTCAGCACCTCCGCTATGAAATGCCTCCCCTCTGCCAAAGGACAAAACAACACACAACACACGGTCACGCAACACATGAGCTACCTCACAATGGGAAGGCAGAACCTTAACTTTGACCCTTGTGGACAATATCTCACCCTATGTGAGATATTCTATGTAAATTATGTAATGTACTAATTTACATATGATCACAGAATCATAGAATTCTAGGGCTGGAAGGGACCTCAGGAGGTCATCTAGTCCAGCCCCCTGCCCAAAGCAGGATCAACCTCAACTAAATCACCCCAGCCAGGACTATGTAAAGCTGGGACTGAAAAACCTCTAGGGTTGGAGATTCCACCACATCTCCTGGTAACACATTCCAGTGCTTCACCACGCTCCTGGGGAAACAGTTTTTCCTAATATCCAACCTACTCCTCTCCCTCTGTAACTTCAGACCATTGCTCCTTGTTCTGCCATCTGACACCACTGAGAACAGCCTCTCTCCGTCCTCTTTAGAGCCCCGTTTCAGAAAGTTGAAGGCTGCTATCAAATCGCCCCTCACTCTTCTCTTCAGCAAAATAAATAAGCCCACATCTCTCAGCCTCTCCTCACAGGTCATGTGCTCAAGACTTCTAATCATTTTCATTGCCCTCTGCTGAACCCTCTCCAATGCATCCACATCCTTTCTATGCTGAGGAGCCCAGAACTGGACACAATACTCCAGATGAGGCCTCACCAGAGCCGAGTAGAGGGGAATAATAACTTCTCTAGATCTGCTGGAAATGCTTCTCCTAATGCACCCCAATAGGCTGTTGGCCTTCTTGGCTACCGTGGCACACTGTTGACTCATATCCAGCCTCTCATACACTGTAACCCCCAGGTCCTTTTCTGCTGCACTGCTACTTAGCCAGTTGGTCCCCAGCCTGTAACAATGCTTGGGATTCTTCCGTCACAAGCACAGGATTCTGCACTTGTCCGTGTTGAACCTCATCAGATTTCTTTTGATCCAATCCCCCAATTTGCTTAGGTCACTCTGGACTCTATCTCTACCTTCTAACGTACCTACCTGACCCCCCAGGCTTCGTGTCATCTGCAAATTTGCTGAGGGTGCAATCAATCCCCTCATCCAGGTCATTAAAGAAGATGTTGAACAGTACTGGCCCTAGAACTGATCAATGGGGCACTCCACTTGAAACCAACTGCCAACCAGACACTGAGTCACTGACCACTACCTGTTGGGCCCATGTGTCAAGCCAGTTTTCTATCCACATTACAGTCCATGTATCCAATCCATACTCTCTTAACTTGTGGACAAGAATGTCGTGGGAGACCGTGTCGAAAGCTTTGCTGAAGTCAGGTATTGCACATCCACTGACCTCCCCACGTCCACAGGGCCAGTTACCTCACCATAGAAGCTAATCAGATTGGTCTGGCAGGACTTGCCCTTGGTGAATCCATGTTGGTTACTTTTGATCACTTTCCCCTCTTCCAAGTGGTCCAAAATGGATTTCTTGAGGATCTCCTCCATGATTTTTCCGGGGACTGAGGTGCAGCTGACCAGTCTGTAGTTCCCTGGATTGTCCCTCTTCCTTTTTTTTTAAAGATGGGCACTACGTTTGACTTTCCCAGTCATATGGGACCTCTCCTGATCTCCATGAGTTTCCATAGATAATAGCCAAAGGTTCTGCAATGGCATTTGCCAATTCCCTCAATACCCTAGGATGCATTAAATCCAGACCCATGGATCTGTGTACATGTGGCTTTTGTAAATAGCTCTTAACTTGTTCTTTACCCACTGAGGGCTGCCCACCTCTTTCCCGTAGTGCATTGCCTAGCGCTGTAGTTGGGGAGCTGACCTTGTCAGTGAAGACCAAGGCAAAAAAATCATTGAGTACTTCAGCTTTTCCAACATCATCTGTCACTAGGTTGCCTCCCTCATCCAGTAATGGCCTCACACCCTGCCTGGTAACCCTATTATTGTTAACATGCCTGTAGAAACCCTTCTTGCTGCCTTTCACATCCCTTGCCAGCTGCAGTTCCAATTGTGCTTTTGCTTTCCTGATTTCTCCCCGGCATTCTCCAGCCATAGATTTATACTCCTCCTTAGCCATGTGTCCAAGTTTCCGCTTTTTATAGGCATCCTTTTTGAGTTTAAGCTCACCGAGGATTTCTCTTGTAAGCCAAGCTGGTTGCCTACCATAATTGCTTGTCTTACTGTGCATCGGTATTGTTTGTTCCTGTGCCTTCAATAAGACCTCTTTAAAATACTGCCAGCTCTCCTGAGCTCCTTTCCCCTTCATCTTAGCTTCCCAAGGGATCCTACCCCACAATTCTCTCGGGGAGCTGGAATCTGCTCTTCTGAAATCAAGGGTCCATATTTTACTGCTCGTCTTTCTGCCTTTTGCCACAATCCTGAATCCACCATCTCATGATCACTGCAGCCCAGGTTGCCCCTTACTTCTATTCCTCCTACCGGCTCTTCCCTGTTTGTGAGCAGCAGGTCAAGCTGTGCATGGTCCCTGGTCAGTTCCTTCAGCGCTTGTACCAGGAAGTTATCGCCAACATTCTCCAAAAACTTCCTGGATTGTCTGTGCGCTGCTGTACTGGTCTCCCAACTAATGTCCAGGTGATTAAAGTCTCCCATGAGAACCAGGGCCTGTGATTTGGAAGCTTCTCTTAGCTGTCTGAAGAAATCCTCATCTACCTCATCTCCCTGATCTGGCGGTGTAGAGCAGACGCCAACCACAACTTCACCTCTGTTACTTCTGCCTCTCAGCTTAACCCAAGGACTTTCAACTGGCTTTTCTCCCTCCTTACACTGGAGCTCTGAGCACTCACACTGCTCCCTCGCACACAGCGCAACTCCTCCTCCTTTTCTCCCGTCTGTCCTTCCTAAACAGTTTTCACCCTTCCATGACCGTGCTCCGGTTATGCGAATCGTCCCACCAAGTCGCCGTTATTCCAACCTCCTCACACTTCTTTGACTGTGCCAGGGCCTCGAATTCTTCCTGATCACCAACTTCTCTTTGTGGTTCACGCACCCTGCTCCAAGCAGTGCCTGAAATCAGATAAGAGTCGCAGAAGACTCGGTAGCTCTGCCTAGTGCAGTGGTCAGCAACCAGCATAACTAGAAGAGCCATTTTTTTCAGTTCGGTAAAAGCTCAATACTCCAAGAGCTGCAATGCATGTGGATATGGGTCGGGCAATCTGTACTTTGTGTAACCCCTTTTCTAAGAGCAGAGCACACAGCGATTTGTAACGCGATGCAGGTTTACAGCCAGGTACTCATGAACTTTTTGCAGATCCCATTTCCTCACACTTCAGGTGTGAGTTTGTCCCCCTGTCTGCCTGACTTTCACTCCCGACCTGTCCCTCTGGAGGGCACCGGGGGGAGTTATCCGGATTTGAGATCCCATATGGTTTGCTAGTTAGAATAGGAGTTGTTCATTTGGGGGCTCTTAGACGTTCCTCATTTAACAAAAACAATCAGGAGGGTTTTTACTTTGCAGTTATAGCAATGGGAGCCCCAAGAAGTCCTTAACAAGCCGCATGTGGCTCCAGAGCTGCAGGTTGCAGACCCCCGGGCTGGGGTAAGGGGATTCATGTGGTTTAGTGGAGACACGCTCCTCACATTTTGACCCTGCCTCTGTTTGCTCCTGCTGCTGCTAATTCTACCCCTTGCTCCTCCCAGGCACCTCCCCCTGGTTAGATCCAGCAGACGGAACAGGCATCAGGGGTTAGATCATCATTTGGGTGTAGAGCAAATCCAGCAAACACAAGTTTCCCGCACTCAGGTTGCACTGTGCCCAGCCCCACCCAGACCTGCAGCACTTTCCTGTCCCCTCACCGGGTGCTGGGCACTTTCTGTGCTACTGCCTTAATTCACACCTCAGCATTCCCTACAGACCACCGCCATGTGTGACACCGGATCGCACAATCCCCAGGGCCCACAGATCTCAGCGCACTGCTGCCGGCCCAGCCCACAGAGCTCAGCGCTGGAGTGCAGCGTGATGGATCTCACACGGTGAATGTTCCCCTCTTGTGGTATCACAGTGAGAGCTCTGGTAACCTGCTCCAACTGGTCCCTTCCCCACTCGCTGCAGCTACACCTAAACCAGCACATGCAGAGAAATCTGCAGTTCACATCTGTGGAGCATCACACAACTCGTGGTACGTGCGTCCTCTGTCTTCATGTCTCTGTGTCATGGACTCAGCTGCTCTGACCCATCCCCAGGGTTAACTGATCTCCAAAGCAGAGGGGACAGTAACTCAACATTTCCTACCGGTACTGTCATATCAAAAGGGCCGTGTTTCCAGCAAGGGGGGTCCTCCAGCAAGGAGGGTGGGGGGATTATATGACGGCTTTTGCTCTGCAGGCCATGTGCACCAGAATCGATCTCCCAGCCCCCTCGCTGAGTGCGCTGACAGTTCTTACCTGCAATGCCCTTTGCAGGCGTTACAGTTTAGCCTCCCAACATGCCTGTGGCAGAGGGAGACCATAGACAGTGAGACACAAAGCCAAGGCGGTCCCACAGCGAGAGGGCAAACGAGCCGGCACAGAACACGGGAATCCCGAATCACACTCAGCCCCTGAACCGGGTCCCCCGGCCTCTCTGGTGACTCACTCCCCGCTTCTGTGCAGCACAGATTAGGGCTACCACATTTGACCTTCCTACAAAGAGGACACCCTGCGAGGGAGCGTGTGTGTATCAGTATCTACCCACTCACCCCGTATCAATGTACTGGACATACCACAACCCGTAAATACACCCTGAGTTGGTAGATACTGATACAGACACACTCCCTCTTCTGGGGAAGTTCACAGATGTAACCCCAGCACAAACCGTATCTTTGTGCATTTAAATGGTTAGGCGGCTACATTACCAATGGTGCCTGTGAGAGCTCTGCATGTATTCCTGGCACTTGCCTGTGAAAATGAAGGCATCAGGACCGCCTGTGTTTGCGCACACAGATCTCTGCTTGCCCTTGCTGGACACATGGCCCTTTGCACTAGAAGGGAAAACATGGTTCACCCTGAATTCCAATAAAACAGCGATTCCCAAGCTGTGGGTCAGGACCCAAACACGGTCACGATTAGCTTTGTTTAGGGTCACCAGCAGCTCGGAGCTGCATGTGGCTCCGAAAGGGGCCATTTGCAGCTCCTTAATGAGCCACATCCAGCAGCTATCGCTATCAAGAGAGAAGCAATTCTGCATTAAAGAACTTTGATATCTGTAGCCATCCCTGGCAAGCCACTTAATAGACTCTTGCATAAGCAATTTTCACCCCCTCTTCCCTTCCTCTCTTTCACTCCCTTCTGTTCTATGTAGCTGATTTGTCAGTTCTCACTTTTGTTGTATCTCCCCCCAGCCCCTGAGACTCAGCCAGCCCCTCCAGCCTCTGAGTGTGACCCTCCTAGCCCCCAGCCCCTGAATGTGACTCCCCCCAGCCCCTGAATGTGACCTCCCTGAGTGTGGCTCCCCAGCCCCTCCGGCCCCTGAGTGTGGGGTTTAAGCTGGGGGAGTGGAGGGTGGAGCAGTTTGTAGATGAGGGTCTTTCCCCCACCACAACTCAATCAACCATAACAATAAAATAATAATTGTCTATAATAAAAGTAGTGTTATTATTGTATTATTATTTATATATTTCCCCCTTCTATGAAATAACCACTATATGGAAACATGTGGGGCACAATTTTATATTCTTGCCTCAGCGCAAAATTAGCTAGTTACGGCACTGCCCCCCGCCCCCCTCAGGCTTTTGAATTGCTGTGGGTCACCAAGTCTTCCTGCATTGTCAGAACAGGTCCCCATCTGCAAAAGGTCGGGAACTGCTTCAATAAGCAAAGGAAATAACTGTTCTCTACCTTGTAGTCCTCGACCGCCTCCTCAATGAGAACCACCATGTGGCCACGGTGAGGCCTGGACTCTTTGCAGTAAAGACAGATGGGGCTTTTGTCATCTTTACAGTAGAATTTCAGAGGCTCCTTGTGTGTCTCACACTTGGGGACTTCTTCCTCTCCTTGTGATGCTGACAACTGCCTCACTGAGTCCACAATATTCTTCAGCTCCCTGTTTGGCTTCAAGTTTTCCTTGCGGAACTTCTGCCTGCACAGGGGACAGACATCGGTGATCTCCCCTTCCTCGCAGAGCTGCGTGATACAGTCTTGGCAGAAGCTGTGTCCACACTCCGTAGTCACAGGGTCTTGAAATAAATCCGAACAAATGGAACAAATCAGCTCAGCTTTATTCACTTGCACAGGGTGTGCAGCTGCCATGGTTCTTGTTAAGAGAGGACAAACGAGATCCTCGTCACCCCTGCGCACCCCGCAGTGTGTTTGTCTCACAGCAGGAAGGCGCCTCGCTCCTCGAAGACGTGTCAGACCAAATGTCCCTGCTGTATTTGCATTAGCCCCGTTCCAGGAAGCTGCTCCCAAGACACTGAACCTTTGCTCTCTTAGCAGCACAGATAAGCTTCCCCATATCACTGAGAGCTCCTCCCTGAGGGACCATGGGAGGGGCACATCGGTGCTGGGAAAGTTACCCATTTTTTGCAGTAGTTTCCCACATAAGATCCATCTCACCTCTGAACTGGTGCTGAAACTGGCCCAGCTACCCACATCGACATCATACAAACCGTTTCCAGCTACGCTCCAGGCAGTGGGACAGGGTCCATCCACACTGGCCAAGCACCCTGCTTCAGGGGCTAACGGCGCTGCAAAGTTTCCCCAGAAATGCTTTTCTACGCAGTGCTCCAGCAGGGCTAGTTAGGTGGCGTCTCTGCCGTGTGCACCGGGCTGTAGCCAGGCCCCAGCTACCTACGCTGACGGAGGAATTGATCTGTGAAGTGGGGCAGAGACACAAGCCTGGAACATCGCAAACCCGGTGTCCTCAGTGCCCCACTAGAGGCACGTACAAAGTATTCACCCACAGAAAGCTTTGCCAAGCTGCAGTTCAGGTCCCTGCTCCATAGCAGGGGCCTCGGCTTCCTGCAGCTGGGTGGGAGTCAGTCCCTCAGCCACAACTGTTAGATCCTGTAGCAGGAAATGCTCCGTTCATGGTGTCGCCACATCCCCCCTCAGTACGTGTGAGTTTGAGAAGGAAGCCAACCACAGACTCATGAACACCTGGGAACGCAGTTACAGGACCTGCTTCACACTCAGCACAGCCCAGCCCAGCCCTGCCTCGCCTAAGGCCTGGCCTTCTCTCCCACCCACCCTTGATGGTGCGCCCCATCTCCATGGGTTCTTCCTTGTCTGGAGTCTTCCGAGCCCCCCAGGGTCTCCTCTAACCACTTTGGATACTTCCCGCTGAAGGTTTTTTTTTCTCTCTCTCTCTTTTCCTGGACTGCACTTCTCTCTAGAGAGGGTCAAATTTTTTTCACCTCCGTAAATATTTTAAGCGAAAACTAAGGAAAGTATTTTGTCAGCATTTTCAGTGGAAAACTGACTTTTCACAGAGTAAATGCATCGACCCAAGCCAAATGTTTGACCGAAAATCCTGCTGAAAATAATATAGATGGATAGATAGATAGATAGATAGATAGATAGATAGATTACCAGAATGCAGAAAGCTGAAATGTTTTGGAGATGTGCTGATTTTCACTTGTCACTGATATCTGTGTATCTGTCTATCTATCTGAGGTTAAAGAGTATTTTAGAAGACCACACAGGCCATTCCCCTCACTGTGCAGGAGGGGAGCTGGGACCCACAGACACTTAGCACCAGATTTCCAGCAGTATTTAGCCAAAGAAATACGTGGCTGGGCATCTAGTGAAATTTGCAAAACCTAAGCAGGTTACGTGCCTCGCTCCCATTAACCTGAGAGTTAAGCACCTAAACCACATGGGCTGTTTTCAAAGCTCCACTAAGGCCCTGCTGCCCAAGGGTATTTAGGCACCTCACACCAGAGTTAGCTGCTAATACCTCATTTGCTGGTTCCACAGAGGTACAGAAACTCCTGCTCAGCCTGATGAGTCAAAGGGCTCTGCTGCTTCTCAGCTGAGTGCCCCAGACACGGGGCCAGAGTGTTTTTCTCTCTCTTTCTTGGGCCTGACAGAATGCTAGAACTGGAAGGGACCTGAGGAGATTATCCAGCCCTGACCCCTGCCCTCATGGCAGGACCAAACCCCATCTAGATCATCCCCGATAGGTGTCTATCTCACCTGCTCTTCAATATCTCCAGAGATGGAGATTCCACCACCTCCCTCGGTAACTTATTCCAGTGTTTGACCACCCTGAGAGTTAGGAACTTATTCTTAACATCCAACCTCAACCTCCCTTGCTGCAGCTTAAGCCCATTGCTCCTTGTCCTCTCCTCAGAGGCCAAAGAGAACAATTTTTCTACCTCCTTCTTGTAACCCTCTTTGAGGTACTTGAAAACCACCGTCATGTCCCCTCGCAGCCTTCTCTTTTCTGCATTAAACAAGCCCAGTTCTGTCAGCTTCCCGTAGAGCTCATGTTCTCTAGACCTTTCATCAGTCTTGTTGCTCTTCTCTGGAACCTTCTCCAATTTCTCCACGTTTCTTGAACTGCGGTGCCCAGAACTGGACGCAATACTCCAGCTGAGGCCTAACCAGCGCAGAGTAAAGCGGGAGAATGACTTCTCGTGTCTTGTTCACAACACACCTGTTAATGCAGCCCAGAATCAGGTTTGCTTTTTTTGCAACAGCATCACACTGTTGACTCATATTTAGCTTGTGGTCCACCATAACCCCTAGATCCCTTTCTGCTGTACTCATTCCTAGACAGTTGCTTCCCAGTTTCTATATATTGAGATGATAGTTTTTTCCTAAGTGGAGCACTTTGTATTTGTCCTTATTAAATTTCATCCTTTTTACCTCGGACCATTTCTGCCGTTTGTCCAGATCTTTTTGAATGCTGACCCTGTCCTCCAAAGCAGTTACAGCCCCTCCTAGCTTGATATCATCTGCAAACTTAAAAGTGTACTCTCAATGCTAATATAAATTGTTGAAGATGATATTGAACAGAACCAGTCAGAAAACACATGCCTGCGGAACCCCACTTGTTTATCTCAAGCATTGCTACAAGCTGGGGACTGACTGGCTCAGCAGCAGTACGATGGAAAGGGATGTAGGGGTTCTGGTGGATGAAAGGCTGGATATGAGTAACCAGTGTGTCCTTGTAGCCAAGAAAGCTAATGGCATATTAGGGTGCGTTAGGAGGAGCATTTCAAGCAGACCTAGAGAAGTGGTTGTTCCCTTCTTTGTAGTGAGGCCACATCTGGAATATTGTGTCCAGTTTTGGGCCCCCCAGTATAAAAAGGATGTGGATTTGCTGGAGCAGGTTCAGCGAAGGGCAACAAAAATGATTAATGGTCTGGAGCACAAGGCCTATGAGGAGAGGCTGAGGGATTTGGGCTTGTTTAGTTTACAGAAGAGAAGACGGAGGGGTGATTTAATAGTAGCCTTCAACTTCCTGAAGGGGAGCTCTAAAGAGAATGGAGAGAAACTGTTCTCAGTGGTGACAGATGGCAGAACAAGGAGCAATGGTCTGAAGTTACAGAAGAAGAGGAGCAGGTTGGATAATAGGAAAAACTACTTCACTTGGAGGGTGGTGAAGCACTGGAATGCGTTGCCTAGAGAGGTGGTGGATTCTCCATCCTTGGAGGTTTTTAAGTCCCGGCTGGACAAGGTCCTGGCTGGGATGACTTAGTGGGAGTTGATCCTTCTTGAAGCAGGGGGCTGGACTGAATGACCTCCTGAGGTCCCTTCTAGCCCTAGGACTCTAATTATTCAGCTATTTAACTAATTGGGAACAAGTTCAGGAGGCTTGGGAGATGCCTGCCTCAGAACGTCCCTAGCGCAGTGGTCAGGCACTCAGCTGAAAGAGGGCAAATTCCTACACAGGCTCCTTCCCCTCAGCAGGCAGGGGAAGGGTGGGATCGATCCAGGGGCTCCCACACCAGAGAGGAGCCCCTGATCTTGGGGGTAGGAGTACAAGACAGGCCTCCTCCCTCTGCCCCCAGTGTGTGTTGTGGAGTGAGAAGGCCTCTGGGCACATCTGCCAGTATGGGGTCTGTGATGGAGTGGGGGGAGTGCCTGTGTGAGTCAGGCTGGATGTCTGAGGCAAACAGCAGCTCCCAGTGGCTAAGGATGACCCTGGGGCTACAACTGGCAGGTAACACCTCTGCCTGAACAAAGAGGAGGGAGGAGCTGAGCTGGGTTTTGAATCGGGGGCGGCAGTTAGGAAGCTGGGGAAAGGGGAGCTGGAAGGCAGCCAGCGAGAGGAGGGGGAAGCTACACCCCAGAGGGGCACCCCTCGGGGTCTTCTCCCCAGGACGGGTTGGAAGGACTGTCTTGGGCTGCTGTGCTGTCGCTTCTGGGAGAAACTGGGTATCTGTTGCCTAATAAACCTTCTGTTGTACCTGCTGAGTGAGAGTCAATCCTGCCAGCAGACGGGGTGCAGTACAGGGGGACCCCTGAACCCCATCACACTGGTGTCAGAAGTGGGATGCACTGCACCCACGGATGAGCTCCCAGCAGTGGCTGTCTGAGCACAAGAGAAAGAAGGAGTCGCACAAGAGCCAGAGGGGGAACAGAGCCATTCCTGCAGCTGCTGCTGGTGAGTGGATACCCCGGGAGGCAGCGGGGAGATGGATTATACCCGACTCCTGAAGGCAGAGCTAGCGGGGCTGTGCAGAGAGAGGGGCCTGACCGTGGGGAAGGCGACCAAGGCCCAGCTGATTGCACAGCTGGAAGAGAATGACCGATCCGGGGGGGCAGAGCCTGTCCCGGCAGAAAGTGGCCGGTCAGCCTCAGGAAGCGTTTCGGATTCTCTGACAGGAGCAGGGGCTCAACGCCGTCAGACAGACGCGGTGCCCGCCAGGTCGCGCTCAGCTAGCGGTGGTCCATCGCGGGCAGAGTCCCCCGCCGCAGAGCTGCGACGGCTGCAGCTCGAGGTGAAATTAAAGGAACTGGAGCACCAGGAACGGGAAAGAGAGCGTGAGCGCCAGGAAAGGGAAAGAGAGTGTGAGCGCCAGGAACGGGAAAGAGAGCGTGAGCGTGAGTTCCAGCTACAAGAGAGACAGCGGGAGGAGAAAGAACGAGAACGGAAGGAGAGAGAGCGAGAGCGGGAGCATGAGCGGGCCATGGCAGAGGCGAGACGCCAAGAGGCCCCAGCTGCGGTAAGCGGGGAGAGGGCCAGACGGCTCGGGGTGGCCAGTCACTTGGAGACGCGTGTGCTGGCCCAGTGTCAGGACCCAGGGGACATGGACGAGTTCCTTACCGCCTTTGAGCGAGCCTGTGAGTTGCATGGGGTTCCCCCAGATGAGTGGCTCCGGCACCTCACCCCCTTGCTGGGCCAGAAGGCCGCAGCGGTGCTCAGCCAGCTGGTGGGGCTGCAGCCTGGGGACTATGAACGGTTCAAACAGGCCCTGCTGCATAAGTTCGGGCTGACTCCGGAGATGTACAAGAAGAAGTTCCAGGAGGCACAGAAGAGGCCAGAGGAAACCCATGTAGATACAACCGCCCGCCTGAGGCAATACTACTGGAAGTGGGTGTTCGGAATGGGAGCCCAGTCCGTAGAGGACCTGATCGAGCTGGCGGTCGTGGAGCGATTCTACGAGATGTGCGCACCTGACCTGAGGGTGTGGCTCGTGGACCAGAAGCCAGGGGACTCACACGATGCAGGGAAACTGGCAGATGACTTCACCAACAGCCGGGCCAGGTTTGAAAGTGAGCCCCACAAAGAGAGGGAGTCTCGGAGAGAGAGGGAGTCCCGGAGGGAGAGGGAGTCCCGTAGGAACCGAGAATCTCAGCGAGACCGGTCCCTAACTGTACGACAGAGGGGACCACCTCTTGGGCGAGCCCAGGAAAGAGGGGCCAGCCACCCACCCCCCAGAGAGCCAAACAGAGCCCGGAAAGAGCAGCCGGCCTGAGGGACACAACAAGACCCAGGCTGTTATCGCTGTGGGCGAAAGGGGCATAGAGCAGCCCAGTGCCCCAGGCTCCCAGACAGGTTGAGCAGGCCGGGGGGTCATGGAGTCAACTGGGTGGGGTCCCAGAAGCCAGAGGGGCTGGCGGCCAAGGCGGGTGGTGCTGACAATGGGCACTCGGATTGGGCCGAGTCCGCCCCACAAACCAGCTCACCAGGGGGACCAAATGCTCAGAGGTCAGTTTACAGAGTGGGGGCGGCACTACCTCTGTGGAGCAAGTGTCTCAAACACCTCGAGGTAGATGGGAAAAAGGTCACGGGGTTCTGGGACACAGGCGCTGACGTGACGCTGGCCCGACCCGGGGTGGTGGCACCGGGCTGCATGATACCCAATTCCCACCTGACGATAACAGGAATTGATGGGACCCCTTTCAAGGTGCCCATGGCGAGGGTGCACCTGAAATGGGGGAAGAAGGAAGGCCCCAAGGAAGTGGGCGTGCACAGCCATTTGCCGGCGGATGTACTGATGGGGGCTGACCTGGAGAACTGGCCAGGTGAACGCCCTCGTGCCCTGGTCCTGACCCGTAGCCAAAGAAAACGAGGGGTGCGCTCCCCAGATTCAGGGGTACAGGCCCAGCCAAAGCCACAGGAGCCACAGGGGCCAACCCTAAAAAAAAGGGGGCCCCCAAAAACCAGATCTCACAGGCCAGGGATGCTGGAGCCAGGCAGGGATGGGGAAGTAGCATCCGCCCCTGCCCCAGCCGAAGAATTTCAGGCAGAGCAGCAGAGAGACCCCTCTTTGCAGAAGCTGAGGGAACTGGCCAGTCTCAGCCCAGCTCCACAGCTGGGGGAGGGCTGCAGGGAGAGATTCCTGTGGGAAAAGGGATTCCTGTACCGGGAATGGGCTACCAGACGCAAAGCGGAGCCATGGAAGGTCCAGAGGCAATTGGTGGTCCCCCAAAAGTACTGGTGCAGGCTGCTGTACCTAGCCCATGATGTCCCGCTCGCAGGACACCAGGGGATCCACCGCACCAGGAGAAGGTTGTTACAGAACTTTTTCTGTCCAGGGATCTTTGCAGCTGTCCGTCTGTATTGCCTGTCCTGCGATCCCTGCCAGAGGGTGGGGAAGACCCGGGACAAGGGGAAAGCTGCCCTGAGGCCACTGCCCATCATAGAGGAGCCTTTCCAGAAAGTGGCTATAGACATAGTGGGCCCCTTCAGCAAGGCAACGCGTTCGGGGAAGAAATATATTTTGGTAGTGGTAGATTTTGCCACGCGATACCCAGAAGCAGTGGCCCTGACCTCTATCAACGCTGACACCGTGGCGGATGCACTGCTGTCCATTTTCAGCAGAGTGGGGTTCCCCAAGGAGGTCCTCACAGATCAGGGGTCCAACTTCATGTCAGCCCTACTGCAAAGCTTGTGGGTCAAGTGTGGGGTCCGGCACACCTGGGCCACAGCCTACCACCCGCAGACCAATGGGCTGGTGGAGAGGTTCAATGGGACTCTGAAGCAGATGCTGAGAACCTTCATGAATCAATACCCCCATGACTGGGACAAGTACTTACCCCACCTGCTGTTTGCATACAGGGAGGTGCCCCAGGAATCCACGGGGTTCTCCCCGTTTGAGCTGCTGTACGGAAGGAGGGTACGGGGGCCCTTGGACTTGCTCAGAGAAGAGTGGGAGGGGACGGCCTCTCCTGAAGGGGAGTCAGTGGTACAGTATGTACTGACCTTCCAGGAAAAACTCACCGAGCTCATGGGCCTGGCCAGGGAGAACCTCTCCATGGCCCAAAGGAAGCAAAAGGTCTGGTATGACCGTAACGCCAGGGCCCGAGCCTATGCCACCGGGGACCAAGTGATGGTCCTTATACCTGTGCGGCGGAACAAGCTGCAAGCAGCCTGGGATGGGCCCTTCAAGGTCGTCAAACAGCTAAATGACGTAAATTATGTGGTGGAACTATCGAACCGGGCCCACAGCCACCGGGTCTATCATGTGAACATGATGAAACCTTACTGGGACAGACAGAACTTGGTGCTGGCCGTGTGCAGGCACTGGGAGGGGCAGGGAGATGATCCCTTGGTGGATTTACTCACAAGGGCTGAAGCCAGCTCCTTGCTGGAGTCTATTCCCCTCTCAGACCAGCTGACCTCTGCCCAGCAGACGGAGATCAAGGAGGTGCTGCATTTGCATCAACAGCTGTTCTCGGACAGACCCGGACGCACTGACCTGGCTGTCCACCGAATAGAGACAGGCACCCACGCCCCTATCAAGTGTGTGCCATTCAGAGCCACAGGGAGGACGGCTCAGGACGTAGAGCGGGAGTTTGAAGACATGCTGGCTCTGGGGGTGATCCAACCCTCGTCCAGCCCCTGGGCCTCTCCCGTGGTGTTAGTCCCTAAAAAAGATGGGTCTGTTCGGTTTTGTGTGGACTATCGCAAGCTTAACGCCATCACTGGATTGGACGCCTACCCCATGCCCAGGCCTGATGACCTTTTAGACAAGCTGGGGGGAGCCCGTTACCTCACCACCATAGACCTCACCAAGGGGTACTGGCAAGTGCCATTAGACGAAGATGCCCGGCTCAAGTCAGCTTTCATCACCCCTGTGGGGCTCTACGAGTTCCTGGTCCTGCCCTTTGGCCTCAAGGGGGCACCCGCTACCTTCCAGCATCTGGTGGACCAGCTACTGAAAGGGATGGAGAGCTTTGCCCTGGCTTACATGGACGACATTTGCATCTTCAGCCAGACGTGGGAGGACCATGTGTCCCAGGTCAAGCAGGTGCTGGACCGACTCCAGAAGGCCGGTCTGACTATCAAGGCAGGGAAGTGCAAGGTGGGGATGGCTGAGGTGACCTACCTGGGCCACAAGGTGGGCAGCGGCTGCTTAAAGCCAGAGCCAGCTAAAGTGGAGGCTGTCAGAGATTGGCCAACACCCCAGACTAAGAAGCAGGTCCAGGCCTTCATTGGGATGGCGGGGTACTACCAGAGGTTTGTGCCCCACTTTAGCTCCATCGCAGCCCCCCTCACGGAGCTGTGTAAAAAGGGAAAGCCTGACAAGGTGGTCTGGACCGAGCAGTGCCAAGAGGCCCTCTGCGCGCTGAAGGAGGCTCTGGTCAGGGCCCCAGTGCTGGCAAGTCCAGACTTCAACAAACCCTTCCTGGTGTTCACCGATGCCTCAGACGTGGGGCTGGGGGCGGTGCTAATGCAGGTGAATGACAAAGGGGAGAAACACCCCATCGTGTACCTGAGTAAGAAGCTGCTGCCCCAGGAGCAGAACTACGCAGCCATAGAGAAGGAATGTCTGGCCATGGTGTGGGCGCTGGGGAAGCTGCAGCCGTACCTGTCTGGACGGCGTTTCACCATGTACACCGATCACTCACCCCTGACCTGGCTGCATCACATGAAAGGGGCCAACGCCAAGCTCCTGCGGTGGAGTCTGCTCCTGCAGGACTACGACATGGAGGTGGTCCACGTGAAGGGGAACAACAACACCATAGCCGATGCCCTGTCACGCAGGGAGGGCCCCGAACTTCCCCAGGTCACTGGCTAAATGACCCCGCTCAGTTCGGTCTGGAAGTGGGGAGAGATGTGATGGAGTGGGGGGAGTGCATGTGTGAGTCAGGCTGGATGTGTGAGACGAGCAGAGCAGCTCCCAGTGGCTAAGGATGACCCTGGGGCTACAACTGGCAGGTAACACCTCTGCCTGAACAAAGAGCAGGGAGGAGCTGAGCTGGGTTTGAATCAGGGGGCGGCAATTAGAGGCTTGGGGAAGAGGAGCTGGAAGGCAGCCAGCCGGAGGAGGGGGAAAGCTACACCCCAGAGGGGCACCCCTCGGGGTCTTCTCCCCAGGACAGGTTGGAATGACTGTCTCTGACTGCTGTGCTGTCGCTTCTGTGAGAAACTGGGCATCTGTTGCCTAATAAACCTTCTGTTGTACCTGCTGAGTGAGAGTCAATCCTGCCAGCGGACGGGGTGCAGTGCAGGGGGACCCCTGAACCCCATCACACTGGTGTCAGATGTATTTCAGGCACAGGAGCCCCCATCTTCCCCGTGTTCATGGCTGTCGGTGATTCCCTGTGGGTCAGATTTGGGTTCCCACCTGTGTGAGGGGGCAGAGTGCACAGCCCCCTGCCTGGTGAGCTGCCTTGTGTGGCTCCCACCCCTCAGCCCCACGTCCCCATTCATTGCAGAGGGAGCCCAGGCCCGTCTCGGGCTCTCTGCATCGCAGCAATGTCCCACGAGTCTGAAGCCGCTCACGGCCGAGCTGTGGGGTGCAAATGTCTGTGCCCCACAGCAAGGGTGTGTGAGGGGTCTGGGTGAGCACTTACAATGGGGTGAGTTCACTGGTGCCAACTGGCCGTCAATGTACTCACATTAAAATAGGGGAACCAACTCTCCAGTCCGGCAAAACCCAGCAGGCCTGGGGCGCCCGATAGACTCACCAACGTATTCATTCGGTGACGAGCTTTCACGGGTGAGACCCACCTCATCAGCTCTAGTCTAGGCAAGTCTGAAGGGAGAGCGGAGCCAACACTGCAAACGCCTGAGAGGGGCAAACCCCAGGGAGGGAGGAGAATTTATCTGGGGGCAGATAACTTTGCCCGAGGTGGGCAATGAGAGTGACGGAAATAACAATAAGGGAAAACATGAGCCGAGTGTCAGGAAACAGTAATTTCAGGTATTTCCATACGGGACCAGCTTCCCGAGGGACGCGGTGGGCTCAGACTCTGTAATTTGCCGGGGGGTCGATGCTTTACGAAAGCTCTGCTCCCCCACAGCCGGGGGCAGCAGCCACTGGGCGCAGCTCTCTGGCCTTACCGTGGATGTAAGAATCTGTAAAACACCAGGCACTCTGGGGCTGGGAGAGGATCTGCCCAGGGGCCGGGACACTGGACACTACAGATGGCCGGAGCGGTGGGGAGCAGAGCGCAGGGAACAATCACACTCTAGCCCCCGAGGGATCGGCGGGATGAGGTCTAACAGGCCAGCCCGTCCCTGCAGCCCGATCTTCACAGGCACGAGATAGTGCACCAGCTGCACCGGCTGGTACACCTGCTCACCCCTCCCCCACCAACACACAACTGAGTCACGACCAGAGCCGTGGGGGGGCAAACCTGTGTCTCTGGGGGTGCGGTGCTGGGACACTCTGGACCCTCTGTGAGTCCCAGGGGACTTTGCTCAGCACAAGGGGAGCGGCTGCCTGGCTGTAAAGCATTTATTGCCCTGCTGCAGGACGCACCCATCTCCAGGGGTTCAGAGTTCCCTGTCTCTGGATGGAACCAGGGTCACAAACGTATTTCATCAAACAGAAAGGAGCCGATTACAGTAACGGCGGCTGACGTGGCGAAGTGCCCGGAGCTGCTTCCTGGTGCAGGGCTCCAGGAGGGGCCATCATCTTACCTGAACTGGCACATGACGCTCCCTGCCTCTTGCCCCAGCTTCCCCTCAGCACCTGCCTCCTGCCTCCCAGCCAGACACCGACCCCAGATTCTGCACCCCAGCCCTATCCCACTCGCTGGCAGCCCTGTCCTGCACCCTACACCCCACCTCAGAGTGCAGAGGGGCCCAGAAATTCCACCCATCCTGGAACCCCAGAAGGATTAATCTGGCCTGAGGCCTTGAACCTGAGTCCTACCTCCCCTCCCCCATGGGGCTAGGGTGCCAAGGGAGGGAGGTGTCTCAGGTGGGAGAAATTACGTATTGATTTTTTTAATTGTTGGATGATAGTAAAGAAGAGGTCAAGCTGGGACTTAAAAACCTCCAGGGATGGAGAATCCACCACCTCTCTAGGCAACGCATTCCAGTGCTTCACCGCCCTCCTGGGGAAGGAGTTTTTCTTAATATCCAACCTACACCTCCCCCTCTGTAACTTCAGACCATTACTCCTTGTTCTGCCATCTGACACCACTGAAAACAGCCTCTCCATCCTCTTTAGAGACCCCTTCAGGAAGTTGAAGGCTGCTATTAAATCACCCCTCAGTCTTCTCTTCTGCAACCTAAATAAGCCCAAATCCCTCAGCCTCTCCTCATAGGTCTTGTGTTCCAGCCCCCTAAGCATTTTCACTGCCCTCCACTGAACCTGCTCCAGCTCATCCACATCCTTTTTATACTGGGGGGGCCCAGAACTGGATGCAACACTCCAGATGTGGCCTCACCAGAGCTGAGTAGAGGGGAGTAATAACTTCTCTAGACCTGCTGGAAATTCTTCTCCAATATGCCATCGGCCTTCTTGGCTACCCAGGCACACACGCTGTTGACTCATATCCAGCCTCTCCTCCACTGTACTCCCCCGGATTAGAGAGGGACCATTGCTGGAGATTGCATAATGCTCACACTGTGTTAGAGGGGCAGGTCAGTGCTGCTTTTCCTGCATTTTTCAATAGCTGGCAACGTACAGAGTGACAACGACCCCAAAGACACCGGCTGGGCACAGTTCTCTCGGGAGGTTCTTGCTGCCCTCTGCTGGCACCAGGACTCTCCACCCCACATCTTGGCATTTAAGGTCCCTCTGCCCGCAGACATTTTCACGTACCATTTATTTTACCGTCACGGCCAAGTTTCATTCAGCTTTGTTAAACCTTCTCAGTTGCATTATAGATTGAGCAGTATGGCTATGAGCTGAAGAAATGGGTGCGCCCCACAAAAGCTCATCACCTAACAAATTATTTTGTTAGTCTTTAAAGTGCTACTGGACTGCTGGTTTGTTTTGATAGAATACAGACTCACACGGCCCCCTCTCTGTCACTCTGCAGGCAAAAGCAGGGCTAAGATGGGGTTCGGGAGCCAGGAGCTCATGGAACTTTGGCATTTCTATTTCGTGGGGAAGTTTGACCCATTAAAATGTGGTTTGGAGACAATTCGCAATGAACAGAGATTTTTTAAAAACCATGCTGACGAAACAGAGACTTAAAAGTCATTTAAGAAAATTTACGGGAAAATTTGGGGCTGGGAACTGAGAGGAAGAGAAGGTGATGGGAGATAAGCAGGTGATGGCCCTTACTCCATCCCCCTGGAACAGCCCAGGAGGCTGGCTGTGCTACAGGCATCACCGTGAGAGACAGAGGTGGGCCTGGGCAGATGATCAGGGAGCGGTCTTTGCACCCCCATAATGTGCCCCAGGAGTGGGGAAAGGACAGAGGGGCCAATCGAAGGTGCGGGTGAAAGTGAAGAGCTGGGACCTGTCAAGCACATTGTAAAATGAGACCTTGCCCGTCTTGTAGGCCAGGGAAATCCCCACCTGGCCGGGCCTGATTCTTACAGGAAGCGGGGGATGGAGGAGCCGTCAGGGCCAGGTATTCCCCATCCGTCGCCCACGCGGGCCAGTATCCCTTCCCGGGGTGATGTGACCGGCCCCTTCCTGCTCACAGGCTTCCCCTGGTTCCATCCAGTCTTGCCTCCCACCTCCACCTGCCGTAACACCTCCCGCCTGGGAACTGCTCCGAGCCCCCACATGGGGCCAGGGCTCAAATCTCACACTTGTCAGGCACACTCCACCATCTGCCTCCAGGTCTCTCCTGTTTCCAGCCCCCAGACAGGACAAGTCAGAGATTTCCCATGTCTGCATCTAGAGTCAGGTCCGCTGGGGAGAGAGTCCCAGCATCAGTGCGGGGGGGCAGGGGCTGGTCGCTGGGACGGGAGGGGAAATAACCCAGAGCACTTGAGAGGAATGACCTGAGAATTGCAGCCCAGGGAGCCTTGCTCCAGTGCCTGGGGAACCAGCTGAACGCCGACCGACCCAGAACTCAAAAACAGCCGTGGGCGGATGCGTGACTAGCCCAGCTGCGGCGTGGTCCCATGTCCGGCTGCTTTGGGTGCATCAGTAAGAGAGCACTAAGGGCTGTCATTTAGCTGGACTTTCCGAAAGCCTTTGACACGAGGCTTCAATCCATCCATCCATCCACCCGGGGGAGCGCGGGGAGAGAACAATTAGAAGTTAAACCACTTATGCAAACCACTGTCTGAAGGGTGCAAGCTCCTCCCCGCCCCCCGGCCGGGTACCGACAGGTGGGGCTCAGGAGTAAGCTGCCTCAGGCTGCAGCTATTAAAATGGGCTCAGGGCTCCCAGCCTCCACAACTGCCATGAGCCCTTTAAATAGCTGCCAGACCCACAGGAGGTGTTGGCGGGGGGAGGCCAGCTCCCAGCTCTGCCCCGTCTACCTGAGGCTGAAGCCCTTGTGAGGGCCCAGTGGCCCGGGAAGCCTGTGGCCAGCCCCCTGCAGCTCAGCAGGATTTCTGGCCGAGAAATCCGGCTGCACCGTGGCAACGCTTGAACACCACAGCCCAGCAGCTGAGGCTTTTCGGGCGTGTTGCAGACCTCAGGGGGCAGAACCTGCCTGAGTTTGGCAAACACTGGACAACTAAACGCCACTGAGATCTCAGGACACAGGGCAAAGCAGTTAGCTCGGGGTTAGGGCTCACAGGGAGGCTCAGAGGACTCAGCCTGGTTTCTTCTCCCCGGCCCCGTCGGTCCCCCATACAACCAGACCCCTCTGCTCCCGCTCCCCAGCCTCCCTCAGCGCCTCCCGGACTTTGGAAAAGCAGGTTGTGGGGGCATTTGGTTTTCTAGTTGACACCCAGGTCAACACAGACCCACCCAGAGGAAGGTGGGGTGAAGGACCTGGCTGCAAAGGGGGGGGGCCTCACCTGGGTGAGCACTCTGCCCATCTGCACAACAGTGCTCGTCTCTGCTACGGCAGCGTCCAGAGGGCAGCCCAGGCCCGTACCGGGCACTGCGCAGACAGGCAGGAGCTACCAGTGCCTGCCCCGAAGTCTCACCCGCCGACCACACGAGCGGAGCGAGGACGCAGGCCATTGTAATGGCCGGGGTAAGCGTTTCACGACCACACTGTGCCACACAGGGGAGGAGAGGAGCTACGTGGGGTGAAGCCAGCCCTCACTGGAAGGCAAACAGGCAGCGCCGGGGCACCATTTCAGACTTTGGTAGGAGGGGACGAGCGTGCTCAGTACAAACCAAGCAGCAAAATTGGGGGAACTACCCCAGCCGCCCCCCTTCACACACACACATCACCTCGTTCCAGGGACTACTAAGGCACTGGGAAATGCTAGTTTTTTTGACACCGGCAGCCTCTTCGCTGGCACCATCGCTTGCTTTCCCTCAAACTCCATCATCTCATGTTTTTCCAACCACCTGCTCCTGGCTGTGCTCCAGACCGGCTGTAGGACTGCTACCGGGGCCTGTCTGACAGGGAGCTTCTGCCACAGGAGAGAAGTAAATTTAAACCCCCCGTCAACACACCAGCGTCTCGCCCCACGTGGACGTGTCCTTACTCAGCGTGACCATCTCCCATTTTAGCTGGTGGTGCGCCACAAGCCGCTTAAGCCAAGTTTTAAAAGCTGCACCTGCCAAGGTACAAATGCCCACAAAAAGCAGCACACCAGGCGTCAGCGACAAACCTCCAGCGGAGACCAGCCCTGGGATGGCTGCACACACTTCCCCAGCTAAGGGCGCAGCGCAGGAACAACCAACACAGCTGACACAAGGAAGCTGTGAACTTGTACCACCCTGGCAAACCGCCCACCAGCCCCTCTGGAAGGAAACAGCCAACAAACTCCCAGAGTTAAGCCTCGAGTTTGCAGTCTGCACCAAGGATACAAAGCTCCCAGGTTCAATCGCTGCTGAGTCGTTTAGAAAAACACCCGCCATGGGAGCCCAGCTAAACCCTCTGTCAAGTCAGCTGAGAGAGCCCTTAGCACCTGGCTGGAGTACCCTGGGTTCACATGGACAACGCAGGACGGCAGCGAACTGTCAGACAGAAGGAGGGACGCACGCATTTCCACGGGGCACCGACTTTACTTTAAATAAAATATGCAGCAGCGCAGCCGCTCGCTCGCACCGAGCCAAGGGGCTGCGTCAAACCAGCAGTTATCATCACAGCCACAGCAGAGCCAGACCACACCAGGTCACAGCAGCAGCGACCGCCCCCACCGTGGGGGGCTCCCATCACAGGGAGAGGAAGCAGCCCCAGCTCTTGGGGGACCGCAGGGGAGCACGGATGAGCCCACCGTGGGCTCCGGGACAGGGGATATGCACAAGGGGCTCCCCCACCCCCATCCCAACTAGTGCAAATGACTTGCCACGCAGCTTCAAGGCCATGAGTCTCACGCTAAAGGAAGCTTGGAGGGGATCTGCCCTAGGAACTCTGGGGGTCGGGGAAGGGTACAAGGGATAGCCCCGAGCCATCCAGTGCCAGCCACTGGCGGCTGGAGGAATCAGCTCCCCGCTCCCGCAGGGGAAGACGCTCCATGGGGCAGAGGGCAAGCAGCCGAGCCCAGCAGCCCACAGCAGAGGGGGAGGCTCTCAGGTTTGCAGGCTGGGTGAGGAATCCCCGGCACGGTGCTCTGCCTTACGCTGCTGGAGGGGAGCGGTTCACCCGGCATCGCTGCAGGCCCCACAGGACGGGCGGGGATACCCTCTGCAGCAGCCTGTGGTCAGTGTTCGGGCAGGAGGAGTGGGCCACGGCTATCAGAGAGCTGGCCCCACATAGCCCTGGCCCCGGGGCTGGACACAGGCAGCAGCCCCAGGCCTGGCCTGCCCCCACGGATATAGTGTGTCAGACAGCAGCTAGTTCCACGTCCCAGGGCCCGGTTGCTGGAGGCCCGGTGGGCGAAGGCACCCGATCGGGATTGGTGTGCATAAAACCAGAGGTGCTGGTGTGGCCTTTGCTCCAGGCAGACCACGGCTGCCGGCGGGCAGCACCGACGGAGAACGGGGTGCTCCGACTCAGAGCACGGGTGTGCGGGGGGGGCGCAGCTCCAGCCAAGGGCCAGGCCTGCTCCCGGCCACCAGGGGAGCCAGAAGTCCTATGGGTCCGAACCAGAAGCACCTGCGCTGTGTGTCGAGCCGGCAACGTGCCCTGGGAGGTGCAGTGTCAGAGGGCGTCACCAGGACGGGGGTGAGCAATGCACCCTGGGAGATGTAGTGTCAGAGGGTGGCACCAGGGAGGTGAGGCTGGGGGGGAGCAGTGCACCCTGGGAGGTGCAGTGTCAGAGGGTGGCACCAGGGAGGTGAGGCTGGGGGGGAGCAGTGCACCCTGGGAGGTGCAGTGTCAGAGGGGGGCACCAGGGGGGGGGGATGGGGGGGGCACAATGCCCCTCCCCCCCAGCACGGAGCCTTTGGGCCCCACCTCAGCCTGGGCGGGGGCTGCTCTGCGGACTCTGGAGGGCCACCCAGCCCAGCACGCCCCCTCCCCCCCGCCCAGCGCAGGACAGGCGGGGGGCTAGAGACTGATGCTGCGGTGGTGTTTGAAGGGGCCGCGCGTCCCCCGGCGCTGCTCCGGCCCCTCCAGCTCCTCGCTGTTGAGGCTGGTGGCGTCGGACAGCCCCAGCAGGTGCTCCACCGAGTCGAACTTCTGCAGGTCGGAGGCGATGGTCTGGAGGCTGAGCATGGAGAGCGTGTCTGCCGGGGGGCACTCGGCCCCCAGCCCCAGCCCCGCCTCCGCCCCCACGGGCGAGGCCCGGCGCTGGATGAGGCGCTGCAGCCGCCGGGCATGGATCTGCTCGCTGATCTGCTCCAGGTTCCGCAGCGCCACCGCGTAGCGCATCTTGGCCTGGCCCACCTGCTGCTCCAGCCTCGTCACCTTGGCCTTGTGCTCCTGCGGGGCGGGGCAGAGCTTAGACGGTCCCCTCCCCTCCCCTCCCCCCCGCCCCGCAGGTAACACCCCCAAGCCTCCCCACCCCCATCACCTGGGTCTTGTGCCCCTGGGGTGGGGTGGGGTGGGGGATTTAGATCGTCCCGTCCCCACCCAGGTAACAACCCCAAGCCTCCCCACCCCCCTCCAACCCTGTCACCTTGGCCTGTTGTGGGGGGGGGGGGGGCAGAAGAGAGATTAGACGGCCCCTTCCCCCTAGTGCCCTAAGCCTTTCCCAACCCCCCTGCTCCAGCCCCATCACCTAGGCCTTGTACTCCTGGGGGGAAATAGAGGGGTTAGACAGTCCTCTACCCCTCTCTGTAGCACCCCCAAACTTTCTCCCCCCGCAACACTCCAGTCCTGTCACCTGGGCCCAGTGCTGACGGGGTGGGGGAGACTGGGGTTAGGCAGACCGCTCCCCCTTGCACCCCCAAACCCTGCCCAGCCCCATCACCTGGGCCTCATGCTCTTGGGGGGAAAGGGTACATTGAGGGTTACACAGCTCCATCTTCCCCTTGCCAAATCCTGCCCCCATCCTACCTTGCCACACCTCAGCCCCATCCCTCAGCCATGTGCTCCTGGGGGCAGGAGGGGCACAGAGGGAGTTAGGCAGCTCCCTCCCACCCCACAGAGCTCCCCAACCCTGCTCAAACCACTGCTCCGGCCCCTAGCCCGGCCTGTGCTCCTCGCAGGGGTGCACCTCGTCCCCGCAGGATGCTGGGTGCTCAGCGGGGGTACAGCCACTGCTACCTGCACCCCAGGGAATGCCCAGAAACCAGCAGAGCTCTCTCCATCCACCCACAGGGCCTCAGCCAGGTGGGTGCAGGCCCCGACCTCTACCCCTGCCCTGGGGGACAGATTCTTAAGCGGGGAAACACTCAGGCACATGGGGGAGCAGCACCCCAGCCCCCCATGGAACCCTGGGATCTCAGTGGGGACAGGAGGGGCTCTGGCCATAGCACCTCCCCATCCCCCAGAGATGCCAGGACCCCGGCCAGGCCGTAGCACCTCCCCTCCCCATCCCCCCAGAGATGCCAAGACCCCAGCCGGGCCGTAGCACCTCCCCATCCCCGTCCCCCAGAGATGCCGGGACCCTGACAGGGCCGTAGCACCTCCCCTCCCCGTCCCCCAGAGATGCTGGGACCCTGACAGGGCCGTAGCACCTCCCCTCCCCGTCCCCCAGAGATGCCGGGACCCCGGCAGGGCCATAGCACCTCCCCTCCCTGTCCCCCAGAGATGCCGGGACCCCGGCAGGGCCGTAGCACCTCCCCTCCCCGTCCCCCAGAGATGCCGGGACCCCAGCAGGGCCGTAGCACTTCCCCTTCCTGTCCCCCCAGGACGCCGGGTCCCCAGCCAGGCCGCAGCTCCGCACCTCCAGGATCTGGTTGAACTGGGCCTTGAGCTCGAAGTAGGGCTTGCTCTTGACGATGACACGCTTGAGGGATTTCTGCAGGCCCTGCACCTTGGCCTCGGCCTGCTGGCACAGCCGGGTGACGCGCTGATGCTCCCGCTCGCTGCGCAGCCGCTCCTCCTCCGCCTCGTTCACCTGCGGCCCGAGGGGGGAGGCAGCTCAGAGCGGGGGAGGCTCCTCGCTCCCCCCACCCCATTGTTCCTGCCCCCCACGCCCGGCTCCATCATCCTGCCCCCATTCTCTGCAGCGCTGCTACAGCCCTGGGGGCGCCCCACCCCTCCTCTGAGCCAGGCTCCCAGCTCCCCCCACGCCGATGGCACAGACCCGCACCCCATCCCATGCCCAGGGGCGTGGACCCCCAGCTCCCCCCCAGTGCTGTCGCCCTTTCAGCCAGTTGGTATAATCCCCGGCTCACACATTGCAGGTGGGATCACCCCCCCGCACGCGCACTTGTGATTGGTACGGCCCCCTGGCTGACTTGGCATAGTATGGTCCCACCCAACGAGTGGTACAGCCCCCCGCCCCACCCCCTCCTCTCACCTTGAAGGTGGGATGGTCCACCCAATAGGTGGTATAATCCATGAACTCACCCCCATGGCTCGCCTTCCAGGTGGTACGGCTCCCCCCCGTGGGTGGTACAGTCCTCGGCCACATCCCTACATGGCTCCCCCACCCCATGTGGTTGGTACAGCCTGCAGCCTCGCCCGCCCATGTCCATGTCTCACCTAGCAGGTGGCATGGTTCCCCCCTGCTCCATGGGTGGTACACTCCTGGCCCCACCCCATGTATTTCATAGGGCCCACAGCCCTCACCCACCAGCTCAGCTTGCAGGGGGTGCGGTTCCCCCCAGAGGTGGTACAGCCCTGGGCCGCGCCCTCCCCCAGGGCTCACCTTGCAGGTGGCGCGGTTCCCCCCAGGGTGGTACAGCCCGGGCCACGCCCTCCCCCAGGTCTCACCTTGCAGGTGGCGCGGTTCCCCCCCACGGGTGGGTGGTACAGCCCCGGGCCACGCCCTGCCCCGCCCCAGGGCTCACCTTGCAGGCGGCGCTGTTCCCCCCACGGGTGGGTGGTACAGCCCTTGGCCGCGCCCTCCCCCAGGGCTCACCTTGCAGGTGGCGCGGTTCCCCCCACGGGTGGGTGGTACAGCCCCGGGCCACGCCCTGCCCCGCCCCAGGGCTCACCTTGCAGGTGGCGTGGTTGAGCATCTCCTGCCAGGTGGGGTCGAGCCGGTTCTTGTCGGCCATGACGCCCTGCTCAGCCACGAAGACCATCTCGCGGGCGGCGTTGTGCATGCTGACCGCCCGCTCGTACCGCAGCGCTGCCCTCTGCGTCTCCTGCTGGGCCTGCGCGGCAGGGAGGGGACGTCACCCGGGGCAGCCGGGCGGGACCCCCGCGCCCCCAGCCTCTAGGGAGGGTGGGGGTCTGCCGGCCACAGAGCCAGGGCACGGCCCAGGAGCCGCCCCCGGCGCGCAGGGCAGGGTTCCCACCTCCTTGGCCAGGCGCCGGGCCTCGTAGTAGGGGCGCGCCTTCTCGATGCAGTTCCCCAGCTGGGAGCCCTGCGCGTTCAGCTTCCGGGCCGATTCGGAGAGGATCCGGCGGTACGCGGTCCTGGCTTCCTGCGCCGGGGCGGAGGGCACCGCCATTGGGGCCAGGACCCACGGCGGGGGCAGGGGGCCCCCCGCTGGGCCTCCGCCCTGCAGCACTGCGCCCAAGTGCCAAACCGGGGCCCCCTGTCCCCCGGGGCCGCGGCCACTGGTCCCCTCCACCCTCTCCCCCCAGCACAGCGCCCTAGTGCCGCACTGGGGCCAGCCCTGTTCCCCAGGGGCAGCGTCCCCCGTCCCCCTCCACCCAGCACAGCGCCCTAGTGCCGCACTGGGGCCAGCCCTGTCCCCCAGGGGCAGCGTCCCCCATCCCTCTCCACCCCTCTCCCCCCAGCACAGCGCCCTAGTGCCGCACAGGAGCCAGCCCCGTCCCCCTCCACCCCTCTCCCCCCAGCACAGCGCCCTAGTGCCGCACTGGGGCCGGCCCTCTCCCCCTCCACCCCTCTCCCCACAGGGGGCCCCAGGGCCCAGTGCTTCAGCCCCCACTCACGTCCAGCTGCAGTTCCACCCGGTTTATCTCCTCGTTGGCCTGGTTAAGATGCTCGAGCTCCTCCTGCCGGGGGGGGTGGGGGCGGGGGGAGAACAGAGCCTGTGGCTCAGGGACCATGCTCAGCTCAGCAGGATGGCACCAGCCCCATGGGTGCCCCTGCCCAGCCAGCGAGAGCCCCTCCCGGCACAGCAGCACGCCCCAGGGCGCAGAGCCTGTCCCTGCCCGAGCCGCTGAGCCCCATGCCTCGGTCTCCCCCCGTCAAGCGGGGGTAACGACCCCGCCCTCATTTGTGACGCACTCCAGGAGGGCCAGATACAAGCCGGGGAGCCCCACGGGCAGGGCCGTGCCCCAGGGACTCAGCTCCTGCACCGGCACCCTGTAAAACACCCACAGTAACACGGGGAGCTCGGGCTGGGCCAGACAGAGAACATAACAGCCACACTGGGCCAGAGCAAAGGTCCACCTCCATCCGCCAGAGGCCAGGGCCGGGTGCGCCACAGGGAGGGGACCGACGAGGTAAGGACCAAGCGACCTCTCTGCTGCCATCCGTCTCCAGCCTCTGACCGACAGGGACTGGTGGCACCGTCCCTGACCAGCCTGGCTCTCCGCCGCAGGGGCCGAGGCTCCCTGGCCATCACCCAGGGCGCCTAACCAGGCGTCTGCTCCCGGGCTCCGTACCAGCAGGAAGCAGGGCCGTGCCCCAGGGAAACCCCCCAAACGGGGGGCTGAAGGCCGGCGTCGCTGGCTGGGCGAAGGAGGGGCCCCTCGATTTTCATCCACCCGCGTGCGGGATGGATTCTGTTCTGTGCATGGCGGTAGGTGCACCACCCAGGCTGCCGAATGTGGGCGCTCTGCCCATCAGCTGGGGAGCACGTGACTCTCCCCTGGGCGGCCGCCCCAGCGCCCAGCTTACAGGGAGCTCTGGAGCGAAGACATGATTCTGGGCTGCATTAACAGGTGTGTTGTGAACAAGACACGAGAAGTCGTTCTTCCGCTCTACTCTGCGCTGGTTAGGCCTCAGCTGGAGTATTGTGTCCAGTTCTGGGCACCGCAGTTCAGGAAGGATGTGGAGAAATTAGAGAGGGTCCAGAAAAGAGCGACAAGAATGATTAAAGGTCTAGAGAACGTGACCTATGAAGAAAGGCTGAAAGAATTGGGCTTGTTTAGTTTGGAAAAGAGGAGATTGAGGGGTGACATGATAGCGGTTTTCAGGTATCTAAAAGGGTGTCATGAGGAAGAGAGAGAAAACTTGTTCTTCTTGGCCTCTGAGGATAGAACAAGAGGCAACGGGCTTAAACTGCAGCCAAGAAGGTTTAGGCTGGACATTAGGAAAAAGTTCCTAACTGTCAGGGCTGTCAAACAGTGGAATAAATTGCCAAGGGAGGTTGTGGAATCTCCATCGCTGGAGATATTTAAGAACAGGTTAGATAGATGTCTATCAGGGATGGTTTAGACAATACTTGGTCCTGCCACTGGGGCAGGGGGCTGGACTCGATGGCCTCTCACGGTCCCTTGCAGTCCTATCGTTCTATGATTGATTCTCCATGGAGCCAGGGTGGTTACAGGTGATTTGTGAGGAAGGGCGGCAGCGGCAGCTTGCAGGGAAGGCTGAGGGGGTCACAGGCGGGATACGATGGGACTGGCCCCAAGCCAGAGCGGAGACAGAAAGGGCCGGGACAAAGCACCCTGAGAGTCGGTCTGCAGCAACGAGCGACGACAAAGCTTTTGTCATTCACAGGAGCTGAACCCCACCCCACCCCACGGACCCAAAGCTTTGCCACAGCAGATAAACTAAGCTCCAGGCCTGGGCCCTGGAAGCCCGGGGGGGGGGGGTGCCCCCACACAGCATTTCAACCACACTCAGTCAGTCTTACTTCCCCGTGGACCACCCTCTCAAAGATCGGCTGCCCCAAAAGCTCCATTAGCGTCGCACGGCTGCTGCACGGCCTCACGACTGCCACAGTACTGAGCCGCGACGGATCCCAGCACCGCCCCTCTGAGGTCAAAACGGGAGTCGAGCAAGGCTGCGTCATCGCCCCATCGCTCTTTGGCGCCTTCATCGCCACAAGCCTTCACCTCGTGGACGGCCCGCTTCCAGATGGGGTGAAGGTTGTCCACAGAACGAGCGGGAAGCTTTTCAGTCTCAGGAGACTCAAGGCTAAAAGCCAGACCTCCACGGCCTCGATCATGGAGCTCCAGAACGCGGATGACAACATGGTTGCTGAGTTTTCTCGCACTGCCCTTCAGACCATCTTAAGGGCCTTCGCTGAAGCATACGAGAATCTCGGCCTCACGTTGAACATCAAAACGATGCTCCATCAACGCTCACCGACAGGACAATCTCGTGTACCTTCTCCTGACGCCAATGGAGAACTGCTGGAAAATGCGGAGCACTTCCCACACCTTGGAAGTCATCTTTCCGCTAAGGTCGACACTGAGGTGGAAATCCAGCACGGTCTGAGCCGTGAGTCCAGCCCAACAGACAGGGCCCAGTCATCTAGACAAAGCCTGAGATCCGCTGAGAAGAGGCGACATCATCAAACTCCACTTCTCCCCAACGTGGCTGGACAGCACCCTGGTCCGGAGGACCTGGATATCTGAGAGTGACTGGAGGCACACACACGACAGGAGCTCTAAGGGTGCCATTCCCGGCTCTAAGATGTGAGCAGACTAAGGGGGCCAGCCTAGAAAACCTCCCAAATTCCCTTCCAGCCAAACACTTCCAGAAGTCTAGGAAGGTTTAACCGGACCTGCCCAGCAGGTGCTGCAGGTATGGCTGCTTCGTCCTGGAGTCCCAGGAGTTGCCGTTTAGCTCAAATGAAATACAGGAACCAACCCACACCAGCCTTAATCCCATTCAAAAGGGCTGCGTCTACACGTGCACGCTACTTCGAAGTAGCGGCAGTAACTTCGAAATAGCGCCCGTCACGTCTACACGTGTTGGGCGCTATTTCGAAGTTGAAATCGACGTTAGGCGGCGAGACGTCGAAGTCGCTAACCCCATGAGCGGATGGGAATAGCGCCCTACTTCGACGTTCAACATCGAAGTAGGGACGTGTAGACGATCCGCGTCCCGCAACATCGAAATAGCGGGGTCCTCCATGGCGGCCATCAGCTGGGGGGTTGAGAGATACTCTCTCTCCAGCCCTTGCGGGGCTCTGTGGTCACCGTGGGCAGCAGCCCTTAGCCCAGGGCTTCTGGCTGCTGCTGCTGCAGCTGGGGGTCCGTGCTGCATATACAGGGTCTGCAACTAGTTGTTGGCTCTGTGTATCTTGCACTGTTTAATGAAAGTGTGTCTGGGAGGGGCCCTTTAAGGGAGCGGCTTGCTGTTGAGTCCGCCCCGTGACCCTGTCTGCAGCTGTGCCTGGCTCCCTTATTTCGATGTGTGCTACTTTGACGTGTAGACGTTCCCTCGCTGTGCCTATTTCGATGTTGGGCTGAGCAACGTCGAAGTTGAACATCGACGTTGCCAGCCCTGGAGGACGTGTAGACGTTATTCATCGAAATAGCCTATTTCGATGTCGCAACATCGAAATAAGCTATTTCGAAGTTGGGTGCACGTGTAGACGTAGCCAAGGTGTTAAGCACCCGGGGACGCCACCCAGCACAGCTGTGTTGTTATCCTCACACACGCAGGCCAATGTAATTCTTCACATGGACGAGCCAGTCCAGAATAAAAGCGACCCAGTTTCCTGCTACTTAGTCCCGAGTGCTCGTTCCAGGATAAAGCGTCGCTGTTGTCGCGTCAGTCCCAGGATGCTGGCGGGACGGGGCAGATGAGAAAGCAGGGCAGGGAGGGTAACATTTCGTGTGGGGCAGTGAAATCTGCTGGGTCTCAGGCTCATCCATCTCAGTGATAAGGTTGAAACGTGTGCGTGTGCGTGTGCGTGTTCGTTCACAGTTCTGGACCGATTCATACAGTCGCGATCTTCTCAGACCGATTTCCTCACACGAGCCGAAGGACTGGGGGTTTTTCGCATGATCAGAACCAAAGTTTCTGTCCGTCTGGATGACATTAGACAGGTGGCGGGGGGCAGCTTATCGCAGGGACGAAAAGTGGGGTCCCACACAAAAGGTTTGCACACCTTTGCCTTAAAACAGGGGCCACCTACTCAACACGACCTCTTCCACCTGGTAGGTAGGCGTGCTGCTTTCCCAGCCCACCAGAGGCGGCCTGTCTGACTCCAAAGCTCGTCCTGCTCACCAAGGGCCATCGGCCGATAAAAGCCATCACCTCCCCCACCTGGTCTCTCTCACTTCTGGCACAGAGCCGTTCTTACACCTGAATAACACGTCCACACATGCTGACAAGTATCGAGGGGGAGCCGGGTTAGTCTGTATCTGCAAAAACAGCCAGGCGTCCTGGGGCACCTTACAGACGGACGCATTTATTGGAGCACGAGCTTTCGAGGGCAAACAGATGCTTCGTCGGATGCATTTTGCCCACGAAAGCATCTGACGAAGCCGGTCTTTGCCCTCGAAAGCTCGTGCTCCAATAAATCTGCTAGCCTATAAGGTGCCCCAGGATGTCTCCTGGTTTTCACATCCGCACAGGCAGTAATACCGGCCCAGCCCTTCCCCTAGTTCTGCTGGTCAGTCAAGGAAGAAACAGACTAAGGCAGATTGTTGTGACCGGGACTACAATCATCCCCCCAGGAGCTCGCACCAGCCCTCACCTGTATCCTGGGGTCCAGCTCTTCCTCCACATCGTCTTCATCCCGCAGGGGCCCCTTGGTTTCGTCACCACCGCAGCCGTCCTCGGGGACAGGCGCCCGGAGCTCTTCCCCCTCCTCCCTGGGCGTCCGCAGCTCCCCCGGAGGCGTCTGCCGCCCATCCCCCAGGCTCATGCCCAGAACCAGCCGCTGGTCCGAGTCCTCCATGGCAGAACCCCCCCGCCACTTCCCCCCAGGCAGTATCAGCTCCGCAGCAGCAGCAGCAGCAGGCCACCGGTGGAGCCTTCACAGGCATGCAGGCATCCCAGAGGTGGGCCCATTCACCAGGCGCAGCGGGGCCAGGGCTGTGTGCTGCGTCAGTAGGACACGCGGGCGGGCAGGGGAATTAGGAACGGTCAGGAAAGCCTGGGGTTACGGCCAGTGCTTGGATGGTGGCTGGGGCATCGAGTGACCAGACATAAAAGGAAATTCAGGGATCCTCCCCGCAGCCCAGGCGGAGGAAGTGTTAGAGGCAGCTGTCCTCTCCTTGTTCCAGCCTCTGAACCACGTCTTGCTGGCCAGCCAGAGGGATGGCGATGTCAGTAATTCCAGAGCGAGACCGAGGGCCGGCGTGGAGAAGACTCCCCAGCGGCAGAGGGCCAGACACGCCTCCACCCCCCACTGCCAGCCCCAGCGAGAGCCGATGTGAGAGCCAGCCTCCGAGGGATTCAAGGCGAAGCCTGGAGCACCGGGGCCCAGCCGGATCTGCGGAGATAGGAGAAGGGGCTGGAAACAACCAGCAGAGGCGCACAGGCCCACCTCAGCTGCACCAACACCCCGCACGCCTCTCGCTGGGGACGCACGCGCCCCGTCGGCTCAAAATGAGATAGAAGAGTCATCCAGTCTGCACTTCGAACCATGGTAGTCACTTCTTGCTGTATCTACCACACTCTGCGCCTACCCCCGTTCCCCAGTGCACACTGCACCCAACCCAACGTCCCCTGTGCCCACTCCTCCCGCCGATGCGCCCAGCCCCCCTCCAACTCCCCTCTTCCCAATGCAGACTGCACCCAACCCAACGTCCCCTGTGCCCACTCCTCCCGCCGATGCGCCCAGCCCCTACTCCCTTATGCACCCAACATGCGCTCCCCTTCGCCTTTCCAATGCACCCAGCACCCACGCAACCACCATGTCCCTTGTCACAATACGACCGACCAACCCACCCTCCCACACAATACAAGCTGCGCCCCTCACAATGCACCCTGCACCCACCTCCCCACAACACACCCAGCATGTATCCAACTGCCCCCTCTTCTGCCCCAATGCATCCAGCAAACAATCCAGTGCCCTCTCCCCATGGCAAACTGTACCCCCCAATGTCCCCTGCATCCACCCCTCTTCCAACCCAGTGCGCCCAGTGCCCATCCCCACCGCACCACCCAGCCCGCACCCCAATACACCCGCCCCTCTCCTATCACAGGCTACTGCAACCTCCTCTCCACAACCTGCCTGGACACCCCATCCCCACCGTACCCACCTCCCAGCTGAGCCCCCCGCACCCACCCCCTGCCGCCCCAGACCTTCCTCTCTACACCCCCTGGAACCTGCTACCCCATCATCTTCCTCCCTGCACCCCCCACTGCCACTCACCCACCCTGCCCTCACCCCCATGAGCCTTCCCCCTGCCCCCGCCACTGCTCCTCCCTCCTTGCACCCCCTTGCCCCTCCCCCACCCCATGCACCCCATTGCTCCTCCCCCACCCAGCCCCCACCCCATGCACCCCCATTGCCCCTCACCCACACTGCCCCCACCCCATGCACCTCCCCCCATGCACCCCCATTGCCCCTCCCCCATGCACCTTCCTCCTTGCACCCCCATTGCCCAGCCCCCACCCATGCACCCCCATTGCCCCTCCCCCCCGACTCCCATGCACCCACCTCACTGCCCCTCCCGCTCCCCATGCACCGGGGCCCGGGGGCGGGGGCGGGGGCGGGGGCGCGCTGCTCTGTTTACCTCCCACTTCGCGGGCTGAACTAGCTGCAGCCCCCCCCGCTCCCCACCCTGCAGCCTGACCGGGACCGGAACCGGAATCCGCTCTCACAAGTCGCCCCTCCCACTCCCCTCTGCCGTACAACATGGCGGCTCCCACGGGCGCGGCCCCCGCCGTCGTTCCTCACCTCCGGCCTCCCCAGAGAGAGCGTAAAACGAAAGGCGCCGCTAGACTGGGCGAGTCGCTCGGCTCGGCTCACTTCACTTCACTTCTCACCGGGCTTCCTCAATAAGCCCAGCGCAAGGTAGGGGAGATGGGCGCCGCCATCTTGGCTTACGGCTGCCGCGGAAGAGGAGGTACATCCGGGGACTCTGGTGCACCAGCTCTTTACCTCGCCCCCACCCTCCCGCCGTAACGCAAGATGGCGGCGCCCTGAGGAGCAACCAAGATGGCCGCGCCCACCCCGCCTCCTGTACCACCACGTGATCCACCAGGCCCGGCCTCCTCCCCTTCGTTCCACGTGGCAGAGGAGGCGGGTTTACCACGTGGGTCTCGACAGCCAATCAGACATGCTAGGGCGAGGGACCGTCCCATATTGAGCCCCTGGACGAAACCATTGTTTAAAAAAAATAATTAGTCGGGTGTTAATTAAACAAACATACAAAGTCAAAAGAGCCAAATTCGCCCCAAGAAACCCACGTTCATTTCTGGGGGAGAGCGAGTGTGAGGGTTTTCTTCACAACCCCTAGCCGCGGTTGCCATGACGACAAAGGCCCTGGTGACAGTTGCCATGGCGACGCTGGGATGGTCCAGGGTGGGATGCTGGCAAGGCAGAATTGGGAGCCCAGCAGTGCACAGCACCCACATGCCGCTCGGCCGCCGGCTTTGCTTGGCCATGTTTCTGGGGGCGTCTTCGCCTGGCGTGATCCCTCATTCACGTTGATCCCTTAATTTCTGGAGCCCCATAGGCCGTCGTGGGGGCTGGCGCTCCTCTGTCAGACACGCCGCCCTCCCCGAAGTCATGGGAGCGGCTAAAACGCTGGGATTTTTTAAAAAATTATCTTACAGCACATGTACAAAATACTCACAACCAGACTGAGATCTTCCTATTCACCACCCTGCTTTCTGAGTCAAGTCCGGCAACGTCATGGCACGTTTTGTCACGCTTGCTTTCCGTAATGCCCAAGTTCTCGCAGGCGTCCGATGGCAAAAGCATCTCGCCCCCCTTGCCAAAAAAAAAAAAAGGGGGGGAGCTTTTTAATCTCTCCTAATTGCTTTCAAATGTGACCCCCTAAAGGCTTAGGAAACCGAGGAGTCTCCAGTTCTACAAACAGAACTGGGATTTCCATTTCACAAGGAATTCTGCAATTTCAAAGCTTCTTCTTGTCACCCACCCTGTGGTTCATGATTTCACGTAATGACACCGTTGCCATTTACAGAGCGACAGAACGAGCCTCCGTTACAGCCTTAACGGAGAACAAACTGTACAGGCTCCGGCACTAAGATCCCGAGGTCCCCAGTTTAAGTCAGTCTATGGGCAGTGATTTTTTCCACTCCAAATCAGAATGAATTTTTAACTGAAATTCCTTACAAAACCACGTTTTAAAAGGTGATTGCGCTTGGTCAAAATGTTTGAGCCGATGAAATCCAAATGCTTTCTTCTGAGCTGGGCTTTAGAAAGCTTTATAATCATAGAATTATAGGGCTGGAAGGGACCTCAGGAGGTCATCGAGTCCAGCCCCCTGCTTCAAGCAGGATCAGCCCTCACTAAGTCATCCCAGCCAGGACCATGTCCAGCTGGGACTTAAAAACCTCGAGGGATGGAGAATTCACCACCTATCTAGGCAACGCATTCCAGTGCTTCACCACCCACCTGGTGAAGTAGTTTTTCCTAATATCCGACCTACACCTCTCCCTCTTCAACTTCAGATCATTGCTCCTTGTTCTGCCATCTGACACCACTGAGAACAGTATCTCAATCTCCTCTTTAGAGCTCCCCTTCAGGCAGTTGAAGGCTGCTATTAAATCACCCCTTGGTCTTCTCTTCTGTAAACTAAACAAGCCCAAATCCCTCAGTCTCTCTGCATAGGTCTTGTGCTCCAGACCCTTAATCATTTTTGTTGCTCTTCGCTGAACCTGCTCCAGCAAATCCACATCCTTTTTATACTGGGGGGCCCAAAACTGGACACAATATTCCAGCTGTGGCCTCACCAGTGCCGAATAAAGAGGAATAATCACTTCTCTAGATCTGCTCGAAATGCTCCTCCTAATGCACCCCAGTATATGCCGTTAGCCTTCTTGGGTACAAGGGCGCACTGTTTACTCATACCCAGCCATTCATCCACCAGAACCCCTCGGTCCCTTTCCATCGTACTGCTGCTGAACCAGTCGGTCCCCAGCCTGTAACAATGCTTGGGATTCTTCCGCCCCAGGTGCAGGACTCTACACTTCTCCTTGTTGAACCGCATCAGATTTCTTTTGGCCCAGTCCTCCAATTTATCCAGGTCCCTCTGGATTCTCTCTCTACCCTCCAACGAATCTACCTCTCCCCCTAGTTTTGTGTCATCCGCAAACTTGCTGAGGGTGCAACCCCGTCCCTCATCCAGATCATTAATAAAGATGTTGAATAACACCGGCCCCAGAACCGAGCCTTGCGGCACTCTGCTTGAAACCGACCGCCATCCAGACATCGAGCCATTGACCACAATGAAAAACTGCACATTGAAAAATGGAAACGTTCCACTCCACTCTCATGGCTCAGCCAGGAAAAATCCCAGCACAGGGTTTTGACAGCATTAAAACGGGATGTTTGGCTGTAAAGCAGATGCTAGCAACAGGCTGACGCTCAGTCTGGGCTCAGGCAGCATGAGGCACAATCAGATCAAACGATCTGGGATGGATTAGGCTGCGTCTGTTCTGTCAGAGGAATCCACCCCTCAAACTGATCTGCTAGTGACCAGTGGGGTTGTCTTGTCCTTGGTGTAGAAGAAAGGGAAGATCTTCTCCGTGAAGGAGGTGGTGAACGTGTAGAGATGAGCCGAGGTATCGGCATTGTAAAAGGCCACCTGGCCCCTTGGGTAGTCCAGGTAAATCCTGACCCTTCGAAGCTTCTCGCCGATGGCAACACGGGCGAGGGATTTATCGAGTGCCCAGTATTTGCCCATGTACATCTCCAGGGCCCAGAAGCCATGCTCAGGTGTGAGGGAGAGAGGACCCTTCCTCCTCACTGACTTCCTGGCCACCCCCACAGCCCAGCCGCCAGTGGGCCCCACCTCCACCTCCCAGTAATATCTCCCCGAGGAGATCCCTTCGTTGGCCAGGACGCAAGGATCTACGTCGAATCTCTCGCAGTTGTCAGGCACGTTATGCCGCTTCTCACCCAGACGCACACTCCTGCGGTCCCCGGACAGGACGAGCTCGGGGTGGGCTGTGTTCAGATCCAGAGTCACCTCGGCTGGAGTGAGACAGAGGGAACGTGAGCCCGGTGAGACCAGACAGAGAGAAAAGAGCCCCCCAGCATAAGGGGAGAAACCGTATGGATGGGAGATAAAAATCATGTCCCTACATTAGGTACATTTTGTCAGGCCCGCGTGACCTGAAGACACCTACAAACTTCATTTCATCTGCTGCAAACCCGCCGCCTTTGCTTTCCCGGGGCGAGCCCTGGGCTCTGGGTCATGGGGTGCGGTAAACACCATTTCCCTCCTCGCTGTCTCCCCCTCACTCGTGGCATTGGGGCTCTGCAGCCTTATTGCCGCGCTACGACTCTGTCTCTTCCCCGCCCTGGTGCCTGTCACACCTCAGTCCGCCAGGGCAGGGAGAGGACAAGGTGGGGGATTCGCTCCTGCCTCACCCGTGTAACCCTTCATCTGTATCCCCTGGTCGCTCTTCAGGTGGGGGTCGCGTGGGTGCGGTGTCTGCGAACGGGGCCGCTGGGGATCCTCACTGTCAGACCTGCAATGCACCAAGAGGGGCGTAGTCGGAGATCACTGAGCCGCGGAACATGGGCAGCGGGAGCCTGGCCCGCTCCTCCCCGGGGGATGCAGCGTTAAGTAGGCCAAGCCCTGGGCTCCTGTTGCGTCCCAGAGAACGATCATCATCAATGCTGCCGTCCAACCTGGATGGACCTTCGCCCCCCTTGGGACCAGGCTACAAAGTGAGCCCCATGTTAGCAGCCTTATGTTAACCCACTTGTCAATGGGGCCACACTTCAATATCTCCCCTACTGCCGGGAGCACCCCCGGAAGCCAGCACAGCTCCCCGGCTGGCGGTAAGTGAGGTCGAGGTACATACGCCGGCGACACAGACACAGACACCGTTACTTACGCGGGCGCTAACCGTCCCCCTGCCGCCGTCCCACAATGCCAGACGCTCACTGCTCTGGGCATGGTGACGACCTCGCCGCCCGGGGTCACTCAGCCCAGAAGCCCACCCTCCCCTTTGAAGCCCGAGGGTTTTTGCAATGGCTTTTCTTCATTGTCCAGCACCGTGAGCACACCTAGCTGCCCTTCCACTCTTGTGTGCGGCTGCCCAGCTGACCATATCCCACCGACGTGCTGCAGCCCTGCTCAAGGTTTGGAGTGGATAGGAGAGACCAGGAGCCCAAGTTACAAGAGGAGGAAGAGGACAAGAAACAGCGGGAGGAGTAAGGAGAACAGGTGACCAGGAGGACCACCTGTGCCGTGAGGCAGGGCTGGTCTGAGACCACCGCAGTCCAGTCCAGCGCAGAGGTAACCCTTTGGGTACAGCGTTGGGATACGGCGACGGGGCAGAAAAGGCTCCCGCTGAGACATGTGGCCTTGCCCCGCCATCCAAACCATAGAGAAGTCCTCCAAGGAGGCTAGAGCAGCAGCCAGAAGCAGCGGCCAATCAGGGACCAGGGGGGCCCATAAGAAGGAGGTGCAGCCCCAGTCCCAGGGCCAAGGCTAGGAAGATGCTCAGCCAGCTAAGCACCAGTGCTTGTTTTGTGCCGGCACTACCGGCACCTCGGCAGCCCCAGCCACAGGATTGGCTGGGGAGACGGGGCAGGGAGCGTACGACAGAGCCGCGGTCCTCCTGGGAGACCTCCATGACACGTCCGAGGAGACCCTCTGCAGTCCCCTGCCGAAGGTTTCCAAGGCTGGCAGCACAACCGCCGTGGTAGGATGCTTTCCCACGGCGGCTGGTGATAACTTCATCAGGCACAATTGCCGTTAACTGCCAAGCAACATACGGGCCGGGGTGACTTAGTGATGCCAGCGGCAGCTGTGTGTTTGTTATCCTGATGAGCCAGAGATCAGCTTAAGCCACCCCCAGAAAACGGGGCCGGTCGTCAACACCGTTGCCTTTGACTCAGAGCTTCCTCCTCATTTTCCCCATGTCACTCGACCCGGGTTAGGAGGTGGGAAGGGGACATGGGAGGACGTGTTCTGTGAGATCCTGCAGGCGAGCGCTGCACGAGGCCTTGAAGAGAGAGGCTGGGGGGTGAATGCTGTAGACTGTGCAGAGAAGGGAGGCCTGGGCAGGAGAAAGGTCCTGGAAAAGGCAAAGGGGATTCCCCAGACAGAATGGAAATTCCTACTTGGCAAATGCAAATGCTGCAGACTCTGATGGACCTCCAGGTTCAAGAGTCCCAAGCTCAACTCCCAGAGCAGCCTGCCAAGAATTTCAGCATAAGGCCACCCTACACACAGCCCTCCGCATCTCTCACGGCCATCACGCCTGCCCCTACCACCCCACATGGCGGGAAAGCCCCGAAAAGTCCTGGTTCACAAGCACTCACCTTTGAGAGCCCCAGACGATGCGTGTAGCTACCTGGACATCAGTACTTCTTACATCATAGGGTTGGAAGAGCCCTCATGAGGTCATCGGGTCTCATCCCCCTTCCCCCGGTTGTTTACTGAGGTTACCTACCTTTAAGTTACTGTTCTTCGGGCTGCGTGCTAGGATCTGTTCTCCTGAGTGCGCAAAACTCTTCTGTTCGGAAAGTGGTTCCTGGCTTACCGCACATGGGGGATTACAGCCGCTGGCAAGAAACACGGTGAGCCTCTGCACTCACCGTCCAGTGGTTCAGCACCAAACCCTGCAGTCACCCCAACTGGACAGAAAGCCCTCAGCATTGCTTCAACTATGCTGAACGCTATGCTGTCCAGAGTCTGATTAATAACCCAGACCTCATAATCAAACCCGCTGACAAAGGGGGTGCTGTTGTCATCCTGAATAGGTCAGACTCTGAACAGGAGGCAGCCAGACAACTCTCCAACACCACATGTTACAGACCTCTCTCCACTGATCCCACTTTGGAATTCCAAAGGAAATTACAACAACTAGTGAAGGAACTCCCTGCAGCTACTCGGGACCTCATTAACTCAGACACACCATCTGAGCCGCAGCCTGGATTATTCTATTTACTTCCCAAAATCCACAAACCTGGAAACCCTGGACGCCCTATCATTGCAGGTATTGGCACCCTTACCACCGGACTATCCAGTTACGTGAACTCCCTCCTCAAACCCTATGCCACCAACGCTCCCAGCTATCTCCGAGATACCACCGACTTCCTGAGGAAATTACAAAACATCGGAAAAGTTCCTGATAACGCCATCCTTGCCACAATGGATGTAGAGGCTCTGTACACACATCTGCCACATAAAGATGGATTACAAGCAATCAGGAAAACCATCCCTGATGCCACCACAGCCAGTCTGGTGTCTGACCTCTGTCACTTTGTTCTCACACACAATCATTTCTGTTTTGGGGACAATTTATAGCTCCAGATTAGTGGAACTGCTATGGGCACCCGCATGGCCCCACAATATGCTAATTATTTATGGCTGACCTGGAACAACGATTCCTCAGCTCTCGTCCCCTATTACCACTCCTATACTTAAGATACATTGATGACGTCTTTATGATTTGGACCCATGGTACAGAGGCTCTAGAAGAATTCCACAGCGACTTTACCAATCTACACCCCACCATCAACTTATGCCTCGATTACAACATGCAAGAGATACATTTCCTGGACACTACAGTACTCATCAAGGATGGCCTGATCAGTACCACACTGTACCGAAAACCTACTGATCGCTATACTTATCTACACCCTTCTAGCTTCCATCCTGCACACGTGACTAGATCCATTGTTTACAGTCAAGCTCTTAGATACAATCACATTTGCTCTGATCCTACTGACAGAGACCAAAAACTACAAGAACTTTACCAAATATTCATAAACCTGAATTACCCACCAGGACAAATAAAAATACAAATCGACAGGGCCAGACGCATACCCAGAGACCAGCTACTCCAAGATCGGCCCAAAAAAGCCAAGAACAGAACACCACTGGTCATCACCTACAGCCCCCAACTCAGACCACTGCAACGAATTATTAAAGACCTACAACCTATTCTTAATCAGGATGCCACACTCCAGCAGGCCCTGGGTGACAGGCCTGTTCTCTCCTACAGACAACCTCCCAACCTCATGAGGATCCTCACTAACAGCCACAGTCTATACCCCAGGAACACCAGTCCTGGAACCTTTCCCTGCAACAAAGCCCGCTGCCAGCTTTGTCCACATTTCTTCTCTGGAAATACCATCACTGGACCTAACCAGGTTACTCACAGAATCACGGGCACTTTCTCATGCTCCTCTACTAACATCATATATGCCATCATGTGCCAACAGTGCCCAGGTGCTTCGTATATTGGACAGACTTCTAACTCCCTTAGACAAAGGGTCAATGGGCACAAAACAGACATCAAAACGCTCCAGATCCACAAACCAGTTAGTCAACCTTTTCATGGAACGGGGCATTCTGTCGATGACCTCAAGGGATGTGTGTTGCAGAAAAGCAATTCTTGCTCCGCTTTGGAAAGAGAAACATCTGAACTGGCTTTTCTATTCAAATTCGGCACTTTAACACATGGTTTAAATCGTGATGGGAACTTTCTGAGTCACTATAGGGGCTCGTCTGCATACTTGGCTCAATCTAATTCTTGACCTTCCCCCCCCACCCCTCCACTCTCTGATTTGCTCCCCTTGATTATCTTTTTCCGATTTGTCCTCCTTGCTTACCGTTTTGGTTCTCTGTGCCTTAAATCTTGAGTCTGTTCTGGTCTGGCTATGGTCTGAAGAAGTGGGTCTGTCCCAGGAAAGCTCACCTAATAAACCATTTTGCTAGTCTTTAAAGTGCTACTTGACTGCTTTTTGTTTTGACAGTGTAGAGACTAGCACAGCTCCCTCTCTGTTACTATCTAAAATATCTGTTCATCTATAAGGTGCCACAGAATTTCTTGTTCTCAAAGCTACAGACTAACACGGCCACCTCTGTGATATTGCATTACCCTGTATCTCTTGATAGCTTTGTACTATTTCATGTCTTCCTACTATTCTTTACATTTGTGATTTTATAGTACTTTTCTATCTTCCTATTATCCTTTGTATTTGTTATTTTGTATTCATAGACACCTAGCATACAACCCCATATTGTATCTAAGACTCCATTTTGCTGTTGTATTAGCCTGTAAATCTAGTGCTGTCTGTGTGAGAGGGGGGATGTGAGAGCCACCTGGAAGTGTGAATGTGGATGCTTAAAGAGTTACCCTCTGGACAAAGTCTCGGCTCAACAGAGCCCTGGCTGGGCTGATCTGATGGGTCTGTTCCTGCCTTGGGCAGGAGGCTGGACTTGATGGCTTTTTAGGTCTCTTCCAGCTCTATTGTTCTCTGATTCTATGATTTGGAGGCTGAAGAACAATAAGAACTGGACTCTACAGCAGTGACCCACCCGGAGAGGAAGATTAAGTCCCATCCGTAGGCGATGAGTCACACAGAAACCTGGGCAGTGGGAAGGGATCAAACCCACCTGCCGTTGCCTGGTGACTCACAGTGCCTGGGGCCGTGGGACAGGACCAGAAGGGTGGACTAAAAGCTATAAAAGCCGTGTGCCCCACGACAGGGCTGGGTTCCTCTTCTCACCTCCTCAGCGTCGGAGCAACAGAACTCGGCTCCCCGCCCACCTCTAATCCCTCTGGCCAACGGATTAGAGTGAGCGGCAACCCTTAGTAACTGTGAGCAACCACAAGACAACGTGTGTGTGTGTGTGTGCGTGTGTGTATATGTCTGTAAGTAAACGATGTATATTATATGCATGTAATGGCGCTGTATACTCAATAAATGCGGTGTTCTTGCCTTGTCCCTCTGAGCAGATCCTGGCTACGTCTACACGTGAAGCCTACATCGAAGTAGCCTATTTCGATGTGGCGACATCGAAATAGGCTATTTCGATGAATAACGTCTACACGTCCTCCAGGGCTGCCAACGTCGATGTTCAACTTCGACGTTGGGCAGCACCACATCGAAATAGGCGCAGCGAGGGAACGTCTACACGCCACAGTAGCACACATCGAAATAAGGGTGCCAGGCACAGCTGCAGACAGGGTCACAGGGCGGACTCAACAGCAAGCCGCTCCCTTAAAGGGCCCCTCCCAGACACAGTTGCACTAAACAACACAAGATCCACAGAGCCGACAACTGGTTGCAGACCCTGTGCCTGCAGCATGGATCCCCAGCTGCCGCAGCAGCAGCCAGAAGCCCTGGGCTAAGGGCTGCTGCCCACGGTGACCACAGAGCCCCGCAGGGGCTGGAGAAAGAGCATCTCTCAACCCCCCAGCTGATGGCCGCCATGGAGGACCCGGCAATTTCGACGTTGCGGGACGCGGATCGTCTACACGGTCCCTACTTCGACGTTGAACGTCGAAGTAGGGCGCTATTCCTATCTCCTCATGAGGTTAGCGACTTCGACGTCTCGCCGCCTAACGTCGAAGTTAACTTCGAAATAGCGCCCGACGCGTGGAGCCGCAACGGGCGCTATTTCGAAGTTAGTGCCGCTACTTCGACGTAGCGTGCACATGTAGACACAGCTCCTGTGTGCTTCTCCTGAGCATAACGACCACGAGCGTCCTTTCAATCTATTGTCCTTCTGCACCTGCTGGGCCAGTGGCTGAATCTCTCCTCGCTGCTGTCAGTGTGGTGTGCCATGAGCCAGAGGGGCGAGGCACAGGCTCAGTCCCCCCAAGGGCTACTCCTGGCATTCCAGCGTCCCCAACAGTAATCCACCGACAGCCAGAAGATCCTGCTTGCGCCTTTTCGAGCAGGCCTGTGCTCTGAAACAGGTGACTAGCTATAGATACACATCTCCTAGGACTGGAAGGGACCTTGGGAGGTCACCTAGTCCAGTCCCCTGCCCTCTTGGCAGGACCAAGCACCCTCCCGAGCACCTATTTGCCCCAATCCCTAAATGGCCTCCTCAAGGATTGAGCTCACTGCCCTGGGTTTAGCAGGCCAATGCTCAAACCACTGAGCTATCCCTGCCCCCAACTACTGTGCCCCTTCCCCGGCTGTGAATGCTGGTGCAGGTGAAGGGTCCCCACTCCCCAGCGGAGGGCAAGGAAACAGCCAAGGGGGCCGGGCACTTGAGTTCCGAGGAGAGGCTGAGGGAAAGAGGCAGAAGAAAAGAAAGGGAGGGGAGCTCAGTGCCTGCCTGGTTTGTCTCTGCCTCGTGCCAAGCAACGTCCAAACAGGGGCGGCTCGACACGAATGTCGCTCCTATTGGCAAAAGTTGGCAGCATAGACAGGCCTCCGCCTTTCCCTCCCCAGGTCAGCTGGAGAGCTCCTCAGAGACCCATAAAATCCCAGGGCTGGAGGGGACCTCAGGAGGTCGTCGAGTCCAGCCCCCTGCCCAGAGCAGGATCAGCCCCCACTAAGTCATCCCAGCCAGCACCTTGTCCAGCCGGGACTTAAAAACCTCCAGGGGTGGAAATTCCACCACCTCTCTCAGCAACGCATTCCAGTGCTTCACCGCGCTCCTAATAACCAACCTCCTCCTCTTCTTCTGGAGCTCCGGATCATTGCTCCTTGTTCTGCCGTCCGCCACCACTGAGAACGGCCTCCCTCCAGTCTCTCCAGGCACGTATGGCTTTGCGGGGGTCCTCCTGTGATGGAGTGGGGGGAGTGCCTGTGTGAGTCAGGCTGGATGTCTGAGGCAAGCAGCAGTTCCCAGTGGCTAAGGATGACCCTGGGGCTACAACTGGCAGGTAACACCTCTGCCTGAACAAAGAGCAGGGAGGAGCTAAGCTGGGTTTTTGAATCGGGGGCGGCAGTTAGAGGGAGGAAAAGGGAGAGCTGGAAGGCAGCCAGCCTGAGAAGGGGGAAGCTACACCCCAGAGGGGCACCCCTCGGGGTCTTCTCCCCAGGACAGGTTGGAAGGACTGTCTCTGGCTGCTGTGCTGTCGCTTCTGTGAGAAACTGGACATCTGTTGCCTAATAAACCTGCTGTTGTACCTGCTAAGTGAGAGTCTCTCCTGCCAGCGGATGGGGTGCAGTGCAGGGGGACCCCTGAACCCCATCACACTGGTGTCAGCAGTGGGATGCACTGCACCCACGGATGAGCTCCCAGCAGTGGCTGACTGAGCACCAGAGAAGGAAGGAGTCTCACAAGAGCCAGAGGGGGAACAGAGCCATTCCTGCAGCTGCTGCTGGTGAGTGGATACCCCGGGAGATAGCGGGGAGATGGATTATACCCGACTCCTGAAGGCAGAGCTAGCGGGGCTGTGCAGAGAGAGGGGCCTGACCGTGGGGAAGGCGACCAAGGCCCAGCTGATTGCCCAGCCAGTTGCACACGTGCTGGGTGTGCTCGGGGTGTGCTGTGTGTTACACACGCGCTGTGTGGGCTCTGGGTGTGCTGTGTGTTCCACACGTGCTGTGAGTGTGCTGTGTGTGCTGTGTGTTGCACACGTGCTGTGTGTGCGCTGTGTGTGCTGTGTGTTCCACACGTGCTGTGTGTGCTCGGGGTGTGCTGTGTGGTCCACACCTGCTGTGTGTGCTCGGGGTGTGCTGTGTGTTGCACACGCGCTGTGTGTGCTCAGGGTGTGCTGTGTGTTCCACACGTGCTGTGTGGGCTCTGGGTGTGCTGTGTGTTCCACACGCGCTGTGTGTGCTCTGGGTGTGCTGTGTGTTCCACACGCGCTGTGTGGGCTCGGGGTGTGCTGTGTGTTCCACACCTGCTGTGTGTGCTCGGGGTGTGCTGTGTGTTCCACATGCGCTGTGTGTGCTCGGGGTGTGCTGTGTGTTCCACACGCGCTGTGTGGGCTCGGGGTGTGCTGTGTGTTGCACACGTGCTGTGTGTGCGCTTGGTGTGCTGTGTGTTGCACACGTGCTGTGTGTGCTCGGGGTGTGCTGTGTGTTCCACACGTGCTGTGTGTGCGCTGGCTGTGCTGTGTGTTCCACACACGCTGTGTGTGCGTGGGGTGTGCTGTGTGTTCCACACGCGCTGGGGGTGCGCTGGGGGTGCTGTGTGTTGCACACGCGCTGTGTGTGCTCGGGTGTGCTGTGTGTTGCACACGCACTGTGTGTGCGCTGGGTGTGCTGTGTGTTCCACACACGCTGTGTGTGCTCGGGGTGTGCTGTGTGTTCCACACGCGCTGTGTGGGCTCTGGGTGTGCTGTGTGTTGCACACGTGCTGTGTGTGCTCGGGTGTGCTGTGTGTTCCACACGTGCTGTGTGTGCGCTGGCTGTGCTGTGTGTTGCACACGCGCTGTGTGTGCACGGGGTGTGCTGTGTGTTCCACGCGCGCTGGGGGTGCTGTGTGTTGCACACGCGCTGTGTGCGCTCGGGTGTGCTGTGGGTTGCACACGCACTCTGTGTGCGCTGGGTGTGCTGTGTGTTCCACACGCGCTGGGTGCGCGCTGGGTGTGCTGTGTGTTGCACACGCGCTGTGTGTGCTCAGGGTGTGCTGTGTGTTGCACACGTGCTGTGTGTGCTCGGGGTGTGCTGTGTTTTGCACACGCACTGTGTGTGCGCTGGGTGTGCTGTGTGTTCCACACACGCTGTGTGTGCTTGGGGTGTGCTGTGTGTTCCACATGTGCTGTGTGGGCTCTGGGTGTGCTGTGTGTTGCACACGTGCTGTGTGTGCGCTTGGTGTGCTGTGTGTTGCACACGTGCTGTGTGTGCTCGGGGTGTGCTGTGTGTTCCACACGTGCTGTGTGTGCGCTGGCTGTGCTGTGTGTTGCACATGTGCTGTGTGTGCGCGGGGTGTGCTGTGTGTTCCACACGCGCTGGGGGTGTGCTGGGGGTGCTGTGTGTTGCACACGCGCTGTGTGTGCTCAGGGTGTGCTGTGTGTTGCACACGTGCTGTGTGTGCTCGGGGTGTGCTGTGTGTTGCACACGCACTGTGTGTGCGCTGGGTGTGCTGTGTGTTCCACACGCGCTGGGTGTGCGCTGGGTGTGCTGTGTGTTCCACACGCGCTGGGTGTGCTCTGGGTGTGATGTGTGTTCCACACCTGCTGTGTGTGCTCGGGGTGTGCTGTGTGTTCCACACATGCTGTGCGCTCTGGGTGTGCTGTGTGGTCCAGTGTGTGCCTTTCCGTGGGACAGGGAACCACACCCTTAGGTGTGCGGGTGAGACTAGTGCATTAAAATCATTCCTGTCCCCTTGTTTTCCACAGGCAGCGTTCAGTACGGAAGAGCTCTCACCACGGAGGGCAACTGTGTGATCAAATGAAGCTCTTGGCCCTGATGTATCCGGCCTATCAATTTCTCCCGTGTGGCCACCCAAGGGCTCAGCTTACAGGGAACACCGCAGCCTTCGGCGTATCCCTCCCACCAGCTCACAAGCCAGCCGCACACAACCCTTCCGCCCCCAACAACTCCCCTCAGCAAGCCCCAAAATCAGAGCCACTTACCCAGAGCCGCCTCTGCTGTTTCCGCTTTCTCACTCTCCAACCCCCAGGGAGGTCTGGCCAGCCCCCTCTGGGGTAGAGAAGTGCTCCTGGCTGCACACACCTCTGACCTCCGAGTCGCTCTCAGCCCCTGTGTCCCCCAGAACATCTCTCCCATCACGTCCTCCTGGTCTCAACTGGCCCCTCAGTCTCCAGAGTATCCACAGGAGTCTCTGCTGTGGGGGTGAGCGGTGTTCCCTGCGTAAGTTGTGCCTTCGGGCAGCTGCCCAGGAGAGATTCAGGTGCCACCCACCTATCTAAAAGGGAGCCATAAGGAGGAGGGCGAAAACTTGTTCTTCTTGGCCTCTGAGGATAGAACAAGAGGCAATGGACTTAAACTGCAGCCAGGGAGGTTTGGGTTGGACATTAGGAAAAAGTTCCTAACTGTCAGGGCGGCCAAACAGTGGAATAAATTGCCAAGGGAGGTTGTGGAATCTCCATCGCTGGAGATACTTAACAACAGGTCAGATAGACGTCCATCAGGGATGGTTTAGACAGTACTTGGTCCTGCCACTGGGGCAGGGGGCTGGACTCGATGGCCTCTCGAGGTCCCTTCCCATCATAGAATGATAGAACAATAGAGCTGAAAGAGACCTAAAAAAGCCACCGAGTCCAGCCCCCTGCCCTAAGCAGGACCAAAGTCGTCCTAGCATTCAATGATTCTGTGATTCACAGAGCACCCACAGCCAGCAGCACGTCTCTGTTGGTGGTACACGTCCACGCAGGAGAAAATGTGTTCTGCCCACAGATGGAAAAGTAGAGGGACCGCGCGCGGTGGGTTTGCTTCCATATTAACCCGGCTCTGCACTCCAGCTCGGCCACAGCCCCTCTCCAGCACAGAGCGTGGGACCCGTCCATAGGTACCATAATTCCTGCAGCTGGGCCTGGACCGTTTCCTCTCTCCGCATGCTGACAAGCTCGCCTGGAAGGATGCAAAGCAGCTACCGCCTGCCTCCCTGTGCACGCCGGCTTTCTGAACCCCAGAGGAATTTAAAGGGCGGGGCTGAGGGCTGATCCCTCAGGGCAGGGCAGTGCCCTTCACGACGATGGCCAGAGCTGTGAGAAGAAGCATCGTGGGACAGCTCGACTGAACCCCAGTTGAACACCACTGGCATAGACACAGCCTGTCCTCCCTGGCTTTGCTCTCAGGGCAGGACCCCTGCCTTCACGAAGGAGGGAAGCTGCATGCATCTTGCAAAGGGAGTTAAAGGTCTGCAGCCGTAGCCCAGCAGCACAGGAGATCGGAGCCAGCGAAATCCCCAGAGGAAATTCCAGCGCACTTCCTCCCCTGCACATCAGATAGGGAAACAAGAGGGCAGCGCAGGCTGCTGGGGCTTACACCAAAAGCCACAGGAGAGGCCAAGGGGAAATAGCTCCTCAGCCCCAAAGGCCAATGTGAGGCCCAGGAGGCAAGTGTGGGGGCAGAACATGCAGAGCTGGAAGCCAGGCCAATCCCCCTGTGCATGAATACGGATCCCTGTGATTGTTCGGTGTAGCAGAGTGCATTTAGTGTTACAAACCTCACCTGGAGTATCGCGTGCAGCCCTGTGCCCCACACTTTAGGAAAGATGTGGAGACATTGCAGAAGGTCCAGAGAAGAGCAGCAAGAACACTGAAAGGTCTGGAGAACATGAGCTCTGAGGGAAGCTGAAAGAACTGGGCTTGTTCAGTTTAAGAAAGAGAAGGCTGAGAGGGGACATGATAGCGGTTTTCAAGTATCTAAAAGGGTATTACAAGGAGGAGTGAGAAAAATAGCTCTCCTTGGCCTCTGAAGACAAGACAAGGAGCAATGGGCTTAAGCTGCAGCAAGGGAGGTTTAGGTTGGACATTAGGAAAAAGTTCCTAACTGTCAGGGTGGTCGAACACTGGAGTAAATTGCCCAGGGAGGTTGTGGAATCTGCATCACCGGAGATATTTAAGAACAGGTTGGACAGACATCTACCGAGGATGACCTAGCTGGCGCTTGGTCCTGCTGTGAGGGCAGGGGGGCTGGACTTGGTGACCTCTCAAGGTCCTTTCCAGTTTTGGTCTTTTATGCAGACTAATGGAGCGTCACCTACTTGCCTCCCAGCCTTTCCCAGGGGTGTGCCCCTGTCTTAAGTAACCCCCCAAACCAGAAAACGGCTCTGCGGAATGCAAAGGAAAGCCGGACACAGAGGAGCACGAATTTCACAGCAAGTGGCCGCGGTGTGTGACGACCGGAGGTGGGAGACTGCCTGCTTTCCTCACATGCCACCGTCGAAGGAAAAGCCCACGAGGGGCCCGAGCGACTCTGTCTGCCTGTGTGCTGTGAGAAAACGCCACACGTGTGACTCCAGGGGTAGATCCTCCATCTCTGCACTCGTTAGAGCCTCATGGGGTGGAAAAACTGAACGAGGAGCCAGAGCTGAGAGCTCTTGGGGAAAGCAGCAGCTTATTGCATGTCTCTGACTGCAGCTGCCTACAAGTGGGCTTGAACCTAGCACCCCTCGAGCTTAGCCCAGGAGCCTCTACAGCTTGAGCTAAAAACACATCCGGTTCCTGCATTAAGCGCCAGAGGCCCCCAGGCTTGAGTCTGCCTGTGAACAGTTACGCTACCACCTACAATTAGAGACTATGACTTGCCTGTGCCTGTATTTTACCTGCTTTAACCTTTCCACAGCTCTCGTTTCCTCTTCTCAATTAAGAACCCTTTAGTGAGTTTGCTGCAGATTGGCTACGAGCACTGTCTGCGGAGTAAGCCCCAGGGCATCAGCTGATCTGGGACGAACGCTCTCTCGGGCCTGGAGACAACGTGAATGTGGGGTGGTTTTTGGCGCGAGGGACGTTTTCTCAACAAGACCGGTTTGCCGGGGTGGCCAGATGGGCTGGAGAGACTCAGGGGCTGTCGGCGACTCCAGCCTAAGCCTGTTGCACTGTGTGAGGAGGTCACATTCGTTGCTGGTTTGGTGAAAGCTAACGACAGAGCGCACCAGCAGTTTGGAGCTGTCTGTTGGCGGTTTGTCTGAGGGCAGCAACCACTCGGGCGTAAGGGTGACCAGAGTCACAGGCCGTAGGTCAAATGGGCTTGCAGAGTATAACCCAAGGCTGGTAGAAGTTTAAGTCTGGTACAGAGAGTTTTAGGGGCTAATGGTGGGTTACAATGAGGGCATCGTGCTCAGATGAGGGGCCAGAAGCTAAAAGCCTGTGACGTGTTATGAAAAGCCAGGGGCATCTCCTACACCCCGAAAGCCTCAGACCAGGCAGGGAGCACTCGGCTCCGCAGCTCTGGCCAAAGAACAGGGTCCGAGCTCCGCCACCCCTCAGCCAGCAGCGCCGCCTTTTCGTTTGGCTGCCGCAAGCCCCCGCGCGTCTCCTGAGGACCTCCCCATGCTGCAGCTGGGGGAAACTCCCTGACCCTTGCAAACCAGCCCAACGTGCCGCACTCCTGGCCGCAGGGGCTGTTCCCTCCCGTGGGCTCCCCCCACAACACACCTGCTGTCCCACGGGCTCCGCCCCGCCTGGCCTGCTGGGTCCCTCGCGCGCGCCCTGGGCCTCGCCGTGAGCTGGGAACTGCCGCGCAACCGCCACCACTCTGGCCAGCTGCTTGTTGGGGCGGAAGCTGCACTGGTAGAAGGCCCGGTGGCACCGGGGACACTGCTTCGGGTGCTCCTCCTCAACGCACCGAGCAGCCTTTCAGAGACAGGGTTAGCAGTGGGGGGCAGAGGAGACCCAGGCTATGCAGCGCAGAGGGGCCGGGCTGGGCTGTGCCTGGCATGGGCCGAGCGCAGCAGGCAGCGGAGGGCGAAGGGACCCTGTGCGGAGGGAGAGCCGTGAAGGATGTACCCAGGGAGCAGCCTGGGAATTCTCACCCATCGGGGCTGCTGGAAGGGACCAGCCCCAGGACAAGGGGAGAGAGTCGGGCACAGGGGGCAGTAAAAGGGGGCACCGCGCCTGTCCACCAAAGTATCTGGGGTGACTCCTGGGGAGGGACACATGGGGGGCAGTGGCCACACAACCACCCCCCCCAATGGGTCTTCTCCCAATGCCACCCCTCGCCCGGAGGAAAGTCAGGGCCCCCGGCACCTTATATGTCCCTTAGAAAAGAAACCACGAAGCAGGAGCTGCGTAAGCAGCTAGATATGCAGATGGATTTGTGCAGAGTCTGCCGTCGCATGGGCTCAGCACATGCAACCCAGCTGTCAAGCACAGATGGGTTTCCTGCTCTCCACAGATGCTTCTCCAGCGTGGCAGGGAAAGTGCGTCAGCCCCACAAACCTCACCGGTCACTTCTCCCTCCCTGCTGGGCCTGAGCGACCCCACAGCTGGTACAAAGCCCTTACGGGGCCTTGGCAATCAGAAAAGATCCAGAAAAGGGCCACCAAAGGAGTAGGGCTTTGGAGCAGGGACCCGTGAAGACAGATGAAACAGACTGGGACTGTCTAGCTTACTAAAGAGGGACACGGCAGAGGTCTATAAAGTCATGACTGGTGCAGAAAAAGTGAATGAGGAGATGGTATTTACTAGTTCCCGTAATGTAAGAACTAGGCAGCGGGATGGGGGGATTCCTGAAGACTGAAAACAAATGGACATTAGAGGGGAATTGCCTAGCAGAAGTCCTGAAAAATCAAAATAAATGCTGGGGGAGGGGAGAATAGGAGGGGAAATGCCCAGAAGAGCCCAGCAGCCACAGGACACTGTGCGGGCCGAGTAAAATGCAAAGCAATGGGGGAAAAGAAATGCCGGGGGAAAAGGACACGGGATGGGAAAAGCCCAGCAGAGCCTGGCAGTGGGGAAGTCCTGAAAAATGCAAAGAAATGCTGGTTGGAAAGGGGCATGGCTGTGAGAACCCCCGCGGAGCCTTGCAAACCGCAAGGGAACACCAGCCGGCTGCTTCAGGCAAATGTACAGGGGCAGAAGACGTTTTTGAAAAAAAAAGAGATGTGAATTCCCAGGCTCCTGCAGAGCGCCAAAGACGACATCACCTTCCTAAAGCTAACAGGTCTGGAGAAAGTGGGAGACACCCCACGAAAGCTCAGGCTCCAAAATCTCCGTTAGTCTATAAGGTGCCACAGGACTTCCTGCTGTTCTCGAAGATACAGACTAACACGATTCCCTCTCTGAGACCTGAGTGTCTGTGCAGGCACAGCCCTGGCCCAGCAACTCGGACCCCAACAGCCTGGTCTCTGGGGGGGGTTGCTCCCCACCAGCATGTGCAGGTGTCGATAGTAGCAGCAGGTCTGTGGAGCTGCCCTGACCGCTGGCTGGCTCCCCGGACGTTTTGATAGGCCTGCTGGCGTTCTTTCACCTTCACCCGGCACTGCCCAGCATCCCAGCATCCCACTGCCCAGCATCCCTCGGGCAGCCATCTCGTGTGCCATCTGATCATAGACGGCCACAGTTCTGCTGGCCACCTGAAGCCCCTTCACCACCATCCCAGCTGTACGCTGGTTTCCATCAGCTTCAATCACAAGCACCTGGGTGACCACAACGCACTCTCAGTCCCAGTTTTTACCCAAATGCGTGTCCTGCACTGCCCGGCCTTTTCCTGGGCAGTTCCTGTAAGAGTCAGTGCGCATTTCAGTCTTTAGGTAGTTACCAAAGCTGCTCAATTTAAACACGGCCCTGGATAAGTTTAAATGAAAAAGAAAACAAGTTTATTTAACTATAAAGAGAGAGAATTTGAGTACAAGTTTCAGGGAGTCAGGTCAGAAATGGTCAAAAGGGAAAGATAAAATGTTTACTAGAAGCTAAAACTTAACCAGCTAGACAAGGTTCAAGGGAAAATCCTACCATGTTTTCCCAGCAAGAGGAGTAACCAAATACCCAGGTGTGGAGCTCCCTATAAAGTCAGAGGGCTTGTTCCTTTGTCTTCTTAGGTGGAATCATAGCACCCTAGTACAAGGGCGCCTGGATGAGGCCTTCGAGGAGACCTTCGAAAAGGAGAAGCGCTCCGTCCCAGGAAATATTGACACATTGTGCTGAGGGGCACAGAACCATAGCCAAGCTGTGCCCATACCCAAACCTCTACCTACACCCACCCCAACCCGCCTCTAGCATGCAGAATAAATACTCACAGAAACCGCTTGCTCCAGGGGGCTCAGGGACCGGTCCCAGTTCTGTGATGAAGAGGTCCGGGCTGTCAGGAAGAACTTCCTCAGCCCCCTGCCCTTTGCCCCTTCCTCCGCTCCATTGGTTTCTTCCTCCAGGGCACCCAGCTCCTCCCAGACTCTATACCAGGGCCTTCACAAGTGTTGTAATTCAGACCGGCCTCTGTGGGGGGTTGCTCCCCACCAGCATGTGCAGGTGTCGATAGTAGCAGCAGGTCTGTGGAGCTGCCCTGACCACTGGCTGGCTTCCCAGACTTTTTGATAGGCCTGCTGGCGTTCTTTCACCTTCACCCGGCACTGCCCAGCGTCCCAAGGGTGACCTCGGGCGGCCATCTCGTCTGCCATCTGATCATAGGTCATAGATCATAGCAGAGGGCTAATGATGGAATTGCTCCCGCTGTGGTGTGATGTGATGGGCAAAGGAATTTTTGCATTATGGGCGCCCAGCGTGGAGGGGAACTCCATGGAGGGGAGCTCTGCGGAAGGGACCGGTTCCAGGTCGAGGGTGAAAAGCTCCGGGCTGTCTGGAACAGCTTCCGCTGTCCCCTGCTCATTGCCCCTTTCCTCCTCTCCATTGCCCTCTTTCTCCAGGCTCACCCCGAACTCCACACCAGGGCCTCCATAACTGTTGTGATTCAGACCGGGCTCCGTGGTGAGGTCTCTCCCCATACGCACGTGGAGATGTTGATCATACAGGAGCTGCACCGATCACCGGCTGGCTTCCTGGACGTTTGTTAGGCCTGCCGGAGTTCCTTCACCCTCACCTGGCGCTGCACAGAGTCCCGGGAGTGACCTCGGGTGGCCATCTGATCATAGACGGCCACGTTTCTCTTGGCCACCTATTGGTCTCCCCAAATGGCCGTGAGATCCAGAATCTCCTGATGGGTCCAAGCTGGGGCTCTCTTGCCAGCCTGGGAAGGGCCAGGCAGGTCACTACCCTGAGTGCTCATGATTGCAGTACAGGGCTACCAAAAATTGCTACCGACGCGCTGCGATGCGAGGGGCAAAGGGATTTTTTCATAATGGGAGCCCTTGATATTTGCAGGGCTGGGCTGCTCCATGCCAATTCCAATTCGATCAAAACCTCGCAGGCCTCCTTTGGCCTTCTTCCAGCACAGCTGACAGCAGCGCCCAAGGAAGCGGCCGTGCTCGGGGGGTCACCACCTCGCTTTGCGGGATACGTACGGGACGCTTCTGGAGGCTAACAAATTCGAGTTAAGGACAGGGCGCTTCCGCGCTAGCCTGGACTGGAGATTTTAAATTCAGTTTTGAAGCTAAACCCTTCCCGTAATACCGATATCCCGTAATCGGCGTTGCAGCTCAAGAAATCGAGTTAAGGGTATTACGTGTGACGACAGACGCTCTTTAATATCGAGCGAACGCCTTGAAATTCCAATTTCTCTAAAAGTGCAGACGCAGCCTCTGAGAGCAGTTAGGTCTTTTTAAAGCTGGGCCAAGCAGTAGGAGTCTAGGGAGCCCCTGGCACTGAGCGGGGGAGCTGCCCAGTTAGGGGCGCTGGCCTGAAGTCAGGGCAGGGCAGTGAAGTCTGTGGGTCCAGGCCCTCAGACAGGATGGAGCAGCTAAGAGTCAGGTCCTGGCTTTTGCAACCGGCTGACAGACACAGGCCTCCTGGACTAGACAGGGGAGGCTGCCCCTGACCCCACCATCCCTGAGGTGGCAGAGGGCAGGGGAGCCTGGGGGCACCCTACTCCATAGGAACCCTACCCAGGGCCATGTCTGTGGCAGAGAGGTGCACCCCAGGGCTGTTGGGGATGTGTGGACAGCACCCTGACCTCATCTCAGGCTAAATCCCAAGGGGGCTGTCCCCAGTTCCCTCGGGCACCTCCTACTCGCTGCTGGACGGGCACCTCAGTCTGTGGGAGGAGGGAAGGGAGGTGCCCGTCTGTCTCCCCAGGGTAAGTGACCAGGAGTAGCCCCACAGCTCTGGAAAGCCCTCGGTGTGGCTGGGGGCCTCTGGGCTCCAGCAGCCAGGGTGGTGCGTCCATCTCTCCCATCTGCTGCAGGGTGCGGGCTGTGGGTGAAGCCGCCCTCTGGGGAGGTTAGCCTGCTGGCCCCAGCCCGCCCTTCCCGCATGGTCCTGCTCTGCTACAGCCCTGACCCGCTTCCCCACCCACCAGCAGAGCTACACACATTTATTTTCATGCCAGTTTCCTTCAAGCACGGGGAGGGCCGTGATGAGCAATGGGCCGTTCTGACGCCTCCCCTAGACTTGTTTGCTTTTTGCACTATGAGTTTCTTGGTAGGCTGAAATACTAACCAGACGAAGAGCACAAGAACCGCCACACTGGGTCAGACCAAAGGTCCATCCAGCCCAGTAGCCTGTCTGCCGACAGTGGCCAGTGCCAAGAGACAATGATCAAGCGATTTGTCTTCTGCCATCCATCTCCAGCCTCTGACAATCAGAGGCCAGGGACACCCTTCCTTCACCCTGGCCAACAGCCTCTTATGGACCTAACCTCCATGAATTTATCCAGCTCTTTCTTAAATTCTGTTACAGTCCTGGCCTGCGCCATCTCCTCTGGTGAGGAGTTCCACAGATTAACTATGCGCTGAGTGAAGAAGAACTTTCTTTTATTAGTTTTAAACCTGCTGCCCATTAATTTCATTTGGTGCCCTGCAAAATGCATCAGGTGCCTTCAACACTGCTGGGGCCAGAGCAGCTGGGGCCCACCCGCAAGGAAAACGTCAACCCATGCACATAATGAATGAGTTCAGCTGGCCGGTAAATCAAAGGCCTCCAGGAGCAGCCCTCAAACCTTCCCACCCTCCTAATTCTATCAGAAAAAGGACGGCCCAGGAGAATCCGCTGAAGGGGCCGGTGCCCTGCGGCCGGACAGGCCCCACCTGGAGCCCAGGCTGCAGGCAGGAAGCTGTGGAGGTAGAAGGATCTTGGCACAGAAGTGCCTGCAATGGGAACGTGCCAGCTGCCACACCCCTTCCCAGGGCTGCCCTGCCCTGTCCTTGTCCTGCTGGCGCAGGCGGGGTGGGACGGTACGTAGGTCGTGCAAGGAGGGAGGGAAAGCGGCTCTGAACTTTCCGAAGTCACTCTGTCCGCCTGTGTAAGGGCCGGGCAGAATACGGCTCCCAGGGTTTGGTGCCCCATTGGAGCAGGAGAACGTGGCCCATCTCTCACAGGGGAGGTGCTGTTTTGCCCCGGAAAATCTTGTGACTAACCAGGAACCACAGGGAAGGGTGCAGAAAGCCCTGGCACGCACATGTGACCAGAACACAAGTGACTGTTCTGGCAGTGACTCGGTCACAGGGAAGGGTGCAGAAAGCCCTGGCGTGCACGTGTGACCAGAACACAAGTGACTGTTCTGGCAGTGACTCGGTCACAGGGAAGGGTAGAGAAAGCCCTGGCACGCACATGTGACCAGAACACAAGTGACTGTTCTGGCAGTGACTCGGTCACAGGGAAGGGTGCAGAAAGCCCTGGCACGCGCGTGTGACCGGAACACAAGTGACTGTTCTGGCAGTGACTCGGTCACAGGGAAGGGTGCAGAAAGCCCTGGCACGCGCGTGTGACAGGAACACAAGTGACTGTTCTGGCAGTGACTCGGTCACACGGAAGGGTGCAGAAAGCCCTGGCACGCACATGTGACCAGAACACAAGTGACTGTTCTGGCAGTGACTCAGTCACACGGAAGGGTGCAGAAAGCCCTGGCACGCACATGTGACCAGAACACAAGTGACTGTTCTGGCAGTGACTCGGTCACAGGGAAGGGTGCAGAAAGCCCTGGCACGCACATGTGACCAGAACACAAGTGACTGTTCTGGCAGTGACTCGGTCACAGGGAAGGGTAGAGAAAGCCCTGGCACGCACATGTGACCAGAACACAAGTGACTGTTCTGGCAGTGACTCGGTCACAGGGAAGGGTGCAGAAAGCCCTGGCACGCGCGTGTGACCGGAACACAAGTGACTGTTCTGGCAGTGACTCGGTCACAGGGAAGGGTGCAGAAAGCCCTGGCACGCGCGTGTGACAGGAACACAAGTGACTGTTCTGGCAGTGACTCGGTCACACGGAAGGGTGCAGAAAGCCCTGGCACGCACATGTGACCAGAACACAAGTGACTGTTCTGGCAGTGACTCAGTCACACGGAAGGGTGCAGAAAGCCCTGGCACACACATGTGACCAGAACACAAGTGACTGTTCTGGCAGTGACTCGGTCACAGGGAAGGGTGCAGAAAGCCCTGGCACGCACATGTGACCAGAACACAAGTGACTGTTCTGGCAGTGACTCGGTCACAGGGAAGGGTAGAGAAAGCCCTGGCACGCACATGTGACCAGAACACAAGTGACTGTTCTGGCAGTGACTCGGTCACAGGGAAGGGTGCAGAAAGCCCTGGCACGCGCGTGTGACCGGAACACAAGTGACTGTTCTGGCAGTGACTCGGTCACAGGGAAGGGTAGAGAAAGCCCTGGCATGCGCATGTGACAGGAACACAAGTGACTGTTCTGGCAGTGACTCGGTCACACGGACGTGTGTAGAAAGCCCTGGCACGCGCGTGTGACAGGAACACAAGTGACTGTTCTGGCAGTGACTCGGTCACAGGGAAGGGTGCAGAAAGCCCTGGCACGCGCGTGTGACCGGAACACAAGTGACTGTTCTGGCAGTGACTCGGTCACACGGAAGGGTGCAGAAAGCCCTGGCACGCGCGTGTGACAGGAACACAAGTGACTGTTCTGGCAGTGACTCGGTCACACGGAAGTGTGTAGAAAGCCCTGGCACGCACGTGTGACCGGAACACAAGTGACTGTTCTGGCAGTGACTCGGTCACAGGGAAGGGTGCAGAAAGCCCTGGCACGCGCGTGTGACAGGAACACAAGTGACTGTTCTGGCAGTGACTCGGTCACACAGAAGGGTGCAGAAAGCCCTGGCACGCACGTGTGACCGGAACACAAGTGACTGTTCTGGCAGTGACTCGGTCACAGGGAAGGGTGCAGAAAGCCCTGGCACGCGCGTGTGACAGGAACACAAGTGACTGTTCTGGCAGTGACTCGGTCACACAGAAGGGTGCAGAAAGCCCTGGCACGCGCGTGTGACAGGAACACACGTGACTGTTCTGGCAGTGACTCGGTCACACGGAAGTGTGTAGAAAGCCCTGGCACGCGCGTGTGACCAGAACACAAGTGACTGTTCTGGCAGTGACTCGGTCACAGGGAAGGGTAGAGAAAGCCCTGGCACGCGCGTGTGACCCGAACACAAGTGACTGTTCTGGCAGTGACTCGGTCACAGGGAAGGGTAGAGAAAGCCCTGGCACGCGCGTGTGACAGGAACACAAGTGACTGTTCTGGCAGTGACTCGGTCACAGGGAAGGGTAGAGAAAGCCCTGGCACGTGCGTGTGACAGGAACACAAGTGACTGTTCTGGCAGTGACTCGGTCACAGGGAAGGGTGCAGAAAGCCCTGACACGCACATGTGACCAGAACACAAGTGACTGTTCTGGCAGTGACTCAGTCACAGGGAAGGGTGCAGAAAGCCCTGGCACGCACATGTGACCAGAACACAAGTGACTGTTCTGGCAGTGACTCGGTCACACGGAAGGGTGCAGAAAGCCCTGGCACGCACATGTGACCAGAACACAAGTGACTGTTCTGGCAGTGACTCGGTCACAGGGAAGGGTGCAGAAAGCCCTGGCACGCACATGTGACCAGAACACAAGTGACTGTTCTGGCAGTGACTCGGTCACACGGAAGGGTGCAGAAAGCCCTGGCACGCGCGTGTGACAGGAACACACGTGACTGTTCTGGCAGTGACTCGGTCACACGGAAGTGTGTAGAAAGCCCTGGCACGCACGTGTGACCGGAACACAAGTGACTGTTCTGGCAGTGACTCGGTTGCAGGGAAGGGTAGAGAAAGCCCTGGCACGCACGTGTGACAGGAACACAAGTGACTGTTCTGGCAGTGACTCGGTCACACGGAAGTGTGTAGAAAGCCCTGGCACGCACGTGTGACCGGAACACAAGTGACTGTTCTGGCAGTGACTCGGTCACAGGGAAGGGTGCAGACAGCCCTGGCACGCGCGTGTGACAGGAACACAATTGGCTGTTGTGACAGTGACTCTGAGTGAGCGGAAAAAAGCCTTTAAAAGCAAACCCCGCCCCACCCCGTCCTGCTAGAGCTCTCTCCCGCGCTCCCTTGGTGTTTGTTTAAGGCTTTTATCTATGCACCCGTCAGTGCGATTCTGGAGTGTAACTGCAAGTGGTGGTTTCGCTTTCTGTCGAAGCCGCCGCACGCGTGGAGGGTGTTTCAGTTTGGGTGAAAAGTCAGCCCGCAGCAGCTGCCTGAATAGATGGGCGTCAGCTGTGCCGTGGCGCAGCTGTTAATACAGAGGCCGGAGGCCTTCCCGCTTGAACTGCTGTGGAAAGGTCAAAAACGCTCAGAGATCTTCACTGTTCCTTCTCCGTTCTCGGGCAACAGCCCGGCATAGCGTCGACCAGGGTGACTGCGAACAGGGGGGAGTTTTGAGAGGGGCTCTCCTGGTGAAGGAGGGGCAAATTGAGGTAAGCGGCTGCCTGGAGCGTGTGGGTGTTTCGTGCTTGGGGTTTCCGGACTTGCGTTTGTCTGTTTGTCCGGAGGCTTTTGAGCGCTGAGCTGTCTGTTTGTATGCAAGGCCGCGAGCTCAGAGCACCAGTTGGAAGCCGTGACCTTTTTCCCGTCTACCTCGAGGGGTTTGAGCCGTTTGCTCCACAGAGGCATTGCCGCCCCCACTCTGTAAACTGACCTCTGAGCATTTGGTCCCCCTGGGGAGCTGGTCTGTGGGGCGGACTCGGCCCAATCCGAGTGTCCATTGTCAGCACCACCCGCCTTGGCCGCCAGCCCCTCTGCCTTCTGGGACTCCACCCAGTTGACTCCATGACCCCCCGGCCTGCTCAACCTGTCTGGGAGCCTGGGGCACTGGGCTGCTCTATGCCCCTTTCGCCCACAGCGGTAACAGCCTGGGTCTTGTTGTGTCCCTCGGGCCGGCTGCTCTGTCCGGGCTCTGTTTGGCTCTCTGGGGGGTGGGTGGCTGGCCCCTCTTTCCTGGGCTCGCCCAAGAGGTGGTCCCCTCTGTCGTACAGTTAGGGACCGGTCTCTCTGAGATTCTCGGTTTCTCCAGGACTCCCTCTCTCTCCAGGACTCCCTCTCTCTGTGGGGCTCACTTTCAAACCTGGCCCGGCTGTTTGTGAAGTCATCTGCCAGTTTCCCTGCATTGTGTGAATCCCCCGGCTTCCGGTCCACGAGCCACACCCTCAGGTCAGGTGCGCACATCTCGTAGAGTCGCTCCACGACCGCCAGCTCGATCAGGTCCTCTACGGACTGGACTCCCATTCCGAACACCCACTTCCAGTAGTATTGCCTCAGGCGGGCGGTTGTATCTACATGGGTTTCCTCTGGCCTCTTCTGCGCCTCCTGGCACTTCTTCTTGTACATCTCCGGAGTCAGGCCGAACTTATGCAGCAGGGCCTGTTTGAACCGTTCATAGTCCCCAGGCTGCAGCCCCACCAGCTGGCTGAGCACCGCTGCGGCCTTCTGGCCCAGCAAGGGGGTGAGGTGCCGGAGCCACTCATCTGGGGGAACCTCATGCAACTCACAGGCTCGCTCGAAGGCGGTAAGGAACTCGTCCATGTCCCCTGTGTCCTGACACTGGGCCAGCACACGCGTCTCCAAGTGACTGGCCACCCCGAGCCGTCTGGCCCTCTCCCCGCTTACCGCAGCTGGGGCCTCTTGGCGCCTCGCCTCTGCCATGGTTCGCTCATGCTCCCGCTCTCGCTCTCTCTCCTCCCGCTCTCGCTCTCTCTCCTTCCGTTCTCGTTCTTTCTCCTCCCGCTGTCTCTCTCGTAGCTGACGCTCGTGCTCACGCTCTCTTTCCCGTTCCTGGTGCTCCAGTTCCTTTAATTTCACCTCGAGCTCCAGCCGTCGCAGCTCTGTGGCGGGGGACTCTGCCCGTGATGGACCACCGCTAGCTGAGCGCGACCTGGCGGGCACCGCGTCTGTCTGACGGCGTCGAGGCCCTGTTCCTGTCGGAGAATCCGAAACGCTTCCCGAGGCTGACTGGCCACTTTCTGCCGGGACAGGCTCTGCCCCGCCGGATCGGTCATTCTCTTCCATCTGGGCAATCAGCTGGGCCTTGGTTGCCTTCCCCACGGTCAGGCCCCTCTCTCTGCACAGCCCCGCTAGCTCTGCCTTCAGGAGTCGGGTATAATCCATCTCCCCGCTGCCTCCCGGGTCATCCACTCACCAGCAGCAGCTGCAGGAATTGCTCTGCTCCCCCTCTGGCTCTTGTGCGACTCCTTCCTTCTCTTGCGCTCAGTCAGCCACTGCTGGGAGCTCATCCGCGGGTGCAGTGCATCCCACTTCTGACACCAGTGTGATGGGGTTCAGGGGTCCCCCTGCACTGCACCCCGTCTGCTGGCAGGATTGACTCTCACTCAGCAGGTACAACAGAAGGTTTATTAGGCAACAGATGCCCAGTTTCTCACAGAAGCGACAGCACAGCAGCCAGAGACAGTCCTTCCCACCCGTCCTGGGGAGAAGGCCCTGAGGGGTGCCCCTCTGGGGTGTAGCTTTCCCCCTCCTCCGGCTGGCTGCCTTCCAGCTCCTCTTTCCCCAGCTTCCTAACTGCCGCCCCCGGTTCAAAACGCAGCTCAGCTCCTCCCTCCTCTTTGTTCAGGGCAGAGGTGTTACCTGCCAGTTGTAGCCCCAGGGTCATCCTTAGCCACTGGGAGCTGCTGCTTGCCTCAGACACCCAGCCTGACTCACACCTGCACTCCCCCCACTCCATCACACCATATGGTGACTTGCCTGCCTGGTGCGAAGGTTGTGGATCTCCTGAGGCATCTAGATAGACTTATGTGTGGTGCAGGGGAGGAGCCGGTGGTTGTGGTACATGTTGGTACCAATGACATAGGAAAGGGTAGGAGAGACATCCTGGAGGCCAAATTTAGGTTGCTAGGAAAGAGACTGAAATCCAGGACCTCTAAGGTGGCATTATCAGAAATGCTTGCTGTTCCACGCACAGGGCCAGGTAGGCAGGCAGAACTTCAGAGTCTCAGTGTGTGGATGAGACAATGGTGTAGGGAGGAGGAGGTTAGATTTATTGGGAACTGGGGACACTTTTGGGAGAGGGGGAGCCTATGCAGCAGAGTCATAATCCCAATACATCTATTTTGACATGGGGCAACCACATCTGTACACAGTATTCCAGATGTGGGCGTACCATGGATTTATATAGAGGTAATATGACATTTTCTGTCTTATTATCTGTTCCTTTCTTCATGGTTCCCAACATTTTATTAGCTTTTCTGACTGCCGCTGCACGCTGAGTGGATGTCTTCAGAGAACTATCCACAATGACTCCAAGATCTCTTTCTTGAGTGGTAACAGCTAAGTCAGAGCCCATCATTTTATACGTGTCGTTGGGATTCGGTTTTCCAAAGTGCATTACTTTGCATTTATCGACATTGAATTTCATTGCCATTTTGTTGCCCAATTTATTAAGATCTTTTTGTAGCTCTTCACCATCTGCTTGGGACTTAACTCTTTGGAGCAGTTTTGTGTCACCTGCAAATTTTGCCACCTCACTGTTTAGCTCTGGTCCCATCACTGACCCCTGGGGGGACACCATTAGTTCTTTCCATTCTGAAAACTGTCCGTTTATTCCTGTTTTTGTTTCCGATCTTTTAACCAGTTACCAATCCAAGAGAGGCCCTTCCCTCTTACCCCATGACAGTTAACTTTGTTTAAGAGCCTTTGTTGAGGGATCTTGTCAAAGGCTTTCTGAAAATCTAAGTACTCCACAGCCACAGGATCCCCCCGTCCGCATGCTTGTCGACCCTTTTAAAATATTCTAATAGATTGGTGAGGGACGACTTTCCTTTACAAAAGCTGTGTTGACTCTTCCCTAACAAATTATGTTATGGGTGCCCTGTCTGGCAAGAGAGGCCCCATGGGGGCATTTGTTGACAGAAATCTTTCAACAGCAGCATTAGGCCTCAAAGTTTAGAGGCAGAATACTGCTGGCAAAAGTGCTGGGTTTCGTCAACACATTATCGACAAAACCTGTTTTGGCTACGTCTGCACTTGGCCAAAACTTCGAAATGGCCATGCTAATGGCCAAATTGGAGAATGCTAATGAGGCGCTGAAATGAATATTCAGCACCTCGTTAGCATGCCGCCGGCTATTTAAAAGTGCCGTGTTTCACTCGCGTGCAGCTTGTCTACATGGGGGTACTTTTCGAAAGAACCCTGCAAACGTCGAAATCCCCTTACTCCTATCAGGACCCCCGTGTAGATGAGCTGCGTGCGAGCAAAATGCAGCACTTTCGAAGTGCCGCGGCTGGCAGCATGCTAATGAGGCACTGAATATTCATTTCAGCGCCTCATTAGTATTCTCCAATTTGGCCATTAGCACAGCCATTTTGAAGTTTTGGCCAAGGGTAGGCATGGCCTTTGTGTATAAATGCTCCATGAGTTTTGTTGACAAAACTCTCTAGTGTAACCATAGGCAGTGAATTTCTATCCCAAAGAACAGCATGTTGCTTACCTGAATTTTGTTTTTTCTTTTCCATTCTGATGTCTAGATCAAGTTACAATGAAGATGAGGATTCGCCATCATTCCCACTGTGCTATGGACAACCTCTTGCTATCCAGTTACATAATTTTCTTTTTTACTCTCCATGTTGCTGAACTGGAATCAGGTAGGAAGCCTCTTTTCACAATCGCGACGTCTGCACGGCTGTGGATATACTAGCACCCCCGCTTTCAAAAGGGGGATCCTAATGAGCCACTTTGGCAGATGCTAATAAGGTGCTGCCATGTGTAGGCAGTGCCTCGTTAGCATAATGCCAGCTGCGCATATTTCAAAAGTGCTGCTTGTGGAATGCATGCCGCCGGGGTAGATGGGGGCCTTTCGAAGGGACCCCCCAGATTTCGAAAGCCCCTTCTTCCCAAAACCAAATGGGATTCTTCTCTCCTTTTCTCTTCTCTTGAACCAACTTCAGTGTCTCCTGGGTAATCCACTTCTTCTTGATCTTGTCTTCTTCTGGAACAGCCTGCTCAAGTGCCTCATCTATAGCAATGGCGATCCCTGTGACTCTCTTATCTAGGTCTTTCTCTGTGGTGACATTCTTAATCTTCTCGTCGAGTGCTGCTCTGTGTGCATTCCCTGTTTCTTCCTCACATACCTCGCCACGTCTCTTCTTTTCTTAAGCTGTGTCTTACATTTTCTTTTGAGCTTTATCTTGATGTTTGCGATCACTAGACTGTGGTCTGAGTCTATATCTGCTCCTTGAAAGGTTCGGCACTGCTGTGCTGACGTTATCCATCTTCTTATCATCAAAATCATATCTACCATGTCCTTGGACTTCCCGTCATTCGATCACCACGTCTGCTTCCTACAGTCCTTTGGTTGGAATCTCATGTTGCAGGTCACCATCTCGTGCTCCGTAGCAAACTCGAGCAGTTTCTCACCTCGTTCATTTCTTTCTCCGTATCCAAACCTTCCCATGACTCTCTCCCAACCTTCGTTATCTGTTCCAACCTTCGCATTCCAATCTCCTCCAATGATCAACACATCTTTCTTCGGTATTTCCTCCACTGTCTTTGTCAGCTCTTTATAGAATAGCCCAATCTCTTCCTCCGTACCGTCCGACGTGGGTGAATACACCTGAATGACTGAGAGGTTGAATGGTTTTGCTTCAAATCTCACTAACATCATTCTTGTGCTCACTGGTTTGTATCCTAATAATGCTCTTCTAGCTGTTTTGCTAAGAAGGAACCTGACTCCTGCCTCATGCTTCGTTTTCTTTCCTGGCCAAATGACTTTGCAACCGCGGATCTCTCCTGATCCCATCCAACGCATCTCTGCCGGTCCAAGTATATCGCACTGGTATCTCTCCATCTCCTTCCGAAGCAGCTGTAATTTTCCAGTTGCCCACAGTGTTCGGACGTTCCATGTTCCAGTGGATAGCATATGTTTTAGTTGTAATTTTCTTTCGGTAGCCAACTTATCGACCCAACCTCAATCACTCGATTGGTATCACGGACCTTGTTTATCCTGGCTACGTCCAAGCCAGCATCTTTTCTCATTTGGTTGTACTGGCATCAGATTTCATTCATATAGTTGTTTGATGGTCAGCGCATCGACACTCATCTGACCAACCCTCCTCCTTCATCCAGGCTTGGGACTGGCATGGAGCTCATCGAGGCTTCCTGGTGGAGTTAGCCTGCGATTGCTGGTGAGACTCTTCCTTAGTTTAGGAAATTGTCTATAGGAGATGACAGGCATGTCACCTAGGGCCTGCTGGAGTGTACCGTCATGATCCAGAGTCAGCTGTATGTTTTTAACGATGAGTTGCAGGGGTTTCAGTTGGGGGTATAGGTGATAATAAGTGGTGTTCTGTTACTGAACTGCTGGAGCCTATCTTGAAGTAGCTGGTTTCTGGGGATTCATCTGGCCCTGTCAATTTGTTTTCTTTTTTCTTTTTTTTTTTTTTTATTTCTCCTGGTGGACAATTCAGTTTATGAGTGCTTGGTAGTTTTCGGTCTCTGTCAGTAGGATCGGCGCAGGTGCGATTGTATTTAAGGGGTTGACTATAAACAAAGCAGCATGTGGTGATGGAAGCTGAAGGCACGTAGGTAAGTGTAGCAGTCAGAGGGTTTCCAGCAGAGAGTGGTCTTGATGTGGCCATCAGTGATTTGTACCGTGGTATCCAGGAAACGTATTTCTCATGCGGAATAGTCAACTTTTATCAATTAATTAGATTCTTTGGATTTCATTTTCTCTTCATATTTTCCTTGATCCGTTAGTAATTTCTGCCTTTTTCAGGCAGAGTGCTCACATACTCAGCCTCACCTTTGACCAGTCAAAATTTGCAAAGTATGCCTTGTACAAACATTATTCTAGTAGGGCCTGGGATGCAAGCACAGGGGTGTATTCTATTAAAGCAGGAGAAGAAGTAACAGGCTTTTCTGCACTAATGGAGAAGTGGAAGGAAGGGGTCGGGAAGGGTTGTGTACTGTTTGGGTCTTTTTAATTCTAGGTTTCACATATCTGTATTTGGAAGACTAGATAGCAAATTATAAATATAAAACAACATAAGGTTTGTTCCAGGTTGGCTGAGAAGACATTTAAGGCAATCTGAAAAAGGCCACTATCGGAGTTATACCAACATTACAGTGAGAGTCCATACCTTGGGGGAGCACTTTGTAACCTCCAGACACCTCTTCCCTATAATGGTGATATAAAGCAAGCCATACAAGGTCTCAGGGAAAAGGTTACAATCAGCGGAAAGTCGCGGTTCTATCTGTAAATGTCTACCTTTCATGCCTATGAAATTCTGAGATTGTGTTGTATAGTAGTCCCTAAAACATGCTGAGATTTGGGGAATCAGACAGATATTAGTGCCCCAGAGACAACAGGGAGGAAAGGAACCAGTGTTCAGGTGGGTATCAACCAACCATCAACAGCCCCTGTCCAGCCAGGAGGCCACATCTGCAGTGACTCACCTGCATCAGAGCACAGCAAGAGAACTGATCCACCTCACCTGGGGATGTAACAAAGCCCACCAGCTGAGTGTTCTCCAAGACTAAGGATGTCAACCAAACACAGGAGGCCAAGCTTCCTCTTTCTCCCGCCCCCGCCTGCCGTGCAGGTAAAGCTGAGTGGTAGAAGACCAAAGACTCCAGCAGAGGGGCCTGTCCCAGGTTTCAAGGGTGAAACTGCTGTACTATAAACTGCTTTGTCTAGTTGTTATCCATACGTAACACCAACAGACCTGGGTTGCTGGCACCAGGAGTAGAACCCGTGAACGTAGGGTCTGAAGCCCTGCCCTCTACCATGTGAGCTAAAGTCCAGCTGGCCCTCAGCTGAGGCTGTAGAACAGAGACTTCACTTACCCCAGCTGAGGCCTCAGTGCCTTTGGGTACCACACACAGAATCACAGGGCTGGAAGGGACCTCAGGAGGTCATCTAGTCCAGCCCCCTGCTTCAAGCAGGATCAACTCCCACTGAATCATCCCAGCCGGGCCTTAAAAACTTCTGGGGGTGGAAAATCCACCACTTCTCTAGGCAACACATTCCAGTGCTTCGCCACCCACCTGGTTTTATTTTTAAGTGGAGGTGCACGTCGCATACAAGTGGAGGAGACCTTGGGAGGTTTTTGAGTCCAGTCCCCCCACCCTTTTGGCAGGACCAAGCACCGTCCCTTTTTTAATCTATTCACCCCAGAACCCTAAAGGGCCTCCCTCAGGGGCTGGGCTCACAACCCAGGGTTTAATAGGCCATCGCTCAAACCACTGAGCTACCCCTCGCTAGCCAATCAGGGAGGGAAGGGGTGTCCACACTTGCACCTGATCGGCAAAACTTTCGTCTTCCCCAGGTGCTTAAGCCCTCCCCCCTCACGACAGACTAAGTTTTGTTGCAGGTGTGAACTGGAGAGCGCTCCTGCTGGCAGAGCAGGACCCGCGCCTGCGGGTGAGAGCACAAAAGGGCCGACAGACAGGACTCGCGCAGGCTGACTTTTAGTGACGTTGCTGTCTTGTCCTAACTTGGTCTGTTTTCCAGCGCAGATGCCAGAAGACAGCATAAGCTCGGTTTTAGCTGCTCAACTTCCTGCAGAGGCAGTTGTGAGGGGTCAGCATTCATTACAGCAACCCAGCGCCGGTCTCATCTAACTTTCTGCCTGCGTCCGTTCCTTTAACAGTGACTTTCAAGGTGATCGGACCCGAGCATCCCATTGTGGTCTCTGCAGGGGAAGATGCCCTGTTATCCTGCCAGCTCTCCCCCAGCATGAGCGCCCAGGAGATGGAGGTGCGCTGGCTACACTCCAAGAACTCCGAACTTGTCCATTTGTATCAGCACGGAGAAGATCAGGCTGATCGGCAGTCACCAAAATACCAGGGCAGAACAGGGCTGCTGAAGGACGGTATGCTGGATGGAAAAGTTGCCTTACATATACACAACATCACGCCCTTTGACCAAGGGCAGTTTATCTGTTTCTTTCAATCACCCAACTTTTATGGTCAAGCCACTCTGGAGCTGAAGGTGACAGGTCAGTACCTTGGCTGCCAATTTGAATTTCCAGTAGAGTAATCACTTAGTTTGAGGTGGAACTTGGCGTGACTTATTTTCATGCCAACAGCTAGAGTTCCCTTCTAGCTGCCACTTATATCCCAGGTGCATATACTTTGGCAATAAGGTGAGAGATTTCAAGTGCCTTGCAACATTCTGGGTATTTTTTTTTCCCCCCACAATCTTGTTGTGCACAAACTGTGAGGTATTCAGTAGATACTACACAGGGAACAAAGATTTTCGAATGCGTTCTTCAGTCAAGCAGAGAAAGGTCTAACAGAAGCTAATGGCCAGTCACTGAAGCTAGAGAAATTCAGACTGGAAATCAGGCATCATTTTTAATAGTGAGAGTAATTATCCACAGGAACAAGTTACCGAGTATGGTGGTGGATTCTCCATCCCTGGCCATTGTAATTTTTCCAAGAGCTCTGCTCTTGGGATCACTTTGGGGGCAGGTCTCTGGCCTGGGGTTTCTGATAGAAGATCACAGTGGTCCCTTCTGGTCTCGGGATGTATGAATCTGTGAAGGAATGTATGAAAGCCTCCTAAAGACGATTAGATCTTTAATTTTGGAGAAAGCAGCAAGTGAAGCAAAATACTTTAAACTCAGCTCTTTCTTGCCACACATCTTCTAAGAGCACGTGCAGGAGTAAGAGAAAAATCATTCCATTTCGATGGCTGACACTCACCACTGAGCCAGGTGCCGTGTACCACAAGAGGAGGACAGCTCAGTGGTGAGTATCGGCCATCAGAAAAAACAATATTTCTCTTGCTTCTCCTCACTCTCTCAGGCCAAGTCTTCACGAGGGGAAAACGTTGACCAAAGAATAGTGCAGCTGGAGTTGAGGTACCTTAGGCTCAATTTCTCCACTGTCCCCACAGCAGGAGGTCAACAGGAAAAAGTCTCCTCAACTACTCCTCATAACCCGCTGGGGGAGGCACCCCCGGTGTTGGATTTACCAGATTCATACCAGACCTGCTAAATCGAACGCAAGAATCATAGACTCATAGGATGTGCTATAAACCCCCAGAGCCTCCATTTCTGTCTTGTGCCAAAAAGTGACCATTTTTATGTCCTCTTCTCTTTTATCTGCTCCTGGGGAGCAAATGTGGAACCACTGGCCCCCTCTCCTCCAATTCTGAGGCTGCCAAGTAAAGATAAAAGTGGGGGTGGCCTGCGACTTGTCAGCCGTGAATTTTATTTTTAGTGGTTGCGCTGCTTTCTGATTGAACTGCTGACGTGGGCTTTCAGCCATGTGTTCTCTCTTTGTGTCCTGCTTTCTAGCATGGCCAGGCAGCTGAGAGGGGCATCCTTGTGAGGCTGCTGCTGGCTGGCTGTTAGGGAACAGATTGAGGCCCACGGCAGGAGCAGTTGAACCTGGGCCCGGCCTCTGAAAGGGTCCAGAGCTCTGACCGCTGGCACCACTGCTTTGGCAGTGACAGCAGCCTGACCTCTGGGCCCCTTTCAGGTGCTGCTCCAGCTGGAGGCTACAGTGCCAGCAGTGCTGAGAGCTGACAGCTCTTGGCCCCGCCCCCTCCACTACTGGCCCCGCCCCCTCCACTACTGGCCCCGCCCCCTCCAGGGCACACTGCTGCATCCCCTCTTACCCTGCTCCAGAGCCTAGCACATCTCGGGAATAGGCGTGTTTGCAAAACCAGCCCTGTCCTCGCCCGATTCTAATGCCGTGCATTGTTAGAGGCTGGGACCGACCGGCTCAGCAGCAGTGCAATAGAAAAGGACCTGGGCATTACAGTAGATGAGAGGCTGGATATGACTCAATGCTGCGCCCTTGTAGCCAAGGAAGCTAACGGCACGTTGGGGTGCGTTAGGAGGAGCCTTGCCAGCAGATCTAGAGGAGTTATTTTTCCCCTCTATTCAGCACTGGTAAGGCCACACCTGGAGTGTTGCGTCCAGTTCTGGGGCCCCCAGTACAAAAAGATGTGGACACAGTGGAGCGGGTTCAGTGGGAGACAGTGGAAACTATTAGGAAGAAGAGGCCTCCGGAAGAAGGACTTCCTTTCAGAAGACCCCCGGGGGCCGCGCTGCTAAACGGTGTTTTGGAGTCCGTAAGAACGTCTTCCGGCCTCCAAATCACATGACCTTATGCTAATGAGGCGTGGGGAATTTGCGTCCACGCCTCATTAGCATATTTCAGGCGGTTTTAAAGTGGCATCTGTAGAAGCAGCCTTAAGCTGCGTCTACACGTGCACGCTACTTCGAAGTAGCAGCACCAACTTCGAAATAGCGCCCGTCACGTCTACACGCGTCGGGCGCTATTTCGAAGTTAACTTCGACGTTAGGCGGCGAGACGTCGAAGTCGCTAACCTCATGAGGGGATCGGAATAGCGCCCTACTTCGACGTTCAACGTCGAAGTAGGGACCGTGTAGACGAGCCGCGTCCCGCAACGTCGAAATTGCCGGGTCCTCCATGGCGGCCATCAGCTGGGGGGTTGAGAGACGCTGTCTCTCCAGCCCGTGTGGGGCTCTATGGTCACCGTGTGCAGCAGCCCTTAGCCCAGGGCTTCTGGCTGCTGCTGCTGCAGCGGGGAATCCATGCTGCATGCACAGGGTCTGCAACTCGTTGTCGGCTCTATGTATCTTGTGCTGTTTAGTGCAAGTGTGTCTGGGAGGGGCCCTTTAAGGGAGCGGCTGGCTGTTGAGTCCGCCCTGTGACCCTGTCTGCAGCTGTGCCTGGCACCCTTATTTCGATGTGTGCTACTGTGGCGTGTAGACGTTCCCTCGCTGCGCCTATTTCGATGTGGTGCTGCACAACGTCGATGTTGAACATCGACGTTGCCAGCCCTGGAGGACGTGTAGACGTTATTCATCGAAATAGCCTATTTCGATGTCGCCACATCGAAATAGGCTACTTCGATGTAGGCTTCACGTGTAGACGTAGCCCCTGAGTTCTCTGAAGTGGTCAGTAGACGAGGGGAATCCAGTGGATATAAAGTACTTAGATTTCCAGAAAGCCTTTGATAAGGTTCCTCACCAAAGACTCTTCAGTAAAATAAGTTGTCATGGGATAGGAGGGAAGGTCCTTTCATGGACTGAAAACTGGTTGAAAGACAGGAAACAAAGGATAGGAACAAATGGCAACTTTTCACAATGGAGAGGGGTGACTAGTGGTGTCCCCCAAGGTCCTGTACTGCAACCAGTCCTGTTCAACATGTTTATGAATGATCTGGGAAAAGGCAAGGACAGTGGGGTGGCAAAATTTGCTGATGATACCAAACTGGTCAAGATAGTTAAGACCAAAGCAGATGGTGAAGAGCCTCAAAAAGATCTCACAAAACTAAGTGACTGGGCAACAAAATGGCAAATGACATTTGATGGGGGGTAAATGTAAAGTAACGCACATTGGAAAAAATAACCCTAACTACACATACAAAACAATGGGCCTAACAGAACCACTTCAGAGAGCGATCGTGGAGTCATTGATAGATATTTCGGCGCTGGAAAAGGTTCAGAAGAGGACAACTGAAATGTTTAGGGGTTTGGGCTTGGTCCCATATGAGGAGAGATTGAAAAGACAGGGATTTTTCATCTTAGAAAATAGGAGACTAAAGGGAATAAGATAAAGGTCTATACAATCATGACTGGTGTGGGAAAAGTGAATAATGAAAAGTTGTTCCCTTGTTCCCATAACAAAAGATCAGGAGGTCATCAAATGAAACAATAGGGAGCAGGTTTAAAACTAACAGAAGTAAGATTTTCTTTACACAGCACATGGTAGCCTGTGGAACACCTTACCAGAGGAGGTTGTGAAGACCAGGACGCTAAACAGGATTCCAAAAAGAACTAGATAAATTCATGGAGGGTCGGTCCATCAATGGCTATTAGCCAGGATGGGTAGGCAACGTGTCCCTGGCCTCTGTTGGTCAGAGGCTGGAAATGGATGTCAGGAAAAGGATCGCGTCGATGATTACCTGATCTGTTCACTCCCTCTGGGGCACCCAGCACTGGCCTCTGTCAGAAGACAGGACACTGGGCTAGATAGACCTTGGTCTGACCCAATCTGGCCGCTCTTAAGTTCTATGTCACTTATCAATAACATAATATTGTATAGTAACAGAGAGGGAGCCGTGCTAGTCTATATACTATCAAAATAAAAAGCAGCCAAGTAGCACTTTAAAGACTAGCAGAATAATTTATTAGGTGCGTTTTCATGGGACAGACCCACTTCTTCAGACCAGACTTCTTCAGTGGGTCTGAAGAAGTGGGTCTGTCCCACGAAAACCCACCTAATAAATTATTATGCTCGCCTTTAAAGTGCTACTTGACTGCTCTTTATTTTGATAATATTGTGTATTTTCAGTCGTGCAAATGGGCATATTTATAGTGGATCTTCGTTGACCCCTTGGTCTGAATTTTGATGTAGTTTGGCTCTTTGGTTGGAAAAGGTTACTGACCCCTGACCCCGACTGACCCTCTGGACGAATCAGGCAAAAGAATTTCCTACATCCATCCCAGCAACTTGTGGATGGGTTCCAGCAAATTTTGCTGGAGGGACAACAATCCCGTTTTCCCTTCTCTTTATGGGTTTGATGCTCACCATCTGGACTGCAGAGATCTGTTACACTTCCATAGTTTTCACACTGGTTCACTTCATTCCCCTCCAGGTCTGGGCTCCACTCCACGCATCTCTATGGATAATTTCCAGAGAGGAGGGATCCACATGGTGTGCGAATCATCTGGATGGTACCCAGCTCCCCGAGTGCAGTGGAGAGATCTCACGGGGCAGCACTTACCATCTCTGATGGAAAAAATAACTCAGCGTGATAACGGCCTGTTTGAAGCACAAATTTCCATTATTGTGACTTCCAGTCAGGAGCTGTCCTGCTGTGTCAGGAACTCCGACCTCAACCAAGGGAAGGAATCCACGGTCTACATTTCAGGTTGGTGTCCATGAAAACCACCACAAATATGGGCTGTGTTTCGGGCTGATTTAAGTAGTGGACCACAAGTTAAATATGAGTCAACAGTGTGATGCTGTTGCAAAAAAAGCAAACCTGATTCTGGGCTGCACTAACAGGTGTGTTGTGAACAAGACACGAGAAGTCATTCTCCCGCTCTACTCTGCCCTGGTTAGGCCTCAGCTGGAGTATTGTGTCCAGTTCTGGGCACCGCAGTTCAAGAAATTAGAGAGGGTCCAGAAAAGAGCAACAAGAATGATTAAAGGTCTGGAGAACATGACCTATGACGAAAGGCTAAAAGAACTGGGCTTGTTTAGTTTGGAAAAGAGAAGGCTGAGGGGAGACATGATGGCGGTTTTCAGGTATCTAAAAGGGTGTCATAAGGAGGAGGGAGAAAACTTGTTCTTCTTGGCCTTTGAGGATAGAACAAGAGGCAATGGGCTTAAACTGCAGCAAGGGAGGTTGAGGTTGAACATGAGGAAAAAGTTCCTGACTGTCAGGGCGGTCAAACAGTGGAATAAATTGCCAAGGGAGGTTGTGGAATCTCCATCGCTGGAGATATTTAAGAACAGGTTAGACAGATGTCTCTCAGGGATGGTCTAGATAGTACTTGGTCCGGCCATGAGAGCAGGGGGCTGGACTCGATGGCCTCCGAGGTCCCTTCCAGTTCTAGCATTCTATGAAATGTTGGATTTACAATGTGCCTGTGCATAGAGTGGCTCAGAGCCTGTTCTTTACATCCCACGTGGGGTGAATTCAGGGTAGGCTAGGAGTGTAGGGTGCGAGAAGACTTTGTAACGGTCGAGACTGCAGTCCGACCCCTCTGTGAATCATCAGGAGAATCCCAAACAGACCAGTCTGTGCAAGGTGAAAAGCTGCAAAACAACTAACCCTGCCATGGCAACAATTGCAAGCAAAGCACGCTTGCCAAAACGTCAAGGCTACGCTGGCAGTAGGCCACAAGAGATAGTGATGAGGGATGCATAGGCACTTTTAGGCAATCTTAAGTTAATGAGTTAAGCTTTATCAGCTAGTGTTAGGAGGCCTGTTACAGAGCCTCTCCCCGAGAGAAGCTCCGACGCATCGGGCTTTCCCCCACGGGTGACTGCGGCGTCTCCGGGGCTCCCGTCGCGGGTGTCACGTGCTTTCAATAAACCAAATATAGCACTCGCCTTCTGGGTGCAGCCTCGTTTCTGGGGAACCCGAGCCTGGATGGCTACAGCTAGCCTTCAAGAACCTGCCTTCCAAGCTATGGGTGGCGAATAGGGGAAGATGGCTAAGCTGGGGGGGAGAGTGTTGAAGAGGGTCTCTTCTGATCGCTAACGCAATTGGCAGTTGCGGTGGAGGGGAGTCTTGCAAAGTGTCCACAGCGTGGAAAATGCCAGTTTTGGGACTGGGAGGTGAATGAATCATGGTTGCAGGAAGACTTTCAAGTCTTCAGAAAAATGTCATTTTTTTTGCATGGCCACGAGAGAGAGAGAGAGAGAGAGAGATCCCCACTTCAGCTACTCGGGCTTTCCCATGAGACTTGCGGTCAAATCCCTGCTCCAAATCAGGTGGAGCAGCAATTTGACCCTGGATGTCCCCCGTGAGTGTTCCAGCCGCTGGTTCTTCACTCCTTTTCTGTTTTCACCAGGAATCCCCCCCGCTCTTTCCCGTACCAATATTTGTAAAATTTGTAACGCCACCAGACCTGGATCGTCAGCAGGAGGGACTGAACCTATGAGGAGAGGCTGAGGGATCTGGGCTTATCTAGTTTGCAGAAGAGAAGAATGAAGGGCTATTTGATAGCAGCCTTCAACTTCCTGAAGGGGGGCTCTAAAGAGGATGGACAGATGGCAGAACAGGGAGCAATGGTCTGAAGTTACAGAAGAAGAGGAGTAGATTGGATAGTAGGAAAAACTCCTTCACCAGGCGGGTGGTGAAGCATTGGAAAGCGTTGCCTAGAGAGGTGGTGGATTCTCCATCCCTCGAGGTTTTTAAGTCCCGGCTGGACAAGCTCCTGGCTGGGATGACTTAGCGGGGGTTGATCCTGCTTGAAGCAGGGGGCTGGACTAGATGACCTCCTGAGGTCCCTTCCAGCCCTAGGATTCTATGAGTCTATAACCTGAGACCTTAGGGGCTAAAGCCATGTGCTCTACCACATGAGCTAAATGCCAGCTTGCTCTCAGACAAGGCTGCAGAGCAGACTTCACTCAACCTTGTCAACAATCTCGGTGCCTCTGGGTTACTGGCGATTGTGATGAACTGGCAATTTCTGACCCAAAAAGAAAAAAATTGGAAAATTCCAGACTCTGTCTACTTCCAACCTTGTAGAAAGCATTCCAACAATGCCTTAGTCGTGCCACAAAACTCTCCCTGACGCCACATCTGTTCTAGCAAGGTTTGCGAATTAATACAGCTCTGTCTTGCAGATCCGCTCTTCCCGAGTGCCAACCCCTGGAAGGTGGCCGTGTTCATGCTCCTGGTTGCTTCGGGTTTGCTCACTTTCACAGCAAGCTACTTCTTCTGGAAGCAACACAAGGCAAAAGGTAACGTTATAGTGGACACGGAGCGCTCAGGTGGCTCCTCCATAGTTGTAGATGGAGTATGGGCTGTAACAGCAAGGATCAAGGACACAAGACAGAACTGGGAGGCAAAAAGCAAATCAGTATCTTTGCAGTCTGTACCCTAATGCAAGAAGTACGGGGAATAAGCAGGAAGAACTCATGATGCTCATAACCACAACTCGTAATGCTCATACACACAACTATGGCACAGTCAGCCTCACAGAGGCGCAGTAGGATATACACATGAATGGCACATTGGTATAGAAAGGTGCAGCTGGCACAGGAAGGACTGGCAGGAAGAGCTGGATGAGGCTTTTTTGGACACCTAACAAAATCACCCGAAGCCCAGCACTTCTTGGCGATGGGGGCCTGCAGCTATCCAGACCTCTGCTGGGAGAAGAACAAAGCAGGGGACGGATTATCCAACAAGAGCTCGGAATGGTCTGTGGCAGAGCCAGGAAATGAACTGCAAGTTACCCCTGCCTGGCAGAAGCAGCGGTTGCCAGCCCTTTCCTGGCCCTGCCGAGATCGAATGGAAAGGCCCAACGGTCAGTTAAACAGAGACCACTTTAAAAACAACACCTGCAATTGTAAGTCCCATTTCCCCCCCTCTAGCCTGTCGTTACCGACTGGCACCGCCCAGACCCTGCTCGGGAAAAGAGGCTGTTCCTGGATTTCCCGTGATGCTCCTCCTGGCAGCGTCAGAGCCTCACACAGTGGCAGCCACTTCTGGTGGGGTTGGTCCTGTTTCCTTTCCTGTAGCCTGGGCTCCATCCTGCCCGGGGGCCCGGTCCCAGGCCCGCTGGTGAAGAAGGCCGACACCCCAGGGCTTGCAATGAAATGGGCCAGGGGCTCCCGGCTGCTGCCGCCATTAGAGTGACAGCACCAGTGGCCAGAGCCCAAGGCCCTTCCAACTGCGGCCGGCATTATGGGCGGTGCTGACGGGGCTGGCTGAGGAGGGGGTCCCCAAGCCCCGCCTTACGCCTGCGGACCTGCCCCGGTGTTATGCTTTACACGAAGCACACAAGATCTTTTATAGGGGAAAAGGCAGGACGCCGCATTTATTGAGAATAGAACTGTAGCGTCCCACACACACACAGTCCCACCAAACGATGTTATTGTGACGGAGTGGGGGGAGTGCATGTGTGAGTCCGCCTGGGTGTGAGAGACAAGCAGAGCAGCTCCCAGTGGCTAAGGACGACCCTGGGGCTGCAACTGGCAGGTAACACCTCTGCCCTGAGCAAAGAGGAGGGAGGAGCCGAGCTGGTTTTGAATCGGGGGGCAGCAGTCAGAGGCTAGGGGGAGAGGGAGCTGGAAGGCAGCCAGCCAAAAGCTACACCCCAGAGGGGCACCCCTCGGGCTCCTCTCCCCAGGACGGGTTGGAAGGACTGTCTCTGGCTGCTGTACTGTCGCTTCTGTGGGAAACTGGGCACCTGTTGCCTAATAAACCTCCTGTTGTACCTGCTGAGTGAGAGTCACTCCTGCCAGCGGATGGGGTGCAGTGCAGGGGGACCCCGGAACCCCATCACAGTTATCGTTACCAGTCCAGAACCTGGATCAATCTAGTGGCCAGTTGGATCCATCACAAAAATCCCAGGGCAAAGCCCCCAGCTTTTATAACCCTTTCCTCCGTTGAGGTTTGCCGAGTCAGTCTGTGACTGGGGCGTTCTCTTTCCGATGCCTGTCATTCTCAAAACATCTCCGAAAGGCTCGGCCTGTAATCAAGTGTCCTGAGGGATGCCTGCTCCGTGCTTTAGCGTGGTCAACCTGCCAAGCCGATCACTTAACTGGGGGTGCGCACTGACGGTCCTTCTCTGACGCCGTGAAGCCTGTCTGCACCCACGCTTCGCCCCTCCTTTCTTGGCCATCTGGCTCTGGGGATAACCTTCCCACCTTTGTCTCAACACAGACATACCACCGTCACACCGAAACAAGTCTTACAAGGACTCTCGGAGAAAAGCAGAGTAAAAGATGTTGTAAATCGAACGATTAAGGCTTCAGCCTTCAACATCGTCCGGCAATCTCATTAACACAGGCACAATACCAAAACTGTCTCTTACTTACTAAATTCACTGAGCCCGAAAACAGGAGGCAGATATTCAATTAAAGAACTTAATCAATAAAACCAAGACGAGTTACGTGTGTTAGTTAATGTGTTACCTTACATTGCTACCTTGTGAAGCTTAAAATTCCAAGTTGAAAAGAGAATAAAAGAGAATAAAACTTTCAACTCCAACACCAAGCCAGCGGGACTGGCCCACTTGGAGGGGAGGGGGGCGTAGGCCTGTGACCCCTCCCTTTGTCACAGATTGGTGCTCTTCCCCTCCCACATGCCTCTAACTGCCCTTGGCTCTAGGCAGTGGCTGGGGAGCATCCCTGGGAGACGGCCACACCAAGGCCATCCCAAGCTGGCGGCGGGGAACTGGGCAAATTCCCATGTGCCACAGGCTCAGCCCCTTCCCCTTCCACCCACCACCATGGTGTCCTCCCCACCAGCCTGGCTGGGAAGTACCAGGGCAGGTAGCAGCAGCAGCAGGGGGTCGCCTCCCCCAGCTCCCATTCCCCCAAGACACCCCACACTCACCAGGCAGTGCTCTGCCATGACCTCCCGGCCCCCTGAGTCCCACTTCTCCGGGTGGCTGAGAGCAGAGACAGAGACACAGAAGCGTGGCTCGGGGGCAGGAAGCCTGCAGCAAAGCAGAGCAGCCTGCAGCTCACTCTGCCTGGTGAGTGCGGGGTGGGGGAATGGGGAGGCAGCCTGCCCCCGGTAGCCCCTCTCGCGTCCATAGGATGGCTGGGGTGGCCGCTGCAGGGTCCCCAAAAGCGCGGGGCCCAGGGCGGCCTTCCCACCTCATCTTATGGACAGGACAGCTCTGGATCAGGCTCAGAGGCAGAATGGCAAATGCCCAGCGGGTGTTTCGGAAGATTTTTGTCATTGGAACATTATGTTATGGCTTGTTTCCTCCACAGCCTCAGGTTCTCACCACTAACGAAGTTTTCCGTTAGGGAAGTTCCTTCCATAAGCTGGAACGCTTACGGGGTGACGTGAAATGCTGTTTGTAAACTAACGCACGTTCTCTTCTTGTTTTCAGGGAAACTTGTTGCTGACATTGGTAAGTGCCAGAAGCTCTTCCTGTTACACACCCTGTTCCCCCACACCGGGGATGGAGCTTCCCTGGTCCAGGCACCTGCCTGAAATCGCCACTCCCTGGTCCGGCATTTAAACCAGCTCCAGTAAGCTCCTGCCTATCTCCCTCCCTTGCCAGAGCCACTGCGAGGGGAAATTGATGAACCCTGCTCCCTCTGGGACTCAGGCAGCCTTGCTGATTGAGTCCCAGCTGGCCAGCAGTTCCCACCCTCTCTCCCTCTCTCTCTCACACACACACACACACGTTGGTTTTCATGGCACGCCGGTTGAAACCCACTCTCTCGGGCAGGGGCAGGCAAGAGCCGGCCTGCCACGCCTTTGGTTCTAGCCCATAACTCACTGGGACCTTCCAGGAGGCTCCCTGCCGTGGTACCCCCAGGCTGCTTAAAGTCCTGCCGGTGGGCCAGGGGGAGACAGAGGGGTAGGGAGGGCTGAGATGTCACATTCTGCTCCTGCCCCCAGCACAATCCTCACAGCTCCCACTGGCTAGAAACCAGCCATGCTTGAGGGCCCTGGGGCTGCCTGAAAGTGCCACTGGGCTGCTGGCCGAGAGCCGCCAAGGTAAACACCTCCCGGCTGGAGTCTGCCTCTGGCACCCCAGCCCCTCCCACGCCCAGCCCCCTGCCCCAGCTCCCCACCTACGCACGCCGCAGCCGCCTTCCCCTCTGCCCCAGGTCACAGCTCCCTCCCAGTCCCTGCGCCCTCCCACACCCCTCCCTGCACCCAGACCCCGTCCCAGACCTTGCACACTTGCTGGTGTCCTTCCCCCAGGTCAGAACCCCTCTTCTGAACCCCAATCTCCTGCTCCAAGTCATAAACCAAACCCTCTGCACCCCCTCCTACACCCCTCTCCAGGTCAGAGCCCTCCCCTGCATCCAGACCTCTCCCCCTCTCCTGCACCCGCACCCCTCCCAGACCCTGCACCCTCCTACACCCCTCCCCAGGTTGCAGCCTTCCCCTGCACCCAGACCTCTCCCAGACCTTACACCCCCTCCTGCACCCGCACCCCTCCCAGACCCTGCACTCCCTCCTGTATCCCTCCCCCAGGTCAGAGCCCTCTCCCTCCCAGACCTGACACCCTCTCCTGCACCCGCACTCCTCCCCTTAGCTCACTTCTGCTCCCTTCTCTGTCCCAGACCCTGCACCCCCTCCGGAGAACAGTGTCTCCCTTGAGCACTGCCCAAAATCCGGGGCTGACCCCATCTGAAATATTGCCCCTGCTCTTCTAGCTGCTGTGTCCATGGTCAGATGTGGAGTTGTGCCGATTAGTTCTTCTGTTCAATGTCTTCATCAATGATTTAGATATTGGCATAGAAAGTACGCTTATTAAGTTTGCAGATGATACCAAGCTGGGAGGGGTTGCAGCAGCTTTGGAGGGTAGGGTCATAATTCAAAATGATCTGGATAAATTGGAGAAATGGTCTGAGGTAAACAGGGTGAAGTTTAATTTGGACAAATGCAAAGTGCTCCACTTAGGAGGGAACAATCAGTTTCACACACACAGAATGGGAAAGGACTGCCTAGGAATGAGTACAGCAGAAAGGGATCTGGGGGTTATAGTGGACCACAAGCTAAATACGAGTCAACAGTGTGATGCTGTTGCAAAAAAACGCAAACATGATTCTGGGATGCCTTAAGACACGAGAAGTCGTTCTTCTGCTCTACTCTGCGCTGGTTAGGCCTCAGCTGGAGCGTCGTGTCCAGTTCTGGGCACTGCAGTTCAAGAAAGATGTGGAGAAATTGGAGAGGGTCCAGAAAAGAGCTACAAGAATGATTAAAGGTCTAGAGAATGTGACCTATGAAGAAAGGCTGAAAGAATTGGGCTTGTTTAGTTTGGAAAAGAGAAGATTGAGGGGGGACACGGTAGCGGTTTTCAGGTATCTAAAAGGGAGTCATAAGGAGGAAGGAGAAAACTTGTTCTTCTTGGCCTCTGAGGATAGAACAAGGGGCAATGGACTTAAACTGCAGCCAGGGAGGTTTGGGTTGGACATTAGGAAAAAGTTCCTAACTGTCAGGGTGGTCAAACAGTGGAATACATTGCCAAGGGAGGTTGTGGAATCTCCATCGCTGGAGATATTTCAGAACAGGTTAGATAGACGTCTGACAGGGATGGTTTAGACAGTACTTGGTCCTGCCATGAGGGCAGGGGGCTGGACTCGATGGCCGCTCGAGGTCCCTTCCAGTCCTCGTGTTCTATGATTCTATGATTCTTGACTCTCCAGGCAATAGGCTAAACGTTACCCATCACCACCTAGAGTCCCTTCCAGCCTCACTTTCCACATTTGTCAGTAACGCCCGCTCCCTGTCAGGCCTGAGCTCACAGCACACAGCCTCTAACCCTGCTTTGGACTGGGGGTGGGACTCCATGACCTCCCGAAATCCCTCCCAGCCTTCAGAGTCTGATTCTAACCCTCACCGCGTTTTCAGGCCGCTGCAAACCAGAGGCGAGGGCAATGAAAGCTGGGTGCTGCACCTGGTTGTAGACCAGGGTTCCCAACTTTTCGGCATCACGCCCCCCTTTTGATTTTTGAGAAACCCTCCCGGCCCCCCCGCCACCTCTTCTTTCCCATCATCTAACCCCCCTGGAACAAAACATTCAATTTGTAATTTAAAACAAACACAAAAGCTGGCTAGAAAAATGTTATTTAAAATTAAAAATCAGCACAAATAATTGTCCTTGGCCCCTTGTGGTCGCCTGGGGCAGCCCCAGGTGCCCGAGCCCCAGGCCAGCCACCATAGCTGTCCGCGCCAGCCACCCGCCCACCTGAGACCTGCGCTGCCAGAGCCACTCACCCGAGCCCTGCGCCGCCACGGCCAGCCACCCGCTCGCCTGCCAGCCGTCCACCTGCCTGCTGGCCGCATGAGCCCTGTGCTGCCAGGACCAGCCACGGGCCAGCCGCCCGAGCCCCACACTGCCAGGGACAGCCACCAGCCTGAGCCACCCAAGCCCTGTGCTGCTGGGGCCAGCCACCTGAGCCCCACAAGCTGGCCGGCTGCCCAAGCCCTGCAAGCCCTGCGAGCTGCCCACCCCCTGCCTCCCACAAAGCCAGGCACCCCCAGCCTCCCATCTAACCCCATCCTCCTCCTCAACTCACACTTGCTCCCCTTTGCAGGAGGCAGCCAGCCCCACGTGGGTCTTTGCCTGCTGCCTGCTCTTTAGAGCGGCTGCGCTGGGTCACCCATGTAAATCGGCAGGGGCTGAGAGCCGGCAGCAGAAGCCAGAGCCTTCTTCACGTGGGAGAAAATGATGGCGGGGGGGCTGGGTTGCCTTGTGCCCCACCTAGAATTTCTTCACCCCCTCCAAGGGGGGGCACGCTCCCCAGTTCGGGGAACCATGGTGGGGGCCTGTGGGTTATCGCTAGCACTCAGTTTAGAAGGAAGCCAGGACTTTTCAGCTAATATGTATGTACCTCTCACCACAGCATTTTGTAAGGGTGGGAGTCTGGGTAAAACCAAGACACGACTGGGGCCCTCTTTGTTATACAGTAACTAGAGGCCCTGGCAGGAGAGCTGAAGGAAGGTGACCGATAGAAGGTCTGGCTAATAGAAAATGCACCGTTTTAAACCCATTCTGCTACATATTTCTCTCCTATTTCCTTCTAGTGGCGCACCTGGCAGAGAACGGTAAGGGCTCTTTATTCCTTTTACCGAGGCGTGCGAGAGGCACCGTGGCTTGCTGTTGCACGCTGCCTGTGTTGTTTCCGTTACTACTTAGTATTCCTCTTGTGGAAGCCCCAAAGTGCTCCGGGCCCCCTTGTGCTAGGAGCTGTACAAACATATAGCAAAGAGCTGGGCCGGGCCCCCAAAGAGCTCTCGGTCCCACGTCTAAGACTCAAGAGGGCAGGTGGGCACAGGCTAGGATGGGGGGGCTTTTGGGGGCCGGGGGCCACTGACCCGCGGAAAAACACACACATGAAATGTTCTGGGTTGGGGGCCACGCGAGTGAGGAGGAAACCGCAAACAGCCTCCTCACTGGGAGGCGCCTGACTGGGACGAAAGAAGAGGAGACGTTCCCCTCATTCCCCTGGCACGCCGGCCCTCGAGCCGGGGTGGGGGGGGGGCAGGGCTCGTACATTTGTGGGCTCCCTTAGGCTCAGGGGTTGGGCCAAAAATGAGGGGTTCAGTGGGAGGGGGGCAGGAAGCAGGCTTAGGGTGTGGGATCAGGGGAGTGCAGAAGCAGGGCGGGGGGTGATGTTGGGCACTTAGCGGGCCCAGCTTCTCAGGGGCACACATGGCTCTGTGCCCCCCACCCCAGAGCTCCCAGGCATCAGCCTCCGCTGCTGTGATTGGCCACAATTCCAGCCAATCGGAGCAGCCTCTCCAGGGTTGTGGAAAGGGGTAGGCAGTGATGCCGGCGCACGGGGCCCAGGATTTTCTCCCCACCAGGCACAGCCCGTGGGACCCCGCTTGCCTGAGTCAGGCCCGTGAGGCCCGCAGCCCCACCCCCTACCCGGCTGCTGGGGCGGCCGGGGGGGGGGAGCCCCAAGCCTCAGGGACCAGCTCCAGGCAAGATCTAGATCCAGATCTAAACAGAGGGACAGGGCTCAGCCTGCTCCACTTCCCCTTTGGACCCTGCCCTGATGGACGCAAGCCCCGGGGTCACTCCAGGCCAGGCAGCTGCAGGGCTGGCCGTCCCCCTGCACTCGCCCTGGTGGGACCTGGAGCACAGGAGACCGGGTGGGAGTGGAGCAGAGCACAGCTTGGTGGACGTTCTCACCCCGTTTATTTCTATCGATTCGCTTTTAGCGAAGCTGCAGAACGAACTTGGTAAGTGGTGTCCCTGCCCCTCCGTTTCTTCTGCCTCTCCTTCGGAGCAGCCGGTGCCCCGAACACCCTCACCTCTCTGCGTCTTCTTTGTTCCAGGGTTGAGACGAGCCCAGATGTACCAAGGTAAAGTCAGTGGATATCTGAGCCATGTCAAAACCTGGGCCACCTCTGTCCTCTTTCCTTTCCTTCTGTAAGGAGCAGGCTTGTCGCAAGAGTGACGGGGTTCAAGTACAACAAGAAGTCCTGTGGCACCTTATAGAGTGACAGCTATTTTGGAGCCTGAGCTTTCGTGGGCAGAGACCCGCTTCTTCAGATGCACGAGTCAAGCGGCGTTTTGCGAGAGATGGGACAGATGTGTTTAGTTGGGGGCGGGGGAATTTCCAGCCTTTCTGGGCTTACGCTATTCTGACAGCAAACAGGGCAGCGGACAACAGGGAGTTTGCCTGGGAGTTCACCTTGGCAGGAGTCCCGTACTGACGGTTCTCTTTCTTACAGTTTCGTTTCTCTTCTGCCCTTCGGGGGGGCATTAAGGACACCTGAGAGAACTCGGAGGAAGGGAAGCCGTAGATAGTGACAAGCCAGCTGCTGTGACCTGCACAGCCTGAGCTATGTTCGTCTTCCTCGATTTCATACGTACCAAGTGCAAGCTGGTCGCCGTCTTGGAAGAGAAGGTTGGAGGACTCGAGGTGCAAATATCCACCCTCCGGTGCATCAGAGAAGGTGAAGACGTCCTCAACAGCAGGCAGCATTTTGTCCTGCACGCACAGCAGGCTGAGCAACCAGTGAGGGCAGAACAAACTGAGGACGAAAACTGGAAGCGTGAAACATCCAGGAGCAGAAAACCAATTCAGGTAACTCCAGCTCCAGTGGAGGTCAGCAGCCGCTTTCAGGCTCTCTGCACGGGTGCCACGGTGGAGAATGCTGTGGCAGACACCTCTCAGGGAAGGGATCAGAAGAAGACCCCACTGACTGGAAGGCCTGGGATGCGTCGTCCTAGGGATGGGGGTTCTATGACCACCACCCCCAAGAGAAGAAGACAGGTGATGGTGGTCGGGGACTCCCTCCCAAGAGGGACTGAGTCATCCATCTGCCATCCAGACCTGGAATCTTACCAGGAGCTAGAATCCAGGATGTGATAGAGAGACTTCCAAAATTCATCAAACCTGTGGATTATTACCCCTTCCTGCTTCTCCACGTAGGAACCAATGAGATTGCAAAGAACGACGTTGAGCAGATCACTGCAGATCACGTAACTGTGGGAAGAAGGATCAAGAAATACGGAGCGCAAGTGGTGTTGACATTTATTCTCCCTGCTGAAGGAAGGGGTCCAGGTACAGATTGTCAGATCATGGAGGGTTGCGCAGGTGGTGTCGGAGAGAGGGATTTGGTTTCTTCGACCATGGGATTCTGTTCCGGGAACAAGGATTGCTAGGAAGTGACAGTATCCACCTAAAGAAGAGAGGGAAGAGCGTCTTTGCGGGCAGGCTTGCAAACCTAGTAAGGAGGGCTTTAAACTAGGTTCATCAGGGGATGGTGACACAAGCCCTGAGGTAAGGGGGAAAGGAACAAAGGAGGACCCCTTATTCGAAAGGAGAAGGTTGGCCAATCAGCTAGTTATTTAAGATGTTTGTACACAAATGCAAGAAGCCTGGGAAACAAACGGGAAGAATTGGAGGCCCTGGCACAGTCAAAGGAGTGTGAAGTGGCTGGAGGTAAGGCCTGACCTCAGCCAGCAGGCTTTCACGAGCCAGAGGCAGAGCAACCAGGGAGCTGCAGACAGGAAAGTTTAAGAAGGAGTTTAACAGAGGGAAGCCTGCGATGGTCAGGAAGACCCACCACACCTGTGCCAGGACTGCTTCTTGTCTCTTCCGGCCGTGCCTGGAGCCAGACAGACTGCCTGACCGTGGGTGCCTCCACCCAGATCCTGGTGAGGTTTTGCAGGGACTGTGGCTTGCAATTCCCACTCACTGATATCCAGGCTGGGGGGAGCATCCAACGTGAGAGGTGCCTGCTGGTGGAATCTAGGTGGGAGAGCTGCAGGAGGAGGTAGCCAGGTTGAGGAGCATCCGAATCCATGAGGAGTCCCTGGACCCTGTTCATGTGGAGACAGCGGAGGTAGCTGTCCCAGTACACAGGACTGCTGACACACCACTGGTGGAGGAGGAGATGGCTCAGGGTGGACGCTGGCAGCTGGTTACTTCTGGCAGCAGGCAGTGCCCCACCCCTGCTCTGAACCCTCCCACCGTGGTACTAGGAAACCGTTATGCTGCACTTGATGCAGGAGACAAGGAATCACCCTGAACAGCAGAGGAGAAGCCTCGTACCCCCAAGGCTGGGAAGTCGGCTGCCACCACTGCGAGGAGGAAACGGAGAGTGGTGGTGGTCGGAGATTCTCTTCTGAGGGGGACAGAGGCGCCCACCTGTTGCCCTGACATTTCATCTTGGGAGGTGTGCTGCCTGCCGGGGGCATTCACCTTTCGAGGAGGGGGAAGACCATATTCGGACACAGGCTGGCTAACTTAGTGAGGAGGGCTTTAAACTAGGTTCAACGGGGACAGGGGAGCAAAACCCCCAGGTAAGTGGAGAACATGGAGACCTGGGAGATGGGTCGGAAATGGGAGGGAGCACAAGCTATAACGACAGAGTAAAAGGAGGGCCAGGGCAAAACTGGGAGGCAAGATCAAATCAATATCTTAGATACCGATATACAAATGCAAGAAGTATGGGTAATAAGCAGGAGGAACTGGAAGTGCTACTAAATAAATACAACTATGACATCTTTGGCATCACAGAAACTTGGTGGGGTAACACACATGGCTGGAATGTTGGTATGGAAGGGTACAGCCTGGTTAGGAAGGACAGACAGGGGAAAAAGGGAGGGGGTGTTGCCTTGTACATTAAAAATGTACACACCTGGACTGAGGTGGATATGGATGTTGGAAATGGATGTGTTGAGAGTCTCTGGATTAAGCTAAAAAGGGTGGAAAACAAGGGTGATGTCCTGCTAGGAGTCTACTACAGGCCACCTATCCAGGTGGAAGAGGCTTTTTTTAAACAACTAACAAATCATCCAGGGCCCAGAATTGGGTGGTGATGGGGGACTTCAGTTATTCAGATATATGTTCGGAAACTAACACAGCGACACACAGACTATCCAATAAGTTCTTGGATTGCATTGGAGACAACTTTTTATTTCAGAAGGTTGAAAAAGCTACAGGGGGAAGCTGTCCTAGATTTGATTTTAACAAATAGGGAGGAACCGATTGAGAATTTGAAAGTGGAAGGCAGCTTGGGTGAAAGTGATCGTGAAATCATAGTGTTCACAATTCTAAGGAAGAGAGCAAAATAGAGATAATGGATTTCAGGAGGGCAGATTTTGGTAAACTCAGAGAGCTGGTAGGTAAGGTCCCGTGGGAAGCAAGACTGAGGGAAAAAACAATGGAGGAGAGTTGGCAGGTTTTCAAAGGGACGTTAGTGAGGTCCCAAAAGCAAGCTATCCCGCTGCGTAGGAAAGATAGAAAACATGGCAAAAGACTGTCTTGGCTTAACCAGGAGATCTCACATGATCTCAAATTAAAAAAGGAATCATGTAAAAATGGAAACTAGGACAAATTACACAGGATGGATACAGGCAAACAGCACAGGAATGCAGGTGCAAGGTTAGAAAGGCAAAGGCACAAAATGAGCTCAGACTAGCTATGGGCATAAAGGGAAACACGAAGGCAAGAGGAAGACCAAGGACAGGCTAGGCCCATTGCTCAGTGCGGAGGGAGAAACAGTAATGGGAAACTCGGAAGTGACAGACATGCTTAATGACTTCTTTGTTTCGATCTTCACCGGGGATGCTGGGTACTTCCTGGTACAAGCGCTGAAGGAACCGACCAGGGGTCATGCACAGCTTGACCTGCTGCTCACAAGCAGGGAAGAACTAGTGGGAGAAATAGAAGTGGGTAGCAAAAAACCCTGTTTTCGAAAGAACCCTTCCTTTCAGGGTTTCCTTTCGAATGAACTCCGTCTACACCGCTTGTGTTTTTTTCCCAAAAACAGCACTTCTGGAACAGCGAGTGGCTGCCGTTATGCAAATGAGGTGCACAATATTTAAATCAGAACCCCATTTGCATTTCCGATTGGCTGCATTTGCATTCCCCTTCTAAAAGGGCCACAGCCACTATGTCTACACGGCAGCTTTATTTGGAAATATTCAGGAACAGCTTATTTCCAAAGAGCGCCTATTCCCTACCTGGCTCCAATTTCAAAATACCTGTTTTGAAATGGGCACGCTTCCTCATGGACTGAGCCTGAGGAGCCCCCTACCAGCCCCAAAATAGAGGCTAACCCGTTCGCATCTGACTAAACATTTCCTTTCGACTTACATATCTGTATGCCCAGGTCATGCTGTGGCCTGAATTTACTGGATTCATTACACCCGCTCAGGACTAAACATCTGTGTCTCTGCTCTGGCCACACAAAAGAAAGACCCCTCGGCAGGTACCTGCTTCAATTCAAAAAACTCCCTGTGTCCTGCCATGGGCTCACCTGGCCAACAGAGACCCCACTCTCTGGGTTTAACCCTCAACAGGCCTTCATTGATGACAGCTGCATGAGGCAACTGTGCTAGCAAAGCCCCTTACGGACATCGGGAACGATGCGAGCCAGGTGAGCTCAACCGTCACGGCCCAGGCCGGCCCCAGCAGTTACTACAGCATGACCTGCTTGGTCTTGGTAACGACCCTCAGGTCAGAGTGCCCAGAGCAACGTTAGGGGTGCACTGCCAGAGAGGTGCCTAGTTACATGGAATAGGGCCCATGGCCAACAGTCACAGGACCCTCACCTATCACTGGTCCCTCACCCTCTCCTGACGGACAAGGCTGCTGGAAGATTCCTGAAACGAGAAAGGTGTAACGGCTGCCTGGGTCCTGATAAACCTCTCTAAGCGCCACACTGAGCTCACTGTTAGTGCGGCCTCTTGCCTCTCCCTGTCTGTCCCCCCTCGCCCTCCTGCCTCGCTCATCTCCACCAGAGCTCATGGGGGCAGGGGTGCACCCGCGTCCGGCCTCGCCCTGTTCTCCCAGCCTGCTCTGCCGCATTCAGAACGCACGGGCTACGGTTTGGAAATGTGGGTACATTCTTAGCAGTGTCTGTTGTCGGGGAACCCCATTCCCGTGGGGTACAGTGTCCCCCAAAAGTCCGAGGCTGGAAGTCGAAGCAGCGAGGCAAGAGTGAGATCTAAAAGGAAACTTTATTATGCACGCATGCAGGCTGCCAGCTTACAGAGAAGTGGGAGCCCTGAGAACCAGTTCCAAGGACTCTTTATACAGTTCGTTTAGACAGTTTAGTCATTAATTGTCTTCTTTAACATAGGAAAGTCTCAGCAGAATTGCCCTGAGACGTGTCTGCAAACACCAGCTGTGCTTGAGGCCAGTTTACACTACAAAGGTACATGATAACCCAAACCAGACTGTGAAGAACTTCAAAAAGATCTCAGCAAACTGAGTGATTGGGCAGCAAAATGGCAAATGAAATTTATTGTGGGTAAGTGTAAGGTAATGCACATTGGGAAAAATAACCCCATTTATACATACAATATGATGGGGGCAAATTTAGCTACGACAGATCAGGAAAGGGATCTTGGATTATAGTGGATACTTCTCTGGAAACATCCACGCAGTGTGCAGCGGCAGTCAGTAAAGCAAATAGGATGTTAGGAATTATTAAAAAAGGGATAGAAAATAAGAAGAAGAATATCTTACTTCCCCTATATAAAACTATGGTACGCCCACATCTTGAGTACTGCGTGCAGATGTGGCCTCCTCACCTCAAAAAAGATATATTGGCGTTAGAAAAGGTTCAGAAAAAGGCAACTAAAATGATTAAGGGTTTGGAACGGGTCCCATATGGGGAGAGGCTACAGAGACTGGGACTTTTCAGTCTGGAAAAGAGGCGACTGAGGGGAGATATGATAGAGGTATATAAAATCATGAATGGTGTGGAGAAGGTGAATACAGGGAAGTTATTGACTTGTTCCCATAATATAAGAACTAGAGGACACCAAATGAAATTAATGGGTAGCAGGTTCAAAACTAATAAAAGAAAGTTTTTCTTCACACAGCACACAGTCAACCTGTGGAACTCCTCACCAGAGGACGCTGTGAAGGCCAGGACTCTAGCAGAGTTTAAAAAAGAGTTCGATAAATATTTGGAGGTTAGGTGCATAGATGGCTATTAGCAAGGGGTAAGGTATGGTGCCTTTTGTCGAAGGCAGGAGATGGATGGTAGGAGACAAATCGCTTGATCATTGTCTTCGGTTCACCTCCTCTGGGGCACCTGGCACTGGCTACTGTCGACAGACAGGATACTGGGCTAGATGGACCTTTGGCCTGAGCCAGTATGGCCGTTCTTATGACAGAGGAGCCTACAGGATAAATTGTCTCTAGGTGACAAGGGTGGGACTTCAAAGAAGTGCAGATGACCCCCTAGTATCCCACTACAGAGTGAGGCCTGGTTAGTGTAGAAAAAGACTCTTTTAACCCTTAGAGCAGTTTTTCCCCCCACACTATTCACATTTCTCCACTGGCTTGAGTGGACTTTGGAGAGCGTCCCCAGTGCATGAAAAGGGACGAGCCAGCTTGAGTTGGTTGGACCTTCCAAAAGCTTTTGATGAAGCCCCATACAAGCAGCTGCTGGAGAAACCGTGTGGCCAAGCGAAGAGAGGTGAAGTCCTGGCACCGGATCACACTGGCTAAGGCATGGAAAGCCAAGACAACGAATTGCGAGACAAACCGGGAAGTTTGGCTCCCAGCTAGAAGCTGAGGGTGGCCTGGAGTTATTTAACGTGATCAACTCGAGAAAGGTTCACAACTCCGGAGCAGGGTTCAGCAGCTCCTCCGAGGCGGAGGGCCAGAATTTGACCTTTTGACTTGGTCAAGAGGTCCAAGTGCCCCTGATACTTTTTAAAGTCACTAGTAGTAGTAGCATCCTTCAGTCTACGTAGACTATGGATCGCGCCCTTTGTAGTTCCATTTGCGATCATCATTTGCAGTGTCAACTGTGACTGTGAAGGCCCACATGAGAGCGACAGTCCTTGCTGCATCTGTTGCTTGTGTCATGGGTGTCTGGCAGGTCCTTATTGTGCTTTCTGGCTGCGTCTACACGTGCACGCTACTTCGAAGTAGCGGCAGTAACTTCGAAATAGCGCCCGTCACGTCTACACGTGTTGGGCGCTATTTCGAAGTTGAAATCGACGTTAGGCGGCGAGACGTCGAAGTCGCTAACCCCATGAGCGGATGGGAATAGCGCCCTACTTCGACGTTCAACATCGAAGTAGGGACGTGTAGACGATCCGCGTCCCGCAACATCGAAATAGCGGGGTCCTCCATGGCGGCCATCAGCTGGGGGGTTGAGAGATACTCTCTCTCCAGCCCTTGCGGGGCTCTGTGGTCACCGTGGGCAGCAGCCCTTAGCCCAGGGCTTCTGGCTGCTGCTGCTGCAGCTGGGGGTCCGTGCTGCATATACAGGGTCTGCAACTAGTTGTTGGCTCTGTGTATCTTGCACTGTTTAATGAAAGTGTGTCTGGGAGGGGCCCTTTAAGGGAGCGACTTGTTGTTGAGTCCGCCCCGTGACCCTGTCTGCAGCTGTGCCTGGCTCCCTTATTTCGATGTGTGCTACTTTGGCGTGTAGACGTTCCCTCGCTGTGCCTATTTCGATGTTGGGCTGAGCAACGTCGAAGTTGAACATCGACGTTGCCAGCCCTGGAGGACGTGTAGACGTTATTCATCGAAATAGCCTATTTCGATGTTGCAACATTGAAATAAGCTATTTCGAAGTTGGGTGCACGTGTAGACGTAGCCTCTGTGGGCTCGCTTCTCCTCTGCTAGCTGTCTGATCCTCATCTCACCCTTCTGAAGGCCCTTGTGTAGTTCCTGCCTCTGTCTCCTGCGATCGTCTGCCAGCTCCTCCCAGCTGTCCGGCTCGATGTCTACCTCCCTGAGGTCCCGCTTGCAAACGTCTTTGTAGCGCAACTGGGGGCATCCGGGAGGTCTTTTGCCAGAGGCTAGCTCGCCATACAGGATGTCTTTTGGGATCCTTCCATCATTCATCCTGTGGACATGGCCAAGCCAGCAGACCTGCTGCTGCCTGAGGAGGGTGTGCATGGTTGGGATTCCAGCTTCCTATTGCTATTAAAGTCACCAATAGTCCTACATACACAAGCGCCATTAATAAATAAATGAAAAGGCTGCGCTTCACCACTGAGGGGCATTAGCTTGTCTGTTGGTAATCCAAAGGCCGCCTGGCTTTGAGCAAGCTCCCCGCTTCACGGGGGAGGAGGGGCGGGGCTGAGCTCCCACCTCACGTGCTCTTGGCACCTCTGACGGGCATCGCTGGCCCCAGCGTATATGATGCAATGGCGACTAATATGAAAAACGGAATGCATAGATGTATACACACACATAAATCTCTTCGTCTACAAGGTGCCACAGGACTTCTCTTTGGTTTTGTGGATACAGACTAACTCAGTTCCCCATCTGATACTTAAAAACCGGTGAAATTAGTGGAAAAGCAGTTAATTTGGGAGGAAAATATAGGTGTTTATTACAGTGGACAAAAGGATGGGGGTGGGGGGAGTATTTGGGGGATTATTGTTTGATGAACGGCATTCAAGGCAGATTCCTGCAGAACTAAACCAGAACTCAAAACACAACGAACGGCCCCTTGGAGCTGAAAAAACCAGTACGTCTCTAATCCCCAAATAAAACCCGTCATTTGACTACACGGGTTAGTCATGGGGCCGGAGAGCTATTAGCTGTAAATATTCACCTTTACTAACTGGGCCACCCGGTTGCAGCACGTACGCTCGACTTCGCTGTCCCCCGGAGTGGCGTTTAGACCACCGTGGCAAACCCCTCGACCGTCCCTAGAGGGTTCTGCACTTCCAGGCAGCTCCTCATCGGCCTCAGAGGCTCAGGGAGGCCCCCTTTGTTGCCCTGGGGCCTCCCGGAGGCCAGGGTCTCCCTTTACCCAGCCATGTTCATCACAGGCCAGTCTGAATTTGGGGTGGAGGAGGTTTCTTTCTGCCTTGAGCTGCTCTGGCCCTACCCCAGTTGGCCGGCCCTACCAGGGAGAGTGGTGGGGGGAGTCCAGTCCCACCCACTGTCCTGGACTCTGGCCCAGGGACCCTAGGCAGGGAGGGAGCCAAGGGAGCTTCTTGCCCCCCTCCCAGCCAGCTTTCTCTCCCTGGGCCTTTTCACGCCCCCCACCATCACCTTCTGGGACCTTTCCCCAGTACCGTGCCACTGTGCTGCGCTCGGGACTGGTCTGGTCTCCAATCTCCACACCTCCAGCCTTGCTCTCTCTGGGCACCACACCCCTCTCCTCCTGCTACCTGGGGAGAGCCTTTTACAGGAGAGCCTGAGAGACTTGATTACTCCCAGGTGCTCCCACGCCAGCCGGATGCTGGCTGTCCCTGACGAGCCCCAGCCGCTTATGCAGCCTGCAGGACTGCACCCTCTGGGAACTTACCCGGGGAACAGAAAGGGGTTCCTCCAATGCCCAGAACGTTCGCCTGCCCCCAGACGCCTGTCGGCTGCAGACTGGGAGCTGCTACACCACTTACAGAGAGAAAGGCTGTGTCTCCTCTACACCCTTAGCTCTGAGCCCGCTGGCTTTTAGCTCCAACTGTAACACCTCCTGCACTCAGCCCCCAAGGTCCCAGGTTTGAGTCTGCCGGGGGCAGTTATGCTGGCACGTATCACAGAACAAGAGAGCTGGAAGAGACCTAAAAAAGCCATCCAGTCCAGCCCCCTGCTCTAAGCAGGACCAAACCCACCAGATCAGCCCAGCCAGGGCTTTGTCGAGCCGAGACTTAAACACCTCCAGGGATGGAGACTCCACTACTCCCCTGGGTGGACCATCCCAGTGCTTCACCACCCTCCTAGGGAAAAAATTTTTACCTAATGTTCAACCTGGACCTTCCCAACCGCAACTTGAGACCATCGTTCCGTGTTCTGCCATCTGTGACCACTCTGAGCAGCCTCTTTGCAGCCTCCCTTCAGTAAGTCGAAGGCTGTTATCAAGTCCCCCCTCAGCCTTCTCTTCTGCAGACTAAACAGTCACAATTCCCTCAACCTTTCTTCAGAAGTCACACGCTCCAGGACCCTAATTATTTTGGTCGCCCTCCGCTGGACCCTCTCCAGTGTATCCACATCCTTCCTATAATTGGGGGCCCAGAACTGGACACAGTACTCCAGATGCGGCCTCCCCAAAGCCGAATAAAGAGGAATAATCACTTCTCTGGATCTACTGGCAACGCTTCTCATGATGCAACAACCCTAATATGCCACTAGCTTTCTTGGCTACACCGGCACACTGTTGACTCATGTTCAGCTTCTCGTCCACGACAACTCCCAGGTCCTTTTCTGCGGAACTACCACCGAGCCAGTCGGACCCCAGCCTGTAACAACGCTTGGGATTCTTCCGGCCCAAGTGCAGGACTCTGCACTTGTCCTTATTGAACCTCATCAGATTTCTGGCAGCCCAGTCTTCCAATTTGTCTAAGTCACTCCGGACTCTGCGGCCAGAAGCATTCGGGGCGGTGGGGTGGAGGTCAGAGAACGTGGGTAGGGCAGAGAGATTAGCTCTGTGCGACAGAGGTGCTTTGAACTAACACAGCTACACACAAAACGTGTTGTGAGATAGCATAGCTGGACACACAAGGCCTATTCTGAAATGGTGCCATTCTGGCTAACACCGCCCCACCAGCTGTTTCGCCATTACGCCACCCCACCAGCCGCGGCCCAGTGTGCATGGTGGCTGCAGCGCCCCGCCTGGAGCCATGGCTGGATGAAGAAACACATCTAGACTTTGCTCCAGATCATCCCATCATCCAGCAGCCAGGAGAGGGCGATGGCTGTGATGCAGCCGGCTCAGGACCCAGCCCCAGGCAGGGCTGGGAAAGGGCCCGTTCTCCCCGGGCCTGCTCCCTGGATCGTCGCCTTGTCGTGGTGAGCGGGCTTGTGTGTTCCAACGAACCGGAGAGCGACGCCAGGGTCACCACGGCGGCAAGGTCAAGGGGGGAGGGTCCAGACAAAGAACGATCTCAAAAGTCCTCCATGGCAGAACAGGCGGAAGAGCCAAGAGCCGCGTGGTGGCTGCAGGGCAACAGTCCCCACCCCCCGCGTTAAAAGAAGTCAGGCACAGGTGTCCTCCTCTGCGTAATACTCCCCTAAACTTAATCCCTCCAGCGAATGGCGAGTGGTGACGGGAGCAGGATTGTGAAATCTGGAGGCTTTTAGTCATGAACCAGCACGTAGGTGATGGATTGCGTGTATCAGTCGTTCCGTTTCGAGGACTGAGGTCATAGAATGGTCCGGCCGCTGCGTCCACGACCGAGCAGTCCTATTTAGGATCTGCTCTGCTCCTTCCACATAGGGAAGGGGCTAGAAAATGAGGCCTAAACATAGTCAACCTCAGACCCCCTTGACTGGATAACCGCATCCAGTGGGTTCACCTCCATGTGGTCAAAATCAAACAATAAACTTTGAAACATGGAATTTTTTGACTCTAATGGACAACTGAGACAATGAGCGACCCGAAAGATGCAAAGCGATTATCACCCATGAGCTGGAACGATTCAACATCGCTATCATTGCCCTAGCGGAAACGCCTAGACCAGAAGAAGGACAGCTGAGAGAAGAAGGCAGAGGCTACACGTTTTTCTGGAAAGGAAACTCAAAGGAAGAAAAACGAATTCATGGAGCAGGATTTGCCATCAAAAACGAGCCAAGAAAGATCCTATCTGAAGTCCCTGCCAGCAGCAGTGAGCACCTCATAACTCTCTGCTTGAAGCTTGCCAAAAACCAACAGGCAACTGTTATCAGTGCTTATGCACCCCCTCTAGATGCCGAAGATGATGTGAAGGAGAAGTCCTACACCCAACTGGACACAGTCCTGAAAGGCATCCCCATTATCCTCTTGGGGGATTTCAATGCCAGGTTTGGGAGAGATGCCAGAAAAACAAACATGAGAACTATGACAACATCCTTGATCGAAGCACAATCACCCCATAGACTACGTCATCATCCGTGCTTGGGGTCGGCGTGATGTCCTTCTGACACGTGCAATGAGTCGTGCTGATGACCTTTGGCCTGACCACCGCTTTATTCAATCCACACTGGTGATTAGGATTGTCACCAAGTGGAGAAGTCAGAGGAAACAGATGCGATGAAAGATCAATGTACAAGGCTTGGAGGACCCCGTCAAATGAAGTGACTTCCAGATAGTGCTCCAAAGGAAGCTGCCAACAGTAGATGTAGAAGAACACTGATGTCAATTGAAAAACACTATCTTTGGAGCTTGCGGAGAAGCCATTGGCCACCACGCCAGGAAGCATCGGGACTGGTTTGATGAGAACGATGTACAAATTGAATGCTTGATTGAAGTGAAAAGGAAAGCCTTCAGGGCCTGGCAAAGTGACATCAACTGAGCAACAAAGAGAGAAGCGCATGCCAAGGCCAAGGCACAAGTCCAACTGAAAAACCCCTGAAGGCCACTGAAAAACCTGTGAGAGACTGAGAAGGAGCAAGAACTCCAGCATCTTGCAGACATCAAGGATACAAGAGGCAACTGCAAGAAAAATATTGTGAACAAAACCGAGCTTTATAGATGAGTTTCATCGACCTGACCAAAGCATTTGACTCAGTCGATTGTACTGCCTTGTGGGCCGTCCTCTCAAAGATCGGCTGCCCCCAAAAATTCATTAGCATCTTAAGCCTGCTTCACAACAACATGATTGCCACCGTATTGAGCAACAATGGACCCCAAAGAAACCCCTTTGAGGTCAAAACAAGAGCCAAGCAAGGCTACGTCATTGCCCCATCGCTGTTCTGCACCTTTATCGCCATGAGCCTTCACCTCATTGATGGCAAACTTCCAGATGGTGTGATGGTGGTCTATAAAATGAATGGAAACTTTTCAATCTCAGGAGACTGAACCCTAAAAGAAAGACCTTCACGACCTCGATCGTGGAGCTCCAGAATGCAGATGACAACATGGTTGCTGCTCTTTCTCCCACCGCCCTTCAGACCATCTTAAGTGCCTTTGCCGAAGCATATGAGAATCTCAGCCTCACACTGAACATCACAAAGACCAAGGGGCTCCACTAACCTTCACCATCTGGACAACCTCAAACACCCTCTGTTGAAGTCAACAGAGCACTGCTGGAAAATGTGGAGCAGTTGCCATACCTTGGAAGTCATCTTTCTGCTAATGTTGACATTGATGAGGAAATCCAGCATCGTCTGAGCCGTGCAAGCTCTGTTTTCACCCACCCGAGACAAAGGGTCTTCGAGAACTGGGACATCTATCCCAAGACAAAGCTCCTTGGATACTGTACAGTGGTTGTTCCAACGCTACTGTAGGCATGTGAAACCTGGACAAAATACAAGTGTCATTTGAAGGCACTTGAACAATATCATTAACGCTGCCTCAGGAGAATCCTGAATGCCTCTTGGGAGGATAGGTACAGGAACGCTAGCGTCCTGGAAGAGTCGAACATGGCCAGCATTGAAGCCGTTATCCTTCATCAACAACTTCATTGGACGGGTCACAGGGTTCGGGTGTCTGATCAGCACCTCCCAAAAGAGATTCTGGTTTCCGAGTTGGAGGCCAGCAGGGGACAGCGGAAGCGATATAAGGACATGCTGGAGGCACGTATGAAATAGTGCAGCATCAGCATTGACGCTTGGGAGAACCTTGCCCGAGATCATCCCCCCCGGACAGCAGTAATCCATGAGAGGGCGGTGCGGCTGGAGATGTCCCGCCGCAATGCAGACGAGGAGAGGCAGAGAAGGAAAGAGCATCAAAAACTGCCTCGCACCCCTCCAACAGCTACCAACACCTGCCCCTTCTGCGACAAGACCTGCGGCTCCAGAACAGGGCTGATCAATGGACTCACCAATAGGAGGGTGACATGAAGACATCCTACTCGTTATCGAGTGACCGCCCAGAAGAAAAAGGCTCATTTCAAATTAGCGCTCTTCTGGGTCTGAACAGCCCCAGTTTTGCAATAGGCTTTATTCCTGCTGCGCTGAGGGTTCCCGAGTTTGAAGTAACGCACCTGCTCGTGGAAGTTAATTGAGCAATAGCGGGCGCGTGTAGGCACCAGCGAGGTCATTTCGAGCGAATGGCTGATGTTGCAGAATAGCTCTGTAGTGTAGACATAGCCTGAGTAACAGAAGTGTTGCTGCTGGGGAGAACTCGCTGGGCATGGAGAAGGATGCTGCAATGGGGTGGCACTGGGAATGGAGACCGTGGGTGCGTGGGGTGGCTTTGGCCCAGATCTCCTTTACGTTTAACTGATTGCCTTGTGCATTTACACAACACACACTTGCCCTCAGAGACATTCCTGCCTACAGGCCTGGCGAGAAGCGTTTCTCCGCTGTGGCCTGTGATCGCTTTCTACTCCGGCTGGGAAAGCGCAGTAAACCAGGGCAGCTCTGGTGAGGCCAAGGGACAGGCAGGGAAGGGTTCGAATCTCAGGCCTGACTCGGGTGAGGGTTTTACCCTGCCATTCTGACGCTGACTCAAGCTCTTTCGTCCACTCCCCCCAAAGAGCTGAGCGCACCGGGGGAAGAAAAGTCACTAATGTGCTGACGGCTCAGGCTCCAGCCAGCCTCTGAAGCTCAGGCTTTTCCTCTCTCCACAGCCAGTGTGATCCTGGATCCGACCACTGCGCACCGTGAGCTCCTCTTGTCTGAGGACAGGAAATGTGCCACCAAAGGAGACATAGCACAGAACGTGCCAGACAAGCCCGAGAGATTTGATTCATCTGTGTGTGTCCTGGGAGCTGAAGGTTTCACATCAGGGCTGCATTACTGGGAGGTGGAGGTGGCGAACGGCGGAGACTGGTGGGCTGTAGGGGTGGCCAGCGAGTCTGTGAGGCGGAAGGGATGGCTCAATTTTAGCCCAGCAGAGAAGATCTGGGCTGTTGAGTGTGACTGGGGTAAATACCAGGCTCTTGACTTCCCTATAACCCATCTGCCCCTGAATGAGCGACCTGGGAAAATCGGGGTTTTTCTGAACACCGAAGAGCGCTGTGTAGCATTTTATGACACAGACAACCTCGTGCCAATATACACTTTTAGAGACGTCTCTTTCCCCGATGAGAAAATCCTGCCCTTCTTCTGTGTCTGGAGAACGCCAGGAAAATGTGTCAGACTGTGTAGCTGAGAAAAGGTTTTGCCCAGGAGCAAGACCAGGGTGGGGGGGGCCTGCGTGAGAGGGGTGCAGGAGCAGACCGGGGGTGGGAAAGCTGCGCATCGGGGGGGTGTAGGGCTGGCCGTGAGGGTCGATCAGGCTCAGACCACTAGTGGTTCGTGGACCGCAGCGGGAGAAGCAGTGCTTAGAGCAGCGTCTCTCGAATCGTCAGAGACCGCGGACCGCCAAACCGTGAGACTCGCCTTGAGGAGCACCTGTGAAAACGTTCTTCAAACAAAGAGCAACATCCCCAGCAAAACCCAAGCCACGGAAGGTAACCGGGCACCGTAGCGGTGGAGAAGTACCGCTGTGCCAGGTCTTAGGGACGGAACGTACAGACCGTCGGTGTCCTTGTCCCAACGCCAGCTGCAGGTTGTTGGCAGAACACAGGCTGAGAAACGCCGCCGATTTGGAGGGACCCCTCAACATCCCGGTGCATGTGTAACCCGCCCCCCATCCTAGGGGTGTGGGTCACTGTCCTGTCGGGGGGCACCTGGACCACTTGCAGCAGGACAGGAGTCTCCTGTACCAACGGCGCTCAGCACCTGCTGGCCATTGGCTCACACGGGGGGCAGCTGCTGCAGGGAGGTCCCAGGTTCAGGTCCACCTCTGGCTGGCTGCGCAGGACTGCTCCCTAAAGCGGACCAGACGCTATTTGATGCTTCCACTCACCCCGGTTTCAACTCGGAGCATCGGTCATCCAGTCCCGCCCCCTGCCATTTACATTGTCGTGTACAGCAGGAATGTGCCAAGTGGGGAGCATGAAAATTCCTAAGGGGGGGTGCAGCGTGATCATCGGCGGGGTCTCCGGCTCATCCAGCTCACTGAAAACGTTGAACTATGTCCCTGGTTTTACGCCTGGGTGGTCACAATTCTAGACTGATCTGTAAAGCCTTTATGTCCTACAGGCTGATCTCCTGACCCGTGCCAAAAGGGTGTATTGTCTGGGGTTATTCTTCCTGGGGACATAACCAAAATTTCCGTCAGTTTGGATCACAGTAGAAAGTTTGGGGGCCCGGCTAACTGCAGGGACAAAATGTGGGGCCTGTCCTGAAAAGTTTGCTCACCCCAGATGTAAGGTAGCAACAGAAAATTCACAGTGGGCGCTCCAAGGGTGGAAAAGATATTCTGGGCTTTGCTGCCACCATGGGGAGGTCTCCTCTGGCGGTTAAGATACTGGGGGGTTTGCTGCCGCCATGGGGAAGTACCACCTCAACTGGCCCCCAACTACTGTCTCCCCCTTGGCGCATACTGGGCCTCGCTGCCTCTGGGAAAAAGTCTCCCTTGGTGGTTAAGGGGTTTGCTGCCATTGGGGAAGGACCACTTCGACTGGCCCATACCAGGGCTTGCTGATTGCAGAATCACAGAATCATAGGGCTGGAAGGGACCTCAGGAGGTCATCTAGTCCAGCCCCCTGCTTCAAGAAGGATCAACCCCAACTAAATCATCCCAGCCAGGACCTTGTCCAGCCAGGACTTAAAAACCCCGAGGGATGGAGAATCCACCACCTCTCTAGGCAACGCATTCCAGTGTTTCACCACCCTCCTGGTGAAGTAGTTTTTCCCAATACCCAACCTACACCTCTCCCCCTTTAACTTCAGACCATTTCACCTTGTTCTGCCATCTGACACCAGTGAGAACAGTTTCTCACCCTCCTCTTTGGAGCTCCCCTGCAGGAAGTTGAAGGCTGCTTTTAAATCACCCCTCAGTCTTCTGTTCTGTAAACTAAACAAGCCCAAATAACCTCAGCCTATCCTCATAGGTCTTGTGCTCCAGCCCCTTAATCATTTTTGTTGCCCTCAGCTGAACCTGCTCCAGCGCATCCACATCCTTTTTATACTGGGGGGCCCAAAACTGGACACAATATTCCAGATGTGGCCTCACCAGTGCTGAATAGAGGGGAACAACCACTTCTCTAGATCTGCTCGCAGGGCCCCTCCTCATGCTCCTCCTGACGCCGGGGGGCGGAAACCAAAAATTCTTTTATCCTGCACTTTCCCGTCCTCTTCCTTCTCACTTTCAAAAACAGTCCGGGCCCCTGTGTTATTTTCAGGGAGCACATGCAGTGATGGGAGGTGGGATACTCAGGGGTTGGCCAGTTGAGAATACAGTCGCTGCACCCATGTTGGCAATGTAATGTGAGGGGGGAAACCAAAAATTCTTCCATCTAAATTTAGATGCATTGTTTCCATGGGTGGACATATTTTCAGGGCTTGAGAGAAGAATGAGGAAAATGCAATGGGGGAAGGTGATGTCAAGACCACCAAGCCTACCCAGAAAGCTATGGGGATGAGAGAACTATGGGATAGCTTCCCATGACGCACTGCTGCAACAGTCAATGTTAGCCAATGTGAGCGTGGCACCAAGGACTCGACTAATCGTTAGCTCTAGCGTAGCGGTGTTGAAACAGGAGTGGGATGCCTAAGGAGGCTGCCTTTCTGACTTCTTCTTAGCCAGTGTGGTGAGCCATAAGTTTACTCTCCTTACCAGCTTGGTACGTCTGAAGAATCATCAGCAGGTGGAGGGTGGGTCTGCCCCATTTCTCAGCAGCTCGTCCTGAATTTGGTATTCTCGGCTGTGACCTAATGGAGGACGGTGACATTAGCCATAATTTTCGCAGGAGTCACAGAACCAGGTCAATTAAGATGTAGCTCAGAATCCCATGCTATGCAAAAATTTGAAATTTGATATTGAGTTTTATGGGTTAAAGAGTATTTGCAATATGTTGGCAATGACCACAAAGGGTCTTGACAGGAAAAAAAAAAAAAGCCCTGGAAAAGAGGTGATTAAAGGTGGATAAAATGGAAGTCTATCAAATTAGGAACGGTTGGGAGAATATGAAAGAGGCAGTGATATTTACCCCATCACATAACAAGGAATCAGGGGCCAGCCAATGAACTGAATAGGCAGGAGGTTTGAACCAGATGGCAGAACAAGGAGCAATGGTCTGCAGTTACCGAGGGAGAGCAGAAGGTTGGCTATTAGGAATAACTATTTCCCCAGGTGAAGCACTGGAATGTGTTACCAAGAGACGTGGTGGAGTCTGCATCCCTAGCGGCTTTTAAGTCCCGGCTTGACAAAGCCCCGGCTGGGGTGATTTAGTGGGGGTTGATCCTGCTTTGGGCAGGGGGCTGGACTAGATGAGCTCCTGAGGTCCCCTCCAGCCCTAGGATTCTATGAGTCTATGAAGCCAACAAGGAAGTACTTTACCTAACAAGAAACTTGTGGAACTCCTTGCTAGAGGACGCTGTGCAGCCCATAACTATAGCAGAGTTCCAAAAAGAGCTCGCGAAATTCCTGTAATGGACTGAAGAGAGCTGATCACACCTGCTCTCACAGTGGCTCCCATATGTTCACCCGTCTGCAAGTATTTTTGGCTCCAGGCTAACCCAGATTTCCCAGTTTGCACCCATCTTACCTACCTGCAGGGTTACAGTCTGCAAAGCAGTTAAATTGCTAAACACCCAAACGTACGCCCATGGGCTTTCCTCTGTGGAAGTAGCACTGCCCTCACGCGCTTCTCCCACCAGGCAGAGGGGCACAGGTGCAGCTTGAATGGACAGCACGCCCTGCATGCGGCTCTCAGGGGGAGCCCCATATAGAGGCTGCATGGCCACCCCCATATTCACCGCAAGGCAGTATCCTATTCACTACAAGTGGCGAACGTATCGGACATCCCCGGTCTAGGGAATACCATGCCATCTTTCCTACTAAATGCAATAATTTCCAGCGAGTTAACCTCCACCGCCACCGCCTGCACCCCGTGTCCCCATCCAATCCATATACTGACACTGCCAAATTCGCCTGGGGCGATTTACTGCGGCTAAGGCTACGCTATGGTTTCTATTTTGGCTTACGTTTGTATCCCAAAATAGAAACCTCGCTGCCAAACACCGCGCTCGAAATAACAGGGCTACTCTGAGCGTGGCATTTCATTCCCAATCCCCTTCGTTGTGAGCAGGTAGCGGGACGTCTGAAATAGGTGATATTCTGACCTTTAGCGCTATTTGGACAGCACCAAGTTCGCAACAAGTTACCTTGAAATAACGTATACAATTTGCACACCGCAAATTGTGTAGGTTATTTCAAGCTAGGACTACAGCGTCAAAAGTCATCATTTGCCTCATACCACAACTTGGGGGGTAGCAGTCTACATGGCTACTCTTTTTGCCACTTCGTAGTGTAGTGGAAAACTCCTGTTTTAGGTTATGTTTGTGTCAGGATAAAGAATAATATTGTAATAGTTTACGTATTAAATAAATTAAAGTATTAAATTAATTAATCTATGTTATGATTATGATTGTGTTTCATAATAGCTGGGCCTAACTAGCAAGGACATTCAGAAAATCGGCATAGAAAGTAATTGGCAGAAAATTGGCATAGAAAGTACGCTTATTATGTTTAATGTGGGTAAGTGTAAGGTAATGCATGTTGGAAAAAATAACCCAAATTACACGTACTACATGATGGGGTCAAATTTAGCTACGACAGATCAGGAAAGGGATCTTGGAGTTATAGTGGATAGTTCTCTGAAGACATCCACGCAGTGTGCAGCGGCAGTTAGTAAGGCAAATAGGATGTTAGGAATTATTAAAAAAGGGATCGATAATAAGACAAAAGATATCATACTTCCCCTATATAAAACTATGGTACGCCCACATCTCGAGTACTGCGTGCAGCTGTGGTCTCCTCACCTCAAAAAAGATATATTGGCATTAGAAAAGGTTCAGAAAAGGGCGACTAAGATGATTAGGGGCTTGGAAAGGGTCCCATATGGGGAGAGGCTAGAGAGACTGGGACTTTTCAGTTTGGAAAAGAGGCGATTGAGGGGCGATATGATAGAGGTATATAAAATCATGAATGGTGTGGAGAAAGTGAATATAGAAAAATTATTTACCTTTTCCCATAATACAAGAACTAGGGGACACCAAATGAAATTGATGGGTAGTGGGTTCAAAACTAATAAAAGGAAATTTTTCTTCACACAGCGCACAGTCAACCTGTGGAACTCCTTGCCCGAGGCGGCTGTGAAGGCCAGGACTCTATTAGGGTTTAAAAAAGAGCTTGATAAATTTTTGCAGGTCAGGTCCATAAATGGCTATTAGCCAGGGATAAAGTATGGTGCCCTAGCCTTCATAACAAGGGCAGGAGATGGATGGCAGGAGATAAATCACTTGTCTTCTGTTCTCCTTCTCTGGGGCGCCTGGCATTGGCCACCGTCGACAGATGGGATGCTGGGCTTGATGGACCTTTGGTCTGACCCAGTATGGCCATTCTTATGTTCTTATGTTCTTATGTTCAGATGATATCAAGCTGGAAGGGGTTGCAACTGCTTTGGAAGACAGGGTCATAATTCAAAATGATCTGGACAAATTGGAGAAACGGTCTGAGGCAAACAGGATGAAGTTTAATATGGACAAATGCGAAGTTTTTCTTCACACAGCGCACAGTCAACCTGTGGAACTCCTCGCCAGAGGATGCTGTGAAGGCCAGGACTCTAACAGAGTTTAAAAAAGAGCTCGATAAATATTTGGAGGTTAGGTCCATAGATGGCTATTAGCAAGGGGTAAGGTATGGTGCCTTTTGTCAAAGGCGGGAGATGGATGGCAGGAGACAAATCGCTTGATCATTGTCTTCGGTTCACCTCCTCTGGGGCACCTGGCATTGGTTACCGTCAGCAGACAGGATACTGGGCTAGATGGACCTTTGGTCTGACCCAGTATGGCCGTTCTTATGTTCTTATGTAAAGTGCTCCACTTGGGAAGGAACAATCAGTGTCACACATCCAGAATGGGGAGAGACTGTCTAGGAATGAGTACAGCAGAAAGGGATCTAGGGGTTATCGTGGACCACAAGTTAAATATGAGTCAACAGTGTGATGCTGTTGCAAAAAAATCAAACATGATTCTGGGCTGCATTAAGAGGTGTGTTGTGAACAAGACACGAGAAGTCATTCTCCCGCTCTACTCTGCGCTGGTTAGGCCTCAGCTGGAGTATTGTGTCCAGTTCTGGGCACCGCAGTTCAACAAATTAGAGAGGGTCCAGAAAACAGCAACAAGAATGATTAAAGGTGACCTGTGTGACCTATGAAGAAAGGCTGAAAGAATTGGGCTTGTTTAGTTTGGAAAAGAGAAGATTGAGGGGGGACATGACAGCGGTTTTCAGGTATCTAAAAGGGTGTCATAAGGAGGAGGGAGAAAACTTGTTCTTCTTGGTCTCTGAGGATAGAACAAGAGGCAATGGACTTAAACTGCAGCCAGGGAGGTTAGGCTGGACGTTAGGAAAAAGTTCCTAACTGTCAGGGCGGTCAAACACTGGAATAAATTGCCAAGGGAGGTTGTGGAATCTCCATCGCTGGAGATGTTTAAGAACAGGTTAGACAGATGTCTATCAGGGATGGTTTAGACAGTACTTGGTCCTGCCATTGGGGCAGGGGGCTGGACTCGATGGCCTCTCGAGGTCCCTTCCAGTCCTCGTGTTCTATTCTATGATTCTATGAAAATCGGTTCCTCTTTCAAAAGAACCCGCGGGGCGTCTACACCTAAAACGTGCTCTTCCGACAGACGAATCCACCCTGGTACCGGCCCACTGGGCGCGAAGGCACCCTGGCCAGTGGCAGCAGGGCTCTATGTTCTCTGCGTCCAGCCATTTTTAACGCTGCATGGATCCAGAAACCCTGAGGCAAGAAGCTGAGAGCGTGCTAGCAGCAGAGCCACGGCCTGCTTCCAGCGTGCCCTCACAGCCACCCCCAAACAGCGACAGCCAGGCACTCCGGGAGCCTCGGGGTCCCCCCTCAGAGCCCTCGTAGAGCTCGTAGGAGCCCAGCCAGCCCCCACAAAAAAGGGCTCCCTCCTGGACCGAGCCAGAGCCCAGGGACCTCCTGGGCCTTTGGAAGGAGAAGGAAGTCCTCCGCGAGATGAGTGGCAAACGACGAAATGCAGCCACCTTCGCCCACCTGGCTGCCCAGGGACACCCCACCCAGAGCCGGAGCAGGTCCGGGGGAAGGTGAAGGAGCTGCAGCAGGACTATGCCCAAGTCAGCCTCTCAGGGGCAGGTCTCACAACCTGCCCCTGCTACCAAGAGCTCCGGAGCCTCCTGGGTCCCCGGGACAGCTCCCCGCCACCTGCCACCTTCAACACCGCGGTGGGAGAGCTGCGCCAAGAGGCCGAGGAGGTGCTGGGACCCCGAGGCAGCCCCACCCTCTGGGCATCAACCAGGGACCATCCAGTCAGTACCCACCGGGCGCACATGGTGGGGGCAACCGCAGCGGCCAGCAGGCTACCCACACGCACAGCGGACCTGGGGCAGACCCATCCTGGCTAGCCGTGGCTCCAGGCGCACTGTGACGGCCACTGCTGCCACCCAGCGCCTGCCCCTGTGGACGGGGCCGTGAGCCACGTGCGTGCGGAGCCAGACTGCAGCTGGGGCTGCCCCATATGGCAGGGGACCCCCTAGGCGCTTGTGATACCAGGGTGGGAATTCGCTGCCCTGGGACAGAGGGAACCCGCCCCGCCCCGCCCCGCCCCCCCAACGAGGCCTGCACGTGGGGGGCAGCATGCTCTGGAGGGGGGCGGGGAACGCTGAGCCTGGTGGAGCCACAGGAGCGCACACAGCGGGGGTGGCACCATGGGAGCGCGCACAGTGGGGGGGGGCAGCGCCTGACGCACAGCGCACACAGCACACACCTGTGGAATGCACAGCGCACACAGCACACACGTGTGGATCACACCATGCACACACAACACACCCATGTGGAACACACAGGACACACCTGTGGAATGCACAGCGCACACAGCACACGTGTGGATCATGCCACGCACACACACCACACACGTGTGGAACACACAACACACACTGCACACGTGTGGAACAGAGCGCACACGCCGTGCACACATGTGGAACACACTGCGCACACAGCACCCAGGTGTGGAACACACAGCGCACTTGTGGATCACACCATGCACACACAGCACAAACATGTGGAACACACAGCACACACACGTGGGCAACACACAGCACACATGCATGGAACACATCGTGTACACACAGCACACACATGTGGAACACACAAGGCACACACAACGCACACGCGTAGAGCACACCATGCACACACAGCGCACACGTGTGGAGCACAACACGTGCACACACAACGCACACACGTGGAACACACCGCACACACACAGTACACACGCATGGAACACACCATGCGCACACCACGCACAAGCATGGAACACACCGCGTGTACACTCAGCACACACACAGAACACACGCATGGAACACACCACGCGCGCACACAGCACACACGCATGGAACACACCGTGCACACACAACACGCACACGCATGGAACACACATGCACACAGCACACACACGTGGAACACACTGCACACACACTCAGCACACACACAGTGCACACACGTGGAACACACCGCACACAGTACACTGCGCACACATTCAGCACACACATGGAACACACCGCACACACACACAGCGCACACGCGTAGAACACACCGTGCACACACACCATGCACATGTGTGGAACACACCGTGCACACTCAGCACACACACACTGCGCACACGTGTGGAACACACGTGGAATACACTGCGCACACACTCAGCACACACACAGCGCACACGCGTGGAACACACCGCGCACGTGCGTGGAAAACACCGCGCACACACTCAGCGCACACGTGTGGAACACACATGGAACACACTGCGCGCACACTCAGCACACACACAGCGCACACGCGTGGAACACACCGCACACAGTACACTGCGCACACATTCAGCACACACATGGAACACACCGCATGCACACACAGCGCACACGCGTAGAACACACCGTGCACACACACCATGCACATGCGTGGAACACACCGTGCACTCAGCACACACACACTGCGCACGTGTGGAACACACCGCGCACGTGCGTGGAAAACACCGCGCACACACACTGCGCACACGTGTGGAACACACCACGCACACAGTCAGCACACACACCGCGCACACGCGTGGAACACACCGCGCGCACACACACGCGCACACACACGTGCGCGCTTTCACTGGCCCCGCCTCCCCCGCTGCCCCGTGTGACATCAGGAGCTGCCCCCGCACCCGCGGGCCAGGCGCTGCCGCAGCCGCAGCCGGAGCCGGAGCCGCCCCGGGGCGCGTCACAGGCCGCCCCGCGCCGCCGGCTGCAGCGGAGCCCCGAGCCCCCGCCGCGTCACCGCGCGCCGCCAGTTGCCATCGCAACGGCCGCGCTCACGGAGCATGCGCGGTCCGGCCGGGAGCCCTCGCGGGTTTGTACTTCCGGGGTCACCGCCGCCGCCGCCTGCTGCGTCTGCCCCCCCCGCCCCCCCGAGCGCCGCCCCGCCCCCAGTCTCCCCCCCCCCCCCCCCGGCCGCCCCGCCCCCAGTCTCCTCCCGCCCCTCCCCCGGTCTCCCCCCCCCCGGCCGGGCCGAGCGCCGCCCCGCCCCGCCCCCAGTTCCCCCCGCCCCCAGTCTCCTCCCGCCCCGCCCCCAGTCTGCCCCCCACCGGCCGGGCCGAGCCGAGCGGCCCCTCCCCCAGCGCCCCCACCACACCGGTCCCGGCGGGAACAACCCCGTGCTCCGCTTCGCAGGGACCTCCCGCCGTCAGGTGAGGGGGGGGCTGGGGGCTGCGCTGCCCCGGGGGGGGTGGAGTCTGGGGGCAGAGTCTGGGGAGCGAGGGGCTGCGCTGCCCTGAGGGGTTGGAGGCTGGGGGGCTGGGGGCTGCGCTGCCCTGGGGGGTTGGAGGCTGGGGGGCTGGGGGCTGCGCTGCCCCGGGGGGTTGAAGGTTGGGGGGCTGGGGGCTGCGCTGCCCTGGGGGGTTGGAGGCTGGGGGGCTGGGGACTGCGCTGCCCCGGGGGGTTGGAGGCTGGGGGGCTGGGGGCTGCGCTGCCCCGGGGGGTTGGAGGCTGGGGGGCGGGGGGCTGCGCTGCCCCGGGGGGTTGGAGGCTGGGGGGCTGGGGGCTGCGCTGCCCCGGGGGGGGTGGAGTCTGGGGGCAGAGTCTGGGGGGCGAGGGGCTGCGCTGCCCCGGGGGGTTGGAGGCTGGGGGGCGGGGGGCTGCGCTGCCCCGGGGGGTTGGAGGCTGGGGGGCAGGGGACTGCGCTGCCCCGGGGGGTTGGAGGCTGGGGGGCTGGGGGCTGCGCTGCCCCGGGGGGGTTGGAGGCTGGGGGGCTGGGGGCTGCGCTGCCCCGGGGGGGTTGGAGGCTGGGGGGCTGGGGGCTGCGCTGCCCCGGGGGGTTGGAGGCTGGGGGGCGGGGGGCTGCGCTGCCCCGGGGGGTTGGAGGCTGGGGGGCTGGGGGCTGCGCTGCCCCGGGGGGTTGGAGGCTGGGGGGCTGGGGACTGCGCTGCCCCGGGGGGTTGAAGGTTGGGGGGCAGGGGACTGCGCTGCCCCGGGGGGTTGGAGGCTGGGGGGCGGGGGGCTGCGCTGCCCCGGGGGGTTGGAGGCTGGGGGGCTGGGGGCTGCGCTGCCCCGGGGGGTTGGAGGCTGGGGGGCGGGGGGCTGCGCTGCCCCGGGAGGTTGGGGGGCGGGGGGCTGCGCTGCCCCGGGGGGTTGGAGGCTGGGGGGCTGGGGGCTGCGCTGCCCCGGGGGGGGTGGAGTCTGGGGGCAGAGTCTGGGGGGCGAGGGGCTGCGCTGCCCCGGGGGGTTGGAGGCTGGGGGGCGGGGGGCTGCGCTGCCCCGGGGGGTTGGAGGCTGGGGGGCAGGGGACTGCGCTGCCCCGGGGGGTTGGAGGCTGGGGGGCTGGGGGCTGCGCTGCCCCGGGGGGGTTGGAGGCTGGGGGGCTGGGGGCTGCGCTGCCCCGGGGGGGTTGGAGGCTGGGGGGCTGGGGGCTGCGCTGCCCCGGGGGGTTGGAGGCTGGGGGGCGGGGGGCTGCGCTGCCCCGGGGGGTTGGAGGCTGGGGGGCTGGGGGCTGTGCTGCCCCGGGGGGGTTGGAGGTTGGGGGGCTGGGGGCTGCGCTGCCCCGGGGGGTTGGAGGTTGGGGGGCGGGGGGCTGCGCTGCCCCGGGGGGTTGGAGGTTGGGGGGCTGGGGGCTGCGCTGCCCCGGGGGGTTGGAGGCTGGGGGGCAGGGGGCTGCGCTGCCCTGGGGGGGGGCGGGGGCTGGGGGCTGTGCTGCTCTCAGGGCCCGGGGGCTGGGGGGGCCCCAAAGCAGCTGTTTCGCTGCCCAGTTTCAGCCGGGGGAGACCCTGACCCTTGGCTGGTGACAGACAGGCCCCCAGTGCCCGGTGACCCCGGGCTGCTCCAGCTGGCAACTCTCAGGGCCCACTGGGGGGCTCGGGAGGGCACAAGCCCTCGCCCCGTGCGCGAGGAGGGGTCACCGCGCCCTCCGGCGTGTTACACGCTCTGGTGAGAAACGGTGCACAGCGTGGAGACGTCAGCGAAGGAGCCCTTTGGCGCTGCTTGGGTATGAGGGTACTGGGGCATTTGGAGGAGTCGTGTACCACGTTCAGCTCGGGCCTGGCGCGCACTTACTGGTGTCTGGGTTGTGTCACGGGGGGCTCGCCGGGTTAGGCTGTAGCTTCCCAAGTAACAGGCGCCTTAAAGACTAAGTAATGGTCAGGAGCTGTCCTGGGTAAGACGCGCTTCCTCCTCTTACTGCCGTAGACCCCTGGTTCCCAATCCTTTCACTAATGCCAACCCCCAAGCTTTCTCCAAACCATTCACGGACCCCCATCAGAGCCAGTTCCACACACTATGGACACATCATTAAATGAAAAAGGAAACTATAACATCTATTTTCTGGCAGCAGTTCACAATATTCAGTTAACAGGTGTGTTGTGAACAAGACAGGAGAAGTCATTCTTCCACTCTACTCTGCGCTGGTTAGGCCTCAGCTGGAGTATTGTGTCCAGTTCTGGGCACTGCAGTTCAAGAAAGATGTGGAGAAATTAGAGAGGGTCCAGAAAAGAGCGACAAGAATGATTAAAGGTCTAGAGAACATGAGCTATGAAGAAAGGCTGAAAGAATTGGGCTTGTTTAGTTTGGAAAAGAGAAGATTGAGGGGGGACATGGTAGTGGTTTTCAGGTATCTAAAAGGGAGTCATGAGGAGGAAGGAGAAAACTTGTTCTTCTTGGCCTCTGAGGATAGAACAAGAGGCAATGGACTTAAACTGCAGCCAGGGAGGTTTAGGTTGGACATTAGGAAAAAGTTCCTAACTGTCAGGGCGGTCAAACAGTGGAATAAATTGCCAAGGGAGGTTGTGGAATCTCCATCGCTGGAGATATTTAAGAACAGGTTAGATAGATGTCTATCAGGGATGGTTTAGACAGTACTTGGTCCTGCCATTGGGGCAGGGGGCTGGACTCAATGGCCTCTCGAGGTCCCTTCCAGTCCTCATGTTCTATGATTCTATATTAGTGGAAGATATTTAATATACAAATAATAATTGCTTGGTTGTAACATTGTAATATATTCAGAACACATGTTCTATGATCATTGTTATTTATCTTTTATTTTCTTTCACAGACCCCCTGCAGTACCCTTGTGGACCCATGTTGGGAACCAGGGGAGCTGGCAAGTAGAACCCAGGGTTTATAGAGCAGGGAAAGAACAGGAAAAGGGGGAATAGGTGAGTTTCCCTGTTGACTTAAATTTGCTACCCAGAGGGGTTACCAAGATCTCTGTCGGATTAGCCCTGGTGTGAGAGGCGGCACCTGCCCTGGCATGAAGCGCCCGGGCCAAGGTGCCTCCAGGTAGGTTTCGAAGGCCGTATTCCAGCATCTGAATAAACGATACCGAGATCTGAATGCCGGTGGTGCAGGCTGAGCGTCTGGGAATCCCAGAGGATGTAGCGAGAGAGATGAAATGGATTTGGGGCAATGTTTGGTCGCGAAAGAGGTGCCTGGGGCTCAAGCAATTCATTTACCTTCCTAGAGGTGCCGGGGCTCTGAACGACCAGGGCTAGAGCGGGCAGGGCTCAGCCCTGCACAAACTGAGCACGGATTTTTGGGGTGCGGGACTGGCTTTGGAACTCTTTGCAGAACCATTTCCCCATGTGGCAGAATCTAGAATGGACCTGCCGAGAGAGAGCCTGGTGCAAAATGGATTAAAGGCCCTCCTGAAACGTCGTCCATTGTCCGTCTCACCCTGACAGGCGGCAGAACAGCATCCGAGTCCAGGTTGTCCCATCCCCCGGAGGGAAGGGAGGAGGCATGGCTGCGGCGGGGCCGGTGACCTTTGAGGAGGTAGCTGTGTATTTCACCGAGGAGGAGTGGGGTCTGCTCGACCTGAACCAGCGAGCGTTTTACTGGGCCGTCATGCAGGAGAATTACGAGATGGTGACCTCGCTGGGTAAGGCTTCCTGTCCCCTGGACTATTAGAAAGTGTGTGTGTGTGTGTGTGTGTGTGTGTGTGTGTGGAGTGCCTGGATCTGCTTCTGTGCATGGTTCTTCATGGCCCTCCAGATTTCAGATTGTAGTACTAGAGCCACTGTGAGAGAGACTGTTGTGAACTAGAGACAAGAAGTCATTCTTCCACTCTACTCAGCGCTGACTAGGCCCCAGTTGGAGTTCGGCAACGAGAAAGCTGCGAGAGGTCATAGCAGCAGCTTTCAAGTATCTGCAAAGAGGAGAGAGAAAAATTATTCCCCTTGGCCTCTCATGAGCAAGAAGCAATGGGCTTGAACGGCAGCAAGGGAGGTTTACGTTGGACGTTAGGAAGCATTTTCTAACTGTCAGGGCGGTTAAGTACGGGAATAAATTACCTGAGATTGTTGTAGAATTCCCATCTTTGGGGATATTGTAAGGTAAGATATTATTTAAAATAAATACCTAACGGGAGCTGTAGCTGGTGCTCATCCCTGCTGTGAGGGCAGGGGACTGGACTTGGTGACCTCTTGAGGTCCCTTCCAGTTCTAGTGTCCTTTGATTCTGAGATTCCTGGCCATAACCTCCCCATAACCAAGGAGCTCAAGTGGGACAGACTGATGGTCTGTTTCTGTGCCTGTGGCTAACATGCTCTGGGACATCTGGCCACTCTCGGAGAGACAGGAGCTTCCTGTCTTGAGTGCTTCAAACCCCCTGCTCTCCAAGGATCAGTGCGGATATCTGTGGATCGTTTTTGTGGATTCCATGGCAGATGCGGAAGCAAAATGTTGTGTCCGCCCAGAGCTCTGCTGACGACTCCCCTCTACTCGGTCCCCAGCAGCCAGTTTCCTCCTCTGTCTTCTCCAGGGTTTGCCTCAGCCAGCTGTGCTCGCGGGAGGCCCCAGATGTTCTCCAGGAAGGGCAAGGGACAGACTCATGAGGTTTTGAGCAAGGGCTTGTGTGTGATCTGGAAGAATTGGATGGGACGTGCAGCTGCTGTGGTGGCAGGGAAAAGGCTGGTCTGGGTTTCTCTTGCTGCACTGGGAGTCAGGACTCTGTGGGGCGAGGTGGGGGTAGGGTACAGGATGGGTCTCGTGGGTGATGTGAAGGGCTGAGTGACCATTAACTGACCACCAGAGATGCCCTCATGCCACGCCAGCGTGACAGGAAGCTCTTTGCTGTCTGCGCTGGGCTGGGGAAGGTGTCTAGAGCTCTTCTTTGCAAACCTAGGAGGTGTTTCTTGGCTGCTCCTATTCAGGCAGCACGTAAGGGCCCCAGGCAGGGATTGCTGCCTGACTGAGCCTCGCTTCTCCACCCCAAAGAGCTCCCAGCCTAACCCTGGAACCAGGGGGCTAGAAAGGATCACAGGGTCATCTCGTGTAACCTGCCAGCATGCAGGGTTTGTTGGGTCTGAACCCTCCCATCACAGCCGGATGGCTCCAGCCTCCTTTGGAAAACCTCCAGGGAAGGAGCTTCCGACCTCCCAAGGCCTCTGTCCCCGTGTCCTGCTGCTCTTACAGCTAGGACGTTTTGTCTTGAGATTAAAGCTCTATCTGTTCTGCTGTAATTTGCATCCTCTTCTGTGGCCAAAGAGAACAACTTCTCTCGTTTTTCCATAGCAGCTTTTCAAGTATTTGAAGAGCGCTGTTGTGTCCCTGCCCGTAGTCCCCTCTGTTCCAAACTAACCGTACCCAGTTCCTTCCGCCTTTGCTCGTTTGGCTGCCTTCCGTCCCTTTGCCTGGCTCCGTCGCTCGCCTGGGGATGCTTTGCGTACGTGCTTTCTCTACGTCGGTGACCGGAAGTGGACACCGTGCTCCCGCCGAGGGCCGAACAGAGCCGTACTCTCAGCGCGTGTAACTTACACGTATGCCCCTATTGAGGCAACCTGACGCTGCATTTGTTTTTTTGCAACAGCGTCAAGTTGCTGACTCACCTTGAGGTTGTGGATCTGCCAAAACTCCCGGACGGGGGTTCGGGAAAGAACTAGATGCTTTCATGGAGGTTAGGTCCATCTATGGCGGTTAGCCAGGGTGAGTGGGAATGGTGTTCCTGGCCTCTGTTTGTCAGAAGCTGGAAATGGGTTGCAGGGGAAGGATAATTGATGATTACCTGTTTAGGTCACTGTCTCTGGGGCACCTAGCATTGGCCACTGTCGACAGACGGCATACAGGGCTACATGGGCCTTTGGTCTGACCCAGTATGGCCATTCTTATGATCTAACCTCCATGAATTTATCTAACTGTTTTTTTGAACCCTGTTAAAATCCTGGTCTTCACATCCTCCTCTGGCGAGGAGTTCCACAGGTTGACTGTGCCTCCCATGAAGAAATAAGATAAGGCTATTCCCTGTAGAGTGGCTGAAACCTTGCTCCAGACCATTGCCTTGTGGGCTCATGTGCAACCTGTAGTCCAGTCGAGTGGGGGTGGGAGGAGCCTCTTTGGGTTTTGGGTCTGGAAGTAGCAGCACTGACCTGTATCCCTTAAAGCAACACTTGTTCCCTTGCTCCCCAAAGCAGGATTTCCCATTTCCAAATCGGACATGCTCTCCCGGCTGGAATGTGGGTCTCACCTGTGGGTCCCTGATCTCCACGGTTACAGGGCGAAGGATGTCCCCAAAAACACCCCCACAGGTAAGATGGCCATTAACTTGATTTCCAAGTCAGAGGTCCCTAGGTCAGTCTCACCAGTTCCGTGAAACCTGAGAGCCCCTGCCCTGCTCAGGATTCACATGGGCTGGGAAGATGGAATTGGTCCCCGACTCTCTCTCCTCTGTGGAAGGAGCTGTGAGATGACTCAGCCCCTGACGTTATTGGTCCCTGTAGTCGTTGGGGTTTATTCCTTCCTCCCCTGCCCTGTGCCGTACCCCTTTCTGCTGTTCTCGTCTTGGCTCCGGGACTGATCCCCAGTTGGATTCTTTCTCTGTCCCCGCAGGAGATGGGAAGCTGAGCGAGAACAACCAAGTGAATCTGCAGCCACAGGTGGAATTACACCAGATGGTGTTGGGGAGAGGTGGAGGAGCTGTCCCCCAGAGGCCTGAGCTGGTAAAAGCCCATGAAAGGCAGCAGAGGAACCAGCCAGGGGACAGACGGGGTAAAGCTGCTCCGAGGAACAGAAGGATACGGGAAGCTAAAGGTATTGCTCAGCCGCAGATCCCCACAGGAGAGGGGCCCTTCCCCTGCGGGGAGTGTGGGAAGAGCTTCCGCTGGAGATCCATGCTCATCATTCACCAGAAAATCCACATGGGCGCAAACCCCTACAAGTGCCCAGACTGCGAGAAGAGCTTCAAGAGGAGCTCCCACCTGGTCATCCACCACCGCACCCACACGGGGGAGAGGCCCTATCCGTGCCCCACCTGCGGGAAGTCCTTCGGCGACCGGTCGCAGTTCAAGACCCACCAGCGGACCCACACGGGCGAGAAGCCCTACAAGTGCCCCCGGTGCGAGAAGAGCTTCAGCCGGAACTCATCCCTCATGATCCACCAGCACAGCCACACGGGCGAGCGGCCCTACCAGTGCCCCACCTGTGGGAAAAGCTTCAGCCAGAGCTCCCACCTGCTCATCCACCAGCGCACCCACACGGGGGAGAGGCCCTACCAGTGCCCCACCTGCGGGAAGTCCTTCGGCGACCGGTCGCAGTTCAAGACCCACCAGCGGACCCACACGGGCGAGAAGCCCTACAAGTGCCCCCGGTGCGAGAAGAGCTTCAGCCGGAACTCGTACCTGGTCATCCACCAGCGCAGCCACACGGGGGAGAGGCCCTACCAGTGCCCCACCTGCGGGAAAAGCTTCAGCGACAAGTCCCACTTCAACACCCACCAGCGCACCCACACGGGGGAGATGCCCTACCAGTGCCCCGACTGCAGGAAGAGCTTCCGGCGGCGCTCTGACCTGGTCACGCACCACCGCACCCACACGGGGGAGAGGCCCTACGTGTGCCTGACCTGCGCAAAAAGCTTCAGCAACTGCTCTCACTTCCGAAAGCACCAGCGCACCCACACGGGCGAGCGGCCCTACCTCTGCCCTACCTGCGGCAAGGGCTTCTGCCTGCGCTCGGACCTGGTCATCCACCAGCGCACCCACACCGGCGAGCGGCCCTACCGCTGCCCCCAGTGCGGGAAGACCTTCACTCGCAGCACCTACCTGATCTCCCACCAGCGCACCCATACGGGCGAGCGATCCTACCAGTGACTTCTGTGCAGGAAAACCTTTACCTGCAGCACCTTTCTTATTTGCCACAAGTGCATCCACACAGAGGAGAGACCGCTGAAGGGTTCCAGCTAGGCTTGGGCCCCAGCAAGGGCACCTCTTCTGGTTCCTGCAAGCTAAGTGTGTCAGGTGGGAGTGGCTGGGGAATGCGGATGGGTAATGGCTGTCAAGGCAGAGAACAAAACTGCCCCCTTGGATGGAACCAGAGACAGGGTCAGTATTCCGTGGAAACTGGGCATTTGGGTGGCTGCTCAGAAGAGACTCAGATGCCACCCAGCTGATTAGCAGAGCGCCCACAGCTAGCTTTTGTGTTTCTACTGGTGGTTCACATTCTCATGTGCCTTGGTGCACATCAAAATTTTTTCTGCCTGTGGGTGGAAACGTGTGTGTGTGTGTGTGAGTGAATCTGTCTATTCGTCTATATATGCACATTATATGGGGGTGTATGAATATGAAAAGATAATGGACCCCTATGATAACTCAGGTGGTTAACCATAAATTTCTATAAGATGGCTAGTTTTTACTTCTGGATACTTGAGTACTATCCAGGTGCAACGACTTTGTACTTTTACTCAAGTCGTTTTCCAGAAGGATACTTTGACTTTTACTCCTATATATTTTTTTGCAAAGTAACTATACTCTTACCCTAGTAACTTTTTAAAGTACTTTTTCTAGCACTGAGGAGCACAGCCCATTACTATGAGTCATAGTCAACATGCTCTTTCAAAGGCTCCCCAGGCTGTATGGAGCCTTGTTGAGCTTGTCTCCTAGCTCCCGTGTCTGTCTGTGCAAACTCAGCAGACAGCTACCCCAGCCACACTTCTGCAGCAACGTTTCCCCATGTGCCTCACGCTCATTGTGCAGGGCACAACGTGCAGCTATAACCATTGGGATATTTTTGCACTGAGATCCACAGCGCCAGCAACATTTCAGATCTACCCAGGGCACATCCAGCTGTCATTCTGCACCAGCTGAGCTGCTAGTTGAATCTTTCCTAGTTGCTGTTGAGTTGGCCGTAGGAGTGCAGAATCTCACCATGTTTCTTTGAGGTCTCTCCAGAGGATGCAAAGGAGCAAACTATTCCACGTGCCTCACCCTTCCCCTCCCCCCAAAACGCACTTAGGCCATTGATGGACCTAACCTTCATGAATTTATCTAACTCTCTTTTGAGCCCTGATTAAGTTCTGACATTAACAACATCCTCTGGCAAGGAGTTCCACAGGTTGGCTGTGCATTGCGTGAAGAAGTATTTCCTTTAATTTGTTCTAAACGTGCTGCCTATCAATTTTATTTGGTGACTCCTAATTCTCATGGGAACAAGTAAATAGTTTTTCTTTATTTGTTTTCTCCGCACTGGTCAGGATTTGAGACACCTCTCTCATATCTCCCTTTAGCCATCTCTTTTCCAAGCTGAAGAGTCCCAGTCTTCTTCATCTCTCCACATACGACACCCCCCGTTCCAAACTCCTCTTCATTTTGTTGCCCTTTTCTGAATTTTTTTCCAGTGCCAAAAGAAATACAATTTGTGAAATGCACAGACCAGCCACAGCACTAATATAACAGAGCAAAAGAAAAAAAATTGCAGAGGACGTATGTGCAGTGCGGGAAGTACCCAGCAGTAACAACAATACAAGTATGTGTTGGAAGGTGTGTGTGAAAGAGGTGAGGTGTGCGTGTTGGCTGCTGCTGCACAAGTTCCTGAGAGATACCGGCCACTGCCTGTCTAAGGCACCGAAAGCTTGGCGGTGTCCCTGAGCCCTGTTGACGCCCCCTCCGTGCTCTGCAGTGATGGAGAAGGTGGGCAGGGGGGCACCCTGACAATAGCACCTTTCCCTCACCCCCGCTCTGCACACCTACTCTCCGGATCACCACCTTGTCACGGTGATCGGGCTTGTGTGTTCCAGTGGACCCGAGAGCGATGCCACATGGAGTCCTATACCCCAGCAGGGTTACCCAAGTCGGGGAGGGTCCAGACAAAAAATGATCCTAAAAGTCCTCAATGGCAGAACAGGCGGAGGATAGCAAAGGTGATGCTACAACAGCTGTGAAGGTGGATGAAGGTTGCAGCGGACAGGAGACTCCCAGTTTTCCTGGATTCCATGACACTAGACCTGAGTTTTCTATATGGCAACGGTCCCCCTACGTTAAAAGAAGTCAGGCACAGGTGTCTTGTTGTGCGTACCACTCTCCTAAACTCGAGCCCTACAGCGACTGGTGAATGGCGACGGGAGCAGGATTGTGGGATCTGGAAGCTTTTAGTCTTGAACCAGCATGGGCTGGGTTCTGTATCCATGACTGTGCATCCCTATATAAGACCCACTCTGCTCACCCCACAGGGGCTAGAAAAGTGCCCTAAACATAGTCCTCCTCAGTCCCCCTGACTAGATAACCATGTCCCGTGGGTTCACCTGCGTGCAGTCGAAATCAAACAGTAAATTTTGGACCATGAAATATTTGGACTTTGATGGACAACCCAGACAGTGAGTGACCCAAAAGAAACAAGGTATCACCCGCAAGCTGTGATGATTCAACACCAAAGGACAGCTAAGACAAGGAGGCTGAGCGTGCACGTTTTTTCTGGAAAGGAACCCCAAATGAAGAAAAATGAATTCATGGAGTGGTATTTGCCGTCAGAAACGAAGCGAGGAGGATCCTATCTGCGGCATCACTAAGTGTCTCATGCCTCTCCGTTTCAAGCTTGTAAAAAAACCAACAGGCAACTGTCATCCGTGCTTATGCACCAACTCCAGATGCCAACAATGATGTGAAGGAGAAGTTCTACACCCAACTGGACACAGTCGTGAAAGACACCCCCAAAGAAGACAAAATTATTCTCTTGGGGTGATTTCAATGCCAGGGTCAAAAAAGGCACGGCTCTCTGGCAGACAGCCGCTGGGAAAGGAGGAGTCGGCAACAGCAGCTCCAGTAGAGTTCTCCTTGCAGAATGTGCGGAACACAATCTCATCACGAACACCCTGTTCCACCCGGGGGGAAAAAAATTAAGACCTCGTGGCAACAGTCTTGATCAAAGCACTGGCACCGCATGGACTGTGCCGTCATCTGTGATCAGGATCGGCATGATGTCCTTCTCACACGTGTGGTGACTAGTGCTGACGACTGCTGGACCGATCACTGCCTTATTTGTCCCACAATGGCGATTAAGATTGTCACCAAACGGAGAAGTCAGAGGAAACAGATCTGACAAAAGATCAACGTACAAGCTTTGAAGGACACACGCACACCCGTCCGATTGAGACTTCCAGATAGCGCTCCAAAGGAAGCTGCTGACCGTACACCCTGAAGATGTGGAAGAACATGGCGTCAGTTGAAAAATGCCTTCATTGGAGACTGGAGATACCATTGGCTGGTTACCAGACGAGGAAGGATCAGGACTGGGTTGATGAGAACGATGTAGAAACTGAACGCTTGATTAAGGCAAAAAGGAAAATCTTTAGGGCCTACAAAGGAATATCAATTGCACAAGGAAAAGAGAAGCGCATGCCAAGGCAGAAGTCCAATGTAAAACAAGGTCTCTGGAAAAAACAGTGGTGGACTTAGAAGGTACAGGAACTCCAGCATCTCACAGACCTCAGTGATACAAGAGGTTTCTTAAATGCTACCAAAGCTGTTTGTGGATTGAGAAACCAAGGAATCCATCCTCTGAGATCAATGGATAGTACCCAGCTGTTGAAAGACAATGAAGCCGTTACTTCTCGCCGGAGGGAGCATTGTAATGACCACTTGAACCGTCCCTGCACCGTGGTCCTAGAATCCCTTGACCAAATCCCTTAGCAACCGCCTAGAGCTGATCTTGCAACACGGCAGCCAGCCTAGATGGAATGTGCTCACGTTCTGGTTCAGTGAGTCCACGATCCCTCTGATAAGGCCCGAGCGCTCTTAGGAGCTGTATCTTGCCCTAAGCAGTGTGTACCATTAACTCTTACGTGCTCTGCATTTTCCATCACCGCTCCCACACCGAGCATTGGTCCTGTTTCTGGGGTTGCCCCTCGCGAGCCCACGGTAACAGCGTTCACAGAAGAGGTTGCAGTGTTAGGGTGTATTTGGTTACGCACAGGCCTCTGCCCAGAGCCGTACACCCCCTTCGCAACATCTCCCTGTGAGTCCCAGGTAATGCAGAAGAGTTGCAGTCCTGTTTGCTTTGGGGTTGGGTTAGGTGGGATCCATAAAACACATTAGCCTGATCCAATGCGTCTTCCCTGCTACAGCCAGACCACCCAGCAGGCTTGTTATGAAGTGGTCTTCCAGGAGGATACAGTTTCAGCTGCTTTTTTTTTTTTTTCCTATGTTGAGCTTAAATCTGGCAACTTTTGCTGCAGCTTCCCCAGCGCTCTGGGCAGCAGCCATTCCTCCCATTGCCTTTGCCTGGGCTTCTTTCTTTCGTAGCACTTTTTCCTTTTGGTGGTGGCTTCTGCCAGTCCAGCCATCCTTTAACAAGCTCTCTCACTGTCGAAGCAAAGCAGCGGGCCTGTAGGCCTTTACAGGGCAACAAAATAGTGTATTAGGTGATAGGCTGTCATGGGAGGGACTCTCCGTATCAGCTGTTTTCTGAGCCTGCAGCTGACCAATCGCTGGAAGTTTCTGCTGGTGACTGAGATAATTTCTTCACTTCCTGCTGCACTCTGATTGCTTGTGCTGCATCTCTGGCCACGAACAAAGCCCAGTTCTCCATTAGGAGGCGATTCCTTTCTTTGTCCCCAAAGCCCTGGCTCACGGCGACTGCTCTTTAACCAACAGATGTCACTCCCCACATTCAGCTGTCGGGCGGCGGGGATTCTCTTTCCACACCCTAAGTGCCCTGCTTCTAGAACCACAAGAAGGCCTGTGGCACCTTATAGCCTAATAGATATTTTGGATAGTAACAGAGAGGGAGCCGTGCTCATCTATATACTATCAAAACAGAGAGCAGTCAAGTAGCACTTTAAAGATGAGCAAAATAATTTATTAGCAGCAACAAAGGGTCCTGTGGCACCTTATAGACTAACAGAAAAGTTTAGAGCATGAAGAAGTGAGTTAACTCACGAAAGCTCATGCTCAACTCACTTCTTCATGCTCTAAACTTTTCTGTTAGTCTATAAGGTGCCACAGGACCCTCCGTTGCTGCTACAGATCCAGACTAACACGGCTACCCCTCTGATAATTTATTAGGTGAGCTTTCGTGGGACAGACCCACGTGAGTGGGTCTGTCCCACGAAAGCTCACCTAATAAATTATTTTGCTCGTCTGTAAAGTGCTACTTGACTGCTTTTGGTTTTGATAGATGTTCTGGAGCATGAGCTTCCCTGGGCAAAGACCCGCTCCATCAGATGCACCCCCGGCCGCTCGTGCGTGTGACGTCTGTCCCACGAAAGCTCACCTAATAAATTATTTTGCTCGTCTGTAAAGTGCTACTTGACTGCTTTTGGTTTTGATAGATGTGCTGGAGCATGAGCTTCCCTGGGCAACGACCCGCTCCACCAGATGCACCCCCCCCCCCCCCCGCCGCTCGTGCATCTGACGTCTGTCTGCAGGAGCTGGCCTTGCCTCAGTTTCCCCGCTCTGTGAAATGGGCTGGGAGCTGGTGGTGGCCCACCAGGGGGGCCGGCTGCCCTGCACCTGCCACGGCTCCCTGCCCCCGCTGCAACCAAGGGGCCGTGCGCAGCCCGGCGCGTGCTGCGGGGGGGGGGGGGCCATTATTTCACCCCTTCCCCCCCCCGCCAGCGCTGGGCGCCAGGTCCCGGGCTGGGACGGCGGGGCCTGGTGGGGGCGGGGAGAGCAAGCTGCGCATGCGCTGCCTGAGGGGGCTGGTGGCCGCGGCGGCGCAGGAGGTGAGACCCGCGCGGGCTGTTCCTGGGAGCGGGACCCCGCCCCCCGCCCCCGCTGGGAGATCCGCGCGCGCGCCCGCCCACCCGCTATGCGCAGTGCGCCGGCAGGGGGAGAGGGGGCGTTCCGTTGCCCGAGGGGCCGTGCGCAGCCCGGCGCGCGCTGCGGGGTGGGGGAGGGGCCGTTATTTCACCCCTCCCCCCGCCAGCGCTGGGCGGCAGGTCCCGGGCTGGGACGGCGGGGGGAGGGGAGGGGAAGAGGTGTCCCCCCGCTCCCGGGATACCTGTCCCTGAGTGACCCCCCCCACACACATACACACACCCCACCGAGAATCGGGCTCCCCAGGGCTGGGCGCGAGATCCCAGGCTGGGGTGGCAAAGAGGGGGGGGAGGTGTCCCCCTCTGCCCCCCCCCTCCAGGATAACTGTCCCTGAGTGACCTCCCACCCCCCCACACACACACCCGCCCAGAATCGGGCTCCCCAGGGCTGGGGCGCGAGATCCCAGGCTGGGGTGGCAAAGGGGGGGGGGAGGTGTCCCCCTCTGCCCCCCCCCTCCAGGATAACTGTCCCTGAGTGACCTCCCACCCCCCCCCACACACACCCGCCCAGAATCGGGCTCCCCAGGGCTGGGGCGCGAGATCCCAGGCTGGGATGGCAAAGGGGGAGGGGAGGCGCCTGTCATTGGTGGGGAAGGGAGGAGGTGTCCTCTCTGGCCCCCCTCTCCCGGGATAACTGTCCCTGCGTGACCTCCCCCCACCCCACACACACACACACAGCCAGAATCGGGCTCCCGAGGGCAGGGTGCCCAGCGTGGGCTCTCGGCGGGGCGCCCTCCCAACTTCTGCAGCAAAGGGCTGCGGGTTCTCCCCCTCCCCACCCAGTGGGCGCCCCCCTGGGCAGGGAACAGGCAGGCAGGCCTGGGGCCACTGGTGCTCAATCTTACCCAGCGCTCGCTCCTTGAGACGCGGGTTTGTTCTCCGCCCCAGGGTCGGCCCGTCGCCGAAATCAGCACCTGTCGTGTGCCCAGCACGCTGGGCCCTCCCCAGCCATCATCTGGCCTCGGTGGCAGGTGCTGGGCCCCTCTGAATGGTCTGTCCTGACCCTGGGCTCGTCACAGCGCAGTGCCCGGGGCGGGGGTCAGTGTAGCCGCACCAGCTCTATTTACTGCTCTCTTGTGTTTGGGCAGCAGGGTTGCACGGACCGGGTCGCTCACCCCCGGAGATGGAGACGTCCCCGGTGTCCCCTGGTTCCACGAGGTCACTGCTGCTGCTTGGGGGCACCATCTTCCTCATTTCTCTCCATGTTCGCCAGCTGGACTCAGGTGGGGCCCCTGGGAAGCTGGTGGCTGTGCTGAGGCCGGCCGGGCCCACTGCTCAAGCTCTGCCCCGTGGCACACTGCCGTTCTGAGCAGGGCAGGAGAGGGGGCAGCTGCTGGCCAGGGATGCTGAGCCATCCCAGGACGCTAGGACATTTGAGAAGCCCCCACAGCCTGTCCTCAGAGGGCTTACACTCTTCCAGACTCTGAGAGAATTTGCTGAGAGAAGCAAAGATGATTTTCCAAAGGCAATAATTGAAAAAGAGGAAACCTGACCGATTCAGGCTAGATTGGAACTGGTTTTGAAGATGCCCCTTAATGTTGGTGGGAAATTCCTTTGCACAGCTTTTTCAGAACTTCCTGCTGACGATGTGCCGACCGACTCCGGGTCCCGTGGGTGCACGTGGGGTGTGAGACAGCGGGGGGAGTCGGGTGGCCTGGGACCAACCACCCCACCTTTATAGCAGCCTTATCTAGTGTAGCAGCAATATGTGATTCAGTGTATCTACTTTAAAACCTGGGTTTCCACAGTATTATGAGTACCAGGAACAATAAGACTCCAACTGTGAGCACCACAATGCCCTGCGGCTGTTCTAAGTCCCAATAATTCTCTATACAGCCCCAGCTAGTCCAGCTAGTGGTATTTACCGATAGTGAATGATTCATTTATCCGTAACTACAATTACTTAACACTTGTCTCATATATATATAATTTATTTGGCATAAGCTAAACACTAGGTTACATATAACTGTATACAATTACATGTGACTTACCAATAACATCCAATGTTCCCACATCTCACCAACAACTACGTTACAGCGGCCCTTCAGGTCAGAGATACGGCTTGGTTGGGACCTTTCGTGGTGGTGACGTCCGGGTGATCAGGCCGGGGTCTGCTGTCTGGACTGGAGGTTGCTGGCCTCCGCCTTGTGTCCAGGAGCCCACCCCCTTGTTCCTGCTAAATCACCTTTTATACTGTTTCTTACTTAGGGGTTCGATACCTGGCCAATTAGAGCGTTTGTTACCTAATTTGGGCTTTCTATCCTCCCGGCCTGTGAGAACATGTTACAAGATTTCCTCTGTCCTTGGTCTTTTTCTGAACCTCCCCCCGAGACCCTCTGATGTTGCACAACCAAGATGTTCTCTTTGGGGGGGCTTCCAGCTACTAGCCCCAGCTGTTCTCTTTTGGGGGCTTATTATCTGCTTGTCAGGATGTTCTCTTTGGGGACCCTCCAACTACTTGTCAACTTTCTGATTTCTTTCTCCTGGCCTGACTTCAGACCTTCCCGCCGTTGTATGATACTGTTCCAAGATGGAGTGTATGGTCATTCTGCCTTGCGAGTGAGGCCCGGCCACCAGGTGCTCGTGCTCCCACACCTGCTAATTGTTTCTTGTTTGCCTGTTTTCTCTGCAAACTGGTCTAAATTGACAATTTCACTTTCGCTCAAAAAGCCGTATGTGGTCAAAAATGTTCTGATGAAAAAACTTCAACCAGCACTGATTTCGATACAGTGGTTGGTTACAGTCCCCGTGAGAGTTTTGCCTAACTCTCAGGGTAGGTCTTACGTTCACCGGGAGGTCGACCTGACGAAGGTGAGTCTTCCGGGGTTTGATTTCTTGTGCCTAGTGGAAGGCCTCGGACAACATGGAGATCTACTGAGACTGAAAGACAACAGCTGGGGACCTCCGGGGTCAGCTAGAAGCTTTGTCCTGAGACGGAGTGAAGTGGTGGAGACTTGTGGATGACCCAGGCTCCACGTGGCGTACAGGGGTTAAGTAGAAGTAGTATTAGTCGGGTGCCCTAAATCAAACCATCAAGGGCTTAACAGTCAGCCCCTGTACTTCTCATTCTCATGAGGGTAAGGGAGGTCGATGGTAGCATTTCTCATGTTGACCTCCCTCAGCGAGGACAGTCAGCTAAGTTGGTCCTAGATAATTGTCAGAGCTGGAATTGTGTTATCTAGGATCAACTTTCAGGTGTAGCATACACCTGCCTGCGATGCTGCAGGTGACGAGTAAAGCGTAACAATGGTTTATGCTTTGTACGTTACAGGAAGCCGGATCACAATGCTGGGAAAAGAGGAGTTGATTCTTTTTTTTTTTTTTTAAGAAAATTTTCATAGGTGTTCTGTAAAAAATATTATTGTTTTGTGTCTCAAAAAGTTTAAGAAACGCTGAACCAATTAGCCAGCCATTAGCCAGCACTCCAGACGTGGGGCTTGCCCTTTGTCTCTCCCAGAGGGGATCCTGCATTCACACATGCAGGTTCTTGTCAATTCATTTGAATAGTTCTGGCCTGGAACCAGGAGCCAAACATCTTTCAGGCACCTCATGTCCTCTGGCTGTCAGGAGAGGCATTTTAGCCCCCGTGCGCTCAGGGCAAAACTAGAATCTGATGGGGAAACAGGTGGGCCTTGCTGAGAAAAACACTACAGTCAATTCCAACTTTCACTGCCGTGACGCATCACTTTGGCTACAGCCTTATTTGTCCTGATTTCTTCCGCAGTGAGTTTCCAGGTGATTGGACCTGATCGCCCTGTCACGGCTCTGGTAGGAGAAGAAGCCATGCTACCCTGTCATCTGTCCCCCAGGATGAGCGCAGCTCTCATGCAGGTGCGCTGGTTCCGATCCACCTTCTCCGAAGTGGTCCACCTCTATCGGGAGGGGAGCGATCAGGCTGACCAGCAGATCGCACCGTACAGAGGCAGGACGGAGCTACTGAAGGATGATATCGCTCACGGGAGTGTCTCCTTAAAGATCAACAATATCACCCCCTCCGACGAAGGGCTGTACGGCTGCTTTTTCCAGTCGCCCACCTTTTACGAAGAGGCCATCCTGCAGCTGGAGGTGGCTGGTCAGTAACCTGGGCCCTTCTCCACATCCGTGAGCTCTGGCCAGTG